>NC_068375.1:11269024-11869024 GCF_023724105.1 Carassius gibelio
ATTTCCTCCTTATTTATATCCTGTATTCCAGAACAATGATTGAAAACATTCTTAAATCAAGATACATTTGCTTGAAGATATGAAGGCTGAGAAACAGAACTAAGTTAAGTGAGTTTATGCTTAAAACTATAACAAATCTGTCAGTGGGGAATGAAAACTTCAATCATAAACTTGATTAATTGAAAACAAGTAATTCTGTCTTGGTTTATGAATCTTTAAACATTTGAACTGGAAAGCAAGACAAAAATACAGAGGAACAACATTACTTTTTTGCACTGTGATCAGAGGATACAGTAATGGTTATTTAGACATTGGGTTCCCTTCTATTTTGTTTCCTTACATTTTCAATTCCCATAATGTGAAATCTAAAAAGTTTTGATATCTTAATATATATATATATATATATATATATATATATATATATATATATATATATCATTTTCCCTTTTATTTTAGTGCAAATTGTGGCCTGATTTTTCTTTGTGAGATTGATCCCATCCGTTGTTTCATGAGTCTACTTTGTTACCGTTTTCTTACTTTCCCTTTTTTTATTTTTCAAGGTGGTCTTGAGAGACTGGGCTCGTGGCAGGATGAGAGCCGTGGGGGTTTGTCTGGCTCTGGGGCCCGTGGTCTTACTGAGAGAGCTTTCTCTGTCATTCGTGCCATTCTCCTGTTCTCTCCTCCACCTGTGCTGCACGAGCGTGTGTTGGAGTTTTACAGCCGCACATTCTCCGTACACATGAGTCAGGCAGGGGAAGCAGTAGAGGCCGAGGAGGGGACAGCGGAACACGAGGAAGGTGGTTTGTGCCCAGGCTGTGCCACCCTCCCTCACCTGTGTTGGTGTCTGGAAGCTCTAGAGCAGCTTCAAGATCTCAGTCACATACTGTGAGTTAAAGAGAAGTACCGTTCTTCTGATAATAATACATACTTTCCTCTGTTGTGTAGTTATTACTTACATAATGTACAGTACCTGTGGTGTGAGAGTGATGTACAGTATGTCTGTGTAAGTCAAGTAGTGTCAATGTTTGAAATGGAATACTAGCATGCTATATATTGCACAAGACGTACTGTTTACTATTTACTAGCTTTTTAAAGTAGATTGTAACATCATATACTGTAGTTTTCACAATTGACACCTTTAAAGAGATTTTCAGAGTCCAACAAGAGGAGAAGCAAATGAGCTCAGTGGAAAAAACATTTTCGTTTTACATATTCATCAGTGTCACAATAGACAATAGCAAGACAAATTCTACTTTAAGAGAACTATTTATCATATCACATCTAATGAAATTGAAACTTAAAAAATTGTATATACTGAATAGAATAGAGCATTAATATGTGTGCTAATATTCATAGACAACCTCAGCTATTACTGCATAACAATAAAATTTGGAAGAATATCCAATGCATCAGTCAAAATTCTTCTTACAAACATTTTATTACACAGGAGAATTATTAATCAAATCTACTATCCATTATACAAAAGTGTCCTACAAAAAGGTATTGTATTGTACAAGAAGTTTTTTTTTTCTGGAAATAAATTATTTATATATATATATATATATATATATATATATATATATATGAGCAGTATGGTTGTCTTCCAAACATCCCAATGTGACTTTGTTGGAGAGGTAGATTGTTAGGATATATAATGCCTTCATTAATGCTTTTGTGATTTCAGCTCCAGACTACAGCTGTTGGAACGTGTGAGCTCTGAGGCTGTGACCAGCATCCTGCACAAGCTGATAGAGCAGAGGATGGAGCAGCGCTGCAGGGGAGAATACGAGAGCTCTTTCCTCACAGACTTTAATGATGTACACACCTTTCATACATAACAGAAAACATTATTTCATTTTAGATGATTCCTTAGAATAACGATGCTTGTAATGATGCACAAGGATTCAACGTTTATAAAAAATCCCTTTAAGAGTCCAAATTGTATAACTTGATCTATGTAGATTTTGAATGAGCGTCATTTGTCAACACAAAATTTGTCAACACATTTTTATTCAAAATGGTCAATTGGTTAAGAAACAGATAGTCATAAGCATCATAGATGCACTTTATTTTAAATTATGCATGTATGAAGTGTTCTTATAGTACTTAACCAAGAAAGTACTGAGTAATATAAGGTAACTAGTTTAAGTTAAAGTAAGTTTATGGTTAGGGTCAGGCCTACTTAGTTACTACCCAATTATTGTAATAACTACTGTAAGTTAGTAATAAATGACTGTAAAATAAAGTGCTTCCAAAATCATAATGTAAATTGATTAAATGTTCTTAGTCACTTGTTTTTATTTGTGAACATTAACAAGCTTTTTAACTTATTGGCTTCATAAATATGGTTGATTTGTTTTAGTTTTTTTACATTTTAATATTCAATCTTAAAGTGTCTATTTAAAGTAATGTTAATTGAGTAATTGTGTTAAGTCTTATTGGTGGACGCTCTGTGTTTCCAGTGGTTAGGGCAGGTTTTGGGATGGCTGAGCAGGGTGTTTGCCAGTAAGGTGGAAGAGGTGGGCAACGATGTCACACCTTCAGATGGCACAGCGGGTCAGCCAGCCAATGCTCTCCTCCAGCGCTGGCACTGTCACATGCACCAGTTCTTCTGCCGTATCTATGTTAACATGAGGATCGAGGAGCTTTTCAGCATCATAAGAGGTGAGAACTCCATTGATGATGCATACTACCTGTAATCTCATCTCGGTTGTTTCATTGGAAATAATTGTTTTCACTGCTTATTTGTTGCAGATTTTCCAGAGTCTATTCCTGCCATCGAGGATCTTAAGTTCTGTCTGGAACGGACCAATCAGAGACAACAGCTTCTTGCTTCCCTCAAATCAGCCTTTGAAACACGACTGCTGCATCCAGGTCTGATTCGGGCCGTTTTCACAGTTGCTAAATACTCATGTCTGAAAATGTTTTGACATTCATCATGGTTTCTTTTCCCTCTTCAGGAGTCCACACATCTGACATTATCACTGTTTACATCTCTGCCATTAAAGCCCTAAGAGAGCTCGACCCCTCTATGGTGATCTTGCAAGTGGCCTGCCAACCCATTCGCAAATATCTCAGGTTTGTCTGTTGCAATGGGGATATGTGTCTCAAGATAGTTGTGCCTTTTTTGTAAACCAGTAGTTCATCCTTTGTTGTAATGCTGGGAATTACAGAACACGTGAGGACACTGTGCGTCAGATAGTGGGCAGTCTGACGGGTGACGCAGAGGGGTGCACTGATCTAGCCAATGAGCTCTCTCGAGCTGACCCTGTTACCTTGGAGACACAGGATAGTGAAGATGAGGGGAGTGATCCGGAAGACTGGACCCCAGATCCCACTGATGCTCTCACAGGTTAGTGTTTTTTATTTTTGTCGAAACTGTGATACATTTTTTTTTGGATTCTTTGAGAAAGAAAAGTATTTATTAAATATAATTCATATTAATATCTAAATAATGCTAAATGTAGTTTTATTTCATTGTGGAATATTTCTGTCAAATGTCCCAGCCACTGGCATGGGTGCAGAATAGAGTCAATACAGTCTGCAGTCACAGAAATTTGGGTCCTGACAGGTAATCCACATTTCAGCACTCTCTCATTGCTTCTGTAGATAAAACCGGCTCTAAACGGCGCTCTTCTGACATCATCAGTCTGCTGGTCAGCATTTACGGAAGTAAAGAGATCTTCATTAATGAGTACAAGACTGTACTGGCTGACCGACTTCTGCATCAGCTCAACTACAACACAGCCAGGTTACCCACCTTACACACACAAACTTAATCCAAAATTATTAGCTTCAATAACAGCCTCTTTACAAAGGAAAAAATACAAATAAATTCAATACATAAATAGTAAATACAAATACAAGTAAAATAAATAAAAAATATAATTTTTCAAATATAATGAAATATTTAAAATATTATTTTAAATCTTTCAATAAAGAACCATTTTTTTATGAAAGTTAAATCGACTATTGATAAGCTCTCTTTTTATAGACTGCTTTTTTCAAAAGTAAAAGGTGCAGTATGAGATCTTGGAAAATGCTAGCATTAGCCTGATAGCACTGAAAGTGAATGTCCCACCCTCCCTGCAATTCCCGCCCAAAGCCAACTGAATGAATTTATGCTCACAGACCAGAATACCAGAGACAACATTACAACAATAGGCTACATCACCTGTTCCCAATTCCAGCCCATGTACCAAAGTGAAGTAAACCCCTGCTCGGGGAGTAGGGGGCAATGAACACGGTGTAGGGATCATATCGATCGGGACACAATTCATTCACGTAGCTCACTTCTAATGAGTTGGTAATCTGAATCGGGTGTGTTAAGTGAAACAAAAGATATGTGCGCAAGGACTGGAATTGGGAACCACTGGGCTACGTCATGTGCCATTCACCTGCAAGAATTGTTACGTCCCCTGTTGTTAGTAAAGGGTATGGGGAATAACATTTAACTTTCGGGGTTTGACTTCAGTCCAAAACCAGTGCAAGCAATGAAAACCAAAGCGCTAAAGCCAAGCAACAAGTGTTTATTTACAATGTTATTGTAGGAAAGCTTATATACAAAAATAGCTCACAGTGATATTTACATAATAAGTAACAAAAGGAAAAATAATAATAAAGCCCCAGGCAACTAAGGGAAAAAAGAGGAGGAAATTGGGTGGCAGTCAAACAAAAGGTATAATCAAAACACAGCCCAACTCAATTATCAATTCTACACTAAAAAAAGAAAAAGTATCCGAAAATCTTCAGTATCCAAAGATACCCTAATTTAAGCTACTCTTTCTAGCTCAAACAAAAAGTACATTTTGGGAATGCACCGAACACACGCAGATATACAAAAACAACAGCTTAACCCACGATACACAAAGTTAGTGTCGATCATCGGCTACAAATCACAAGAACAAAAAGAATAACAACAGACAACAAGCAATGCCTCTCTTGCATTGTCAGCATCTTCCTTTTATAGATCCTGGTATTCGCCAGGGGGCGATGACGTAACAAACATAACAAAAAATGTTTCTGAAGACAATCACCTATTGCATCTTTTAGAAATGTGTGGAAATTGGATTTACTTTAAATGAGAAATAAAAGAAGTTGTTGTAGATGTTTAAATGTGGGTGTTCAAATTCCCAAGGAACATAATGTATGAATGTAATATTGTATACCTTAAATGCACTGCAAATCACATTAGATAAATATCTTGCAAATGCATAAATGTTAATGTATTCATCTGTGAGAAAATTGCAGATTCATTTTTACAACCTTGTTTCATAATTATAAAAACACTTGTGTTACTTGAGTTTTAAATTCTAATAGTTTTCATAGTGTAATGATCTATTACAAAAGATCAAGGAAAATTAAAGGTAACACTTCAGTTTGGGGAATAAATTTCACTGTTAACTAATTGCTTATTAGCATGCATATTAAAAGCATATCGGCTGTTTATAAGCACTTGTAAAGCACATATTCTGCATGTCCATATTCCTTAATCCTACCCAATATCTAAACTTAACTTCCTTACTAACTATTTATAAGCAGTAATTAGGAATTTTTCCTCAATAAGGCAAAGGTTGTAGTTAATAGTGAGAATTGGACCTTAAAATAAAGTGTGACCAGACTAAAATAATCATGACATGGCACTTTAAAGCAAAAGAGAATAGGCAGTGATGTTTGTTTACCATGTTACTAATGTATACAGTACCTCTGTGTTTGCGTTTATAGAGAGATTCGCAACGTAGAGCTGCTGAAACTGAGGTTTGGCGAGTCCCACATGCATTACTGTGAAGTGATGCTAAAGGTATGCTTTGCACTCTTCGCAGCTCCTGTCCACAAATGCACATCTCTTGGTTATCAGTCATCCTGTTATCACAATATGTGACTTTGAATGGATTTACTTCCATTATGTGCGCTATTTATATTGAACGTGTCTGTCTTCCTCTGCAGGATGTAGCAGACTCTCGGCGGATCAACACTAATATCCGTGAGGAAGAGAGTCGTCTTCCTGTAGAGGAGCAGTCTACATTACCGCTGTCTGCCATGATCATCTCATCTGAGTTCTGGCCCCAGCTGAAGGACGAGAAGATGGAACTGCCTTCAGCCATCTCTAAAGCCATGGAGGACTACACAAACCGCTTTGAAAAACTCAAGGTACTCCCGGCGTAGAGATATTATGTTGCTGACCGAACACAGATTTCTGAATCATGCCAGTGATGACATGCACATGCTTTTTTAATTATTCATTACAGTGTTCTGTTGAAAATGCATACAGCCATATCTTTTTTTCTTAGATTTTTATTTTATTTTTATTTATTTTTTGTAGGCCATGAGGACTTTGAGGTGGAAGCCTCACCTGGGATCTGTTACGTTGGATGTGGAGCTGGAGGACAGAACCATCGCAAATCTCACAGTGACTCCTATCCATGCTAGCATCATTTTACACTTCCAGGACAAAGGTACTGAGCTTCCGACAGTGCTTTTTGTCTTTTAAAAAAAAAAAAAAAAAAAAAAAAAACCTTTCCCCTGAAACATTGGAATTTGGAAATAGTTTGCAAATGATTATAAACACAAAAGGATGTGAAAGCAGACTACTTGGTAGACAAGGCCCTGACATCCTCCCTATTTCCATTTAGCCACTGTTTAGTCACCACCTTTTTCAAGACAAGTAAAGGATAAACAAGTAAAATACAAGGGGTATTACTGATGTATTTCATGACACAGAATAAAGTGGAAATATCTTGATATTGTGTTAACCACAGTACTGGTTTCCAGGTTTTGACATATAAAAAAACACCATCAGCACTCCTCATCATTCTGAACATGTGCACTACCTAGTGTTCTAATGAATGATACAGTCTTGATTATTTGTGTGCCTGAAGTTCCATTACTATTTGTTTTCCTACTCTAGGCACATGGACATTGGAAGAGCTGAGTGGTGTCCTGGGCGTGCCGCAAGAGATGGTGCGCAGGAAGTTGGCACTGTGGCAGCAGCAGGGTGTGCTGCGTGAGGAAGCCGGAGGTCGATTTACAGTGCAGGAGACGAGCACTTGCAGAGAGAGATCAGACAGAAGTGTCATGCTCATAGACAGTGATGAGGAGGGAGACTCCAACACCGCAACACAGTCTGAGCAGAGAGAAGAGAAACTACAGGTTATTTAAACACTTACAACTCTTGTCATAGTACTGTAGTGTAACACTGCTTAGGACCTTACTTGCCATATAATGCTAAGACCCTTTTCCCTTATTTCTCAGCTGTTCTGGGCCTACATTCAGGCCATGCTGACAAACCTGGAGAGCATGACTTTGGAGAGGATCCACTCCATGCTGCGAATGTTTGTGGCCGCCGGGTCTGGTGTCACTGAGATGGATGTGAATGAGCTGCAGGCTTTCCTGCAGAAGAAAGTCAGAGCCCACCAACTTATTGTTTCCACGGGTGTCTACAGACTACCCAAGACCACCCAATAGTCAGAAACAATTGCGTTGAGACCGTAAAACAATCATGAACTTTTTCTCATAATTTGTGTCAAATGCACAAATTACTCTGGTTTGTTAATTGTGCAAAATAATAAAACAATGACATGTTTGTAATCTCGTCTTGCTGTCTTTTTATGATATAAAATGCAGTGCTGTGAAAATGTTTTTGCCACCATACTGATTTCTTCTGTTTTTGTTTGTTTTATAATAAATAGTTTTAGATGTTCAAATAAAATATAAACAATCTGAGCTAACACACAGTTTTTGTAATTATTTTTTTAGCAAAAATACAAATAAAAAATTCGAAAAACGAATCGCCCTCTTAAAGTTAAAATCTGATTTTTTTCCCTGTAACAGTAATAACTGCAACCAAATGCTTCCAATTACTGGAGATGCACTCTGTGCTCCAGAAGTTACCCTTAGGGTTCAAATATTGTAATCTGGTGATTCTTGGGGCAGCACAGTGGATGATCAGCTGTGAACCAAAGCTCTCTTCTGACTTTCTCCCAACGTATGAAATAAGATGAGAGCTGACTCATCAGACCACAATGCTTTTTCCATTTCTTAGTGTCCAAGATAGAGCTCTTGACACCAGGTTATGCATCTGTGTTGGCCTTGGATGAAAGTGGATCCATGGCAAACATGCTGCAGTTTCCATCTCTTTGGAGCTCAGTGGAGTTTGTGTTGATTATGGATCGCAGAGGTGCTGTTTTAATTCTCTGAAACAAAAATTATGTAAAGTGTCTAATCCCTCCATGAACCTTTACTTTGGACTAATGATTTAACAAGATCTTTTTGGTTTATTTGTTTTGTAAGTAGAATTTTTGATTTTGGAATGTGTGTGTGTGTGTAATAGTAATGATTTTCCCTAGTTAACCTGTCTGACCTCTATTTGCAGCTTAAAAAATGGCAAGTCGGTGATATATTTGAAACTAAAATGTAAATCAGATTACAATATTTATTGTCACATTACCATATGAACAAATGGTACCAATGTGCTCCCAACAACTGCATTGCATAAGTAACATAGTATGTGCCATATACGCAATGGAGAATATGCAAAGATGAAAAATTCAGAATATAAATCTGAGTGCCAATATGCTTATTATTAAATACAATATAATAGCGAAGTCAAGTAGTGTTATAATGTACATTATGTGTCACAGACTTTCACAAATTTTCATATAGCCTATTTATTAATTCTTAATTTATAGGGGAGTCGTGGCCTAGTGGTTAGAGAGTTTGATTCCTAACCCTAGGGTTGTGGGTTCGAATCTTGGGCCGGCAATACCACGACTTAGGTGCCCTTGAGCAAGGCATCGAACCCCCAACTACTCCCTGGGTGCTGCACCATTAAGTGTGTGTGTGTGTGTGTGGTGACCAAGTAAGGGTCACCATACTTGGCTGAATGTCATGTCACTTTATCTTCTAAAATAGTTCAGAAATCTACAACCATTACCCTTCAAACTGCATTTTATCCCAAGAATGTTCTGAAAACGTTTTGTGTTATATAATTAAAACCTAAAATAACTTTCCACTAGATAATGTTCTGTGCAGTGATATACAGTTTTGCAGTTTGTTTAATTGGTTGATCTAATGAGTAGGCTACGCTATATGGGCCATTTTACAGAATTGGTCCAAACTGCTGTCCCACAAGCAAAAACACATTTAAAAAGCAAAGTGTACAAATCTTAGATGTTTGCTAAGATCATTGTATTATCTATTGAAACCCACAATAATATTTAAAATATTAGTAAGCTTAACATATATAAAATCATTATTATACTTTCAGTTAAGAGGTGGCTGTCCCGAACCCTAACACCTACATTTCAACTTGATATTACAATATATATATATATATATATATATATATATATATATATATATATATTTATTATTATTTTTTTCATTGCTATTTACATTTGGTTGTTTTTAAAAAGTAAAGTAAACTATAAATAAATTAATAACTTAGATTTGCTTTGTAAAAAAAATGTAAATAAATAAAAACAAATTTTAAAGTGTACTGAATTTTCATGTCACTACCGAAACACTGTATGTTTTAGTCCACTGGTATTTTAGTCCATATTTGTTTCTCTCTCATAGCTGCAGGGGGAGGCCCCATCATTTGGAGATAGATGTAATTAAAAGTCTGAAAAACTGTGTGTAACTCTGAGGAACATCACTACTGAACACCTTTATTCTGCAATTAAGCACACTTTTTGGGGGAGTTTTTCCATATGATTTAATTTTTATGTGTTTACAACTATGTGCTTATCTTTGAGATAGGTTCGAAAGTATCTAACTGTCACTACCGAAACATTTGGTGGAGTTTCAGTAGTGACATCTTTATTTATTTGGGGTGCTATTTGAGGGAAATTATATATATATAATGTAGATGTAAGCAAAATCTTAATAGGTCAATATAAACCTTCTAATTAAATTATTATTACTGTGTTTCGGTAGTGACAAACTTGGGGAGAGCACAAATATTCCAAAACTTTCTGAAAATACAATTTTGAGAATTAACTGCGCAATTACTAGAACGGTGTACCTTGGATATCATACAATTTGCATAGGCTAGCCTACATAGACATATTTTGGATATAAAAAAAACAAACACTGACTTTGGACCCATTCTGTAGAATGGCCCATATAGCTAGGGACATTTTGATTTCTTACAATGATAAAACCTTTGAAATTCACCTGAAGCAGATTATTTGACCTGCAGACAGAGGGAGCCGTTAACTAGAGTATCGGTTATTAGCTGTCATGACGTGCAGGGGCAGTGCGAGGGCCGCGCGCGTTGAAGTTTCGCTCATCTGGATGTCCACACACGTACACGCGCGCACAGTCACACTCGAGAAGTCCATCAAATAAAGCACCAGGAGGCTCTGTCAAGCAATTTCATCGGAATACCAGGAGGAAAGGCGTCACGAATGGATTGTACTATTTATTTAAAAGAGGATTTTAATCATTTAAGTTTGATCTGAGAAGAATACATCATCTTACCTTGCGCGCTCACACTAGGAATTGTTTGTCAACTTAAGATGGGACCGGGACTTAGGATGGGATATAGTGTTTTCATTGTGCTGCTTATATATGTACTCATACCGGGATGCAGAACAGAAAAAGGGAATATCACCGTAGCGGTGATGCTGCCCGACAATTTGAAGTATTCGTGGGCATCGCCGCGCGTCCTCCCCGCGATCCGTATGGCGCAAGAGAAGATTCATAAGAGTGGACTTTTAAGGGGGCACACCATCAACCTCCTTAACTTCAGCACAGAGGATTCCTCTGGTTCTTGCTCGGAAAACGAGGCACAGATTATCGCCGTGGACACAAAGCTTTACAACAAACCAGATGCGTTCTTTGGACCCGGCTGCACGTACTCGGTCGCGTCCGTCGGACGGTTCGCGTCCCACTGGAAACTCCCTCTGATCACCGCGGGAGGACCAGCGTATGGTTTTGAAAAGTCGGACGAGTTTAAAACTATTGTCAGGACGGGCCCGACCACCACGAAACTCGGAGACTTTGTCAGTTATCTGCACGCGCATTTTAACTGGAGCAGTCGAGCGCTGATGATATTCCACGACCTCAAACAAGACGACCGGCCTCATTACTTCCTCTCCGAGGGCATTTACATGATGCTGCAAGAGGAGAACATCACCGTGGAGGCTTTCCCGTATGAAGATCCACAGTCTTTAAATTATAAAGACATCATCACATTTATAACGGACAACGGGAGAAGTAAGTTTAGATTCAGTTCAAAAAAGATTCGATGATTCTGGCCACTATGTTTAAACCACTAAAATGAAAATTATAACAATAAAATAAAATACAAAAGCACCATCATCCTTTGAGGTAAAGGTAGTGAATTAACATATCATGTTAAAAATATATAATGATGTTTACATTTTACTCAATATCCAAAAAAAAAAAAAAAAAAAAAACCAATGATGATTCCATCGGATGTATACTGTGGTACCCCACTGAATATTCAGTCATTCATAGGATAAACACAAATTTGTTTTATGTACAAAACACTAACATTTCTACCCAAATGGACACTTAGGAAATGACTTTTAAGTTTTATTTAGAAATTACCACATTAAAAGCCCTTTTTTTATGTTACATGACAATATATTTTACAGTGTCAAACTCTGAATTCTACAATAAGCCTTTATTCATATAGAAATTATCTCTAAACTCCCTGTTATAAAGATGAAAATATACATTTAGATTCAGTTTATTTGCATATTCATACCATATGCTATTGTACATTAGTATATCACATCATACTTAAAAGAAATAGTGCTACATATTGGAAAATACCATATATCAAATACTACAGTATTGCTATCTGTTACCCCTAACACACACACACACACACACACACACACACAAACAAGTTTATCCTCTTTAATCAATCGTGTTTGTGTTATTGCATAAAGCATCCCTCCAAGAAAACCAGATTGATATTCTTGATCCAATACATCTAAAATCTGAAGACTACAATGAGGCATTGATAGCTTTGGTTTAGGACTGACACCACCTGTGTTCCCCCGGGCTGTATTTTTGGCCCTGTGGTGCCCTGTGTGAGTTATTTACAGCACCACCAAAACAGGAGGGCACGCACCCTATTCACAGTTAATAAAGCAATGTAGTCAACATCTATGGACGCCTTGTGTACAGTAACCCACTAAACACTTATGTTTTTATTTTATTTTTTACAGTTTTTACAAATTTCTTGAACTGAAACACACTGAAAATTTGTAGGCGAAACTCAAAAGATACAGTTGAGTTAAGCAGAAAAAAAAAATTCCTCAGGCAATAGAATTACCGAAGAATGTTAATTTTTTTAGTTCCTTACCAAACACAAATGAACTGTTGTTTCAAATGCAGTAAAAAGACAATACGCCAAACAAATGATTCAAACAAATGATTCTTGATAAGAAGAAGGTTCTTTGTTGAATTTACAGGGCTGCAGAGAAACCTTGAAATCCGTTATTTTCAAGAGTGTGGCTTTATTCCTTGCTTTGTTACTGTGCTTGACATTCTAATAACCCCTTGAGCTGTCAAACACAGTTATTGTTGCAGGAATGCAATAACGCATGGAATGAGGAGAACACATTATGCATGTCTTTGAGGATGTCTTTGTGTCTCCACTCAGGATATTAGTGGCTTATATTTAGTTTAATTCCCTGAAGATTCACACAGCACAATATACTAAACGTCACATTATATTAATGCACTTCCGATTTAATTTATACAAATATTTGATTGTAAATTCGTGAGCACACAGCTGGTCAATGAGTTGTAATGCATGAACACTGATTGTACAACAATACCGAATGATATTATGCATTAAGTCCAGATTTATTAGATTGTTTATATCCACATGTTGAGAAATACCAAATGCAATTACTCTGAATTGATATCACCGTAAATAAGTAAATATATTTTTTTCCTCACCTTTTTTTCTTTTAAAAAACAAATATTTTAGATTCGACTGCTCTCGGAAAGAGGATCTGTAGTAAAGGATTGTTGCGACAAATAAACAGATTTTAACTATTGTTTTCTCTTGTTAAATATGTACGCACATAAAAAGTTGGATGGTCTTCTAAAACTCATTTAATATCATTTAGGCAAGGAAAATTAATTTTCACCCCTCCTGGTTATCAGATGTAATTAAAGTTTTTGTTCCCAGCCTCGGGACAATTATAAATGTGAACTGATCTTTCTTTAACCATAGAGCTGTACCAAATAATTATGTTTTGTCAGGTGAAAGTTCCTCAGATATTTTTAATTTTAAAGTAATTAGGCCATTATTCCTGATAAGCTGAATGAGGCATCATGCATTGCATTTTTGATGGGACACCAGTGTTGCATGTCAAGTCACCTTTATTTATATAGAGCTTTTAAAAATACAGATTGTGTCAAAGCAACTGTACAGCATTAATTAGGAAAATAGTGTGTCAATAATGGAAAATGACAATAGTTAACACTCATATTCTCAGTTCAGTTTAAATAGTGTCTGTGCAATCAAGTCAACGATATCGCTGGAAATTAAGTGCCGTCTTTTTGTGATGACAAATATTTGTTAAATAAAACTTGTTGAAATAAAGACATATTTAGGAGACAAACCATACACTGACAAAGCAGAACATATTTCATAGTGGTAGCATTATAATCTCTGCAGTGCAGCTCTTTTGATTTCAACGGTACATAAAATCAATAGAAGATTTTGTCTGGTAAGAGGCTGAAAACAGCTGGAGCTGGCAGGCGAGATGCAGCCCATTCAGTACAGTCAGACCGCATTTACTGGTTAGATGGTCTAACTGATTCCCGTTTAGTATTTCTGGTGCCTTAAATAATTGGCTGATTACACTGTGTTTGCCACAGTTAAGTATTTTTTCATGAAATATCAAAGGTAGGAATTGTGTCCTGAACGCAGCCTGACCAGCACTGACCTAAACACAACCTCAGGCTACTCAAGAACTTGCTTAGTTGTTTTAAAATGTCTGAATGATTCATGATTTGGAATTCCTCCTGACTTATGAACAAGGTTTGCACAACATAAATGGCTGTCTTAAGTTTTAGTCATTATAATGTTATGAATCCAATCATAAGAAATATGTTTTCAGAGACATGTTATGCCAATAGTCTTCTGCAGAAGTGTAGTATTTATGTGAGTCTGGGTAAGTTTTCATCCCTTTGTCTAAATAAGTCAGATCAATGACTTTAGTCGCTGAATCCACACTGCCATGGCAACACAAATCCATGTCTCCCAGTGTCTCCTTTGAACACACAAAGTAAAATGCAAAGGAAAGCGGCATGCTGCTTACAGCTTTTCACAAAGACGTTAGCTGTCATTTTACAGTCAGTGTTCAATAAAGAATATGCTCCATCAACATCAATAGATAAATATGAAGGAAGGTTCAATCACAGTGATGTACAGTCACTTTAATTTTATTCTGTTACTAGACTGCCTCCAGATTTTTGCACTTATCATAACCTCACTCTGTCATGTTTGGATTTATCAGTGCTGTAGCCTATGTTTACAAAAGTAAGTACGTCACCAAAATAAGCGATACCATCAGCAGCACATGACTTTTATCTGATAATACTTTTACCTTATCGTTTAAAAGCCTTTGGGAACAGTTCAACCTAGATTGTTCTGACATTAAACTACCCGGTTATAGTGTGTGAACATTTCAACATTTAGAACACTTTTAGAGCTAATTGCTTGCAGTTGCCGTTTTACTTTTAGCTTGATTGACTGCTCACAGATCCTGATTAGCCATGTCTTGTACTCACTTGTAAGATGCATTTATTAACATATTGCAAGTAAAAGAGAGCCATGTACGACCTTTTGAACTAGATTTAACTCTAGTAATGCAAAGGCAATGAGTCCCATCTGAAATAAGCTTTTATAAATGTTGTAGTAATCCAAGCTGTGGCAGGGATTGTGTAGTGGATGTATCTGTGACAGAAAAAAACATCTTCTAATGCGACCATTCAGTTTGAAAGCTGACTTATGTTGTAGTTTAATACTCTTCCCCATCTACCCCATCTCTCAATTTATCAATATATAAAGTATAAAAATTGATTCCATTAACATGCATTAATAACACTGTTATAACTATTTAATTACTGATAGAGCCCCCACAAACCAACAAGAAATACAGCTAAAATGTACAAAATTGGATATTGAACAGTTGTGCTAGCGAACGCATCCATACACCTGCACATTCATGTTTATTATGATTATTATTAATGTATTTGCCAGTTTATTGACATCTCAAAAGAGCAGTGGTTTACGTCCAGAGACATCAGAATGTCTCTCTCCCATCATTCCTCAATGAGTTTAGTTGCTATGACCCTGAGGTCAGATTAATTCATGTTTTTGGTTGTTGTTGTTGTCTGAGCTCGTTCAGTTTGTGAACTCACATTCCATACATTGGTGTGATAATGATCTGCCCTAGGCTGTGAAGTGTCATCACAAACCCTTTCTCCTTCCCTTTTTTTGTGTCCTTTTCGCTCCTTTACTGGTTAGACACTCAGCAATGAGCAAGTGATGAAGAAGTGTGATCAGAAAATTTTACAAGATGCATTCAAACTCTTACTGCCCACATGAACACTTTTCCCTTTCTTTTGGTTTAAATGTGGGAAACAGACAGAAGCTTTTTTTCTAATGGCCAGCTTTGTCTAATTTTTTTATACATACATATTTGTATGTAACATTTACATGAAAGCATACTTTTTATGTATGCACTACTAGCAGCATCTCTTTTCGTTGTATGTATGTCTGCAGCTAAAAATGAAGCAGGAGGTACATGGCAAACTCAAATCCAACTGTCCAGTCGTATAATTGTTCAAATGTCTATCCCTTAGAATAAGCAATAATTATAATGATGCATTCCTGATTTATTTGTTTCTGAATCATAAGTAAATGCTATTTTTCATAAAGGCAGAAGGTTAATTCTTTACCTTTCAAATGAATGAAAGCAGATTAAAACCAAATGTCAAATAGCCGAATAGGAGACCGTGCCAAGCTGTGTTTTTGTATGAAAGAGTGGGCATTAGTTCACTCAAATGTTTCAACTACACAAGTTCCAAACACACAGCTAAAGCACAAACAATAGACCAGAGTGTGCATTTTTCACTGTTGAAAAGACTGCAATTAAAGGAATTATACAGGCCTTTTTAAAAATCAAACTCACTGCATATTAAATGTCTGCGATGATAAAGTGAATCAATGACAATTTTTTTCTTCATTTGACATCAGCATATTTTCAAAGAGTTAAAAACAGTTGCATCAGCTTTGTTTGCCACCAGTTGTGACAATTTTGAATAAACAAAGCACCACTGAGCATCTTTTGTGCAGTGCACAAAACAAATGATTTTGGCATGACTAACAAAATGTTCAAGTGAAAAAAACAACAACCAAACAAACAACACCCAAACACATTTCAAAACCTCATCATAGAGAATTTTGAAACAAAATGTTCTCAACCAGTTTCCATGGGCTTTGTATCAGCCAGACTCGGGCCGATCCTTATAAATTCTATAACACCGCTGAACATTTTCCTTGCCTTTTTGTGCATTTGTTTTGGAGTACGTCCAGGAGACAGCAGGACTACTTGGCATGCATTTGTCTATGCTATAAGAGCTGAGGATTTGGGGGCTGAGAGGCAGACTGGGGCCGGCTTTGGTCTAGCACTTAAGGAAATGTCTGCTAACTGGGAGTCTGGCCCCTGAGCTGGCAGAAGCAGTGCTGAAAGACACTGCTAATGGAAATAATGCTTATAACATAGACACCAAGGAAAATATACACATATGCACGTGTGCATCAATATGCTGCCATGCAGCGGGGAAGAGTTCTGTCCTCCGATCCATCCTCTTAAAAACCAGGAGCACCCCAAAAATCATTTTCATTTGTGCATTTTGTGGTATTGCTAAAGGCAAAAAATATAATAGCGCTTACCTTTTATTTAGTAACAATTAATGTACTTCTATAGTAAAATACTGTCAAATGTACTATTAGTAATAAATGTACTATATATATATATATATATATATATATATATATATATATATATATATATATATATATATATAAATCCAATTAATATAAGTAACTGTAAAAAACTTAACCTGACGTCTGACACTTCACATTTGATGGTATTTTGCAACATGAAATGAAATGAAATGCCAGCTAAGGGGCCAGGCTCCCAGTTAGCAGACATTGCCTTAAGTGTTAGATCAAAGCCAGCCTCAGCCTGAATCAGAATCACTGTCACAGAATCAGAATATCATTAGGGCACCAGAAATATTTACGCTGAAGATGTAAAAAAATTGTTTCCATCTAAAGGTTTTTTTTTTTTTCTACCACAGTTGTGTATATCTGTGGGCCTCTACAGACATTTTTCCAAATAATGAAGCTCTTTGAAGATGAGGTGAAGAACCCGGAGGACTATGCCATCTTTTACCTTGATGTGTTTGCCGAGAGTTTAAGTGGTGATGTTCCAATGCCCTGGAAGGGTTCAGAGATACAGTGGAACGACCCCATCAAGCTATTTCAGGTATAATTAATCATTCCAATAATAACTACTGAGCTTTTGCATAACATTACCAGTGGCATTTGTCTGCTTTTGCTTTTGATATCGAACAAGTAGTTGCTTTGAATTGTCTACCTTACATTATGATTCAATGTGAGTGAGTATGATTTTTTTTCATGTTAACATACTTTAATGCAGCATTACATTTGAAGGATTTTGTCAAGTTATTTTAACTGATTTTATTTATTTGAATAATTCTCACTTAGCTGAAAAGTCTTCCTGGTTACGTTGATAGTGAATAGTACATTAGGCTTCCATTTACTTAAATGAGTGATTTTGCAGTAATTTCCTTACCTTTCGTTACCTCATTACCTTATCTCACTTTAATTGACAATGAAAAATGCAACATTATATTTTCTCTTATACTCGCACTTAAGTATCATAGGCAAGAGAGAATGTATAACTTTGTGTTTTTGGGTGTAAACGTAAACATCTGCACCACATTTATAGATTAATTTTTTTATTTATTATTACTTTTTTGCCATTTTTTCTTAAACCATCTTCAGAGTTGCCATCAAAATAATTGTGTGCCATTAAATGTAGCCTTTCTTTTCGTGCTTTTTAAATTCAGTCTTTAAAATATTTGGATTGACAGGTAATTGAGTCAAACGGCTCAGAGTTTAGAGATTACTTTTAAACATTATTTGGAGTTGTTCCTTTAGGCAGTTTAATGTGCATTACACAGCAACCTAATGTGATCAGCAAGTAATAACTTGCTTTTATATAAATGCCTGAACCTTATTGTCCAGAATGACACACTTTAATGTGTCTTACATTTCCAAAGACTCCAGTGTTTTGACACAGATGACTCTGATGAAGTTGATTGTAAAAAAAAAAAAACAGTGACTTGGTGTATGTAGCGTCAAGTTGTCAATATCATAAACCAGTGAAGAATAAAGGTGTATATTTCAAACTATGGAAGGTTGGTATGACCAGATCTGGTCACTTTATTTTAAGGTTCAGTTCTCACTTAACAAACCATTAACTATGACATTTGCCTCAATAAACCACTAATTTGCTGCTTACTTATAGTTAGTAAGATAGTTTTTAAGTTTAGGTATTGTTAGGGATGTAGAATATGTTCATGTAGAATATGTGCTTCATAAGTACTAATAAAAAGCCAATATATTAATAATAGGCATGATAATAAGCAACTGGTCTCTATACTAAAGTGTTACCTCAAAATCTTTCACAGCATGAGTAATTTTACATCGCACATCTAACTGCATTTATGTGTTTGTTTGTTTAGAAACTGAATGCACACAAACAAAAAGTTAAGATTATTATGATAATTCTGGTAGAAGGAACACTTTTAACTACAAATCAGAACAGTAATATGCTAAAAGTATAACCAGGTGAAATATGCAGAAAGAAAAAAAAGAAAAAAAAAGAAAGTGTAAATCAGTACAATTACAATAAAAATAGACTGACACACTTTCACGAGTTCACATCTACGTATATTAATTCAGAAAGGTTATGCGTATTTGGCGTGCTGTCCGGGTGGAGGGCTCCGAGCTCGGGATGTGGCCCGAAACCAGAGCACTCCCCCCGGTTGTGGTAAGAGTAGATGGATCTATAGTGAGGTATGACTTTAATAATGCACAATTAAAGAACATTAAACAAGTCAAGAAAAGAAAGTAAAAATATGAGTCAAGTGAGTAAATGATGTAAAAAAAATTTTTTTTTTAGTTTTTAAGACATTTTGAAATTGTATGGCTACGTTTATATTTAAAAACATACTCAGTGACTTCTTATGTCAAGAAATGTATTTTTGCCTATGGGTGATCATGTGTTTTTTTAATAACTCTTACTCTCTGACTGTTTTTTTTCTCCATCTCTCTAGTCTGTGTTCATTGTAACATACCGAGAGCCAGACAGCCCTGAGTATACCGCTTTTCGCAAAGAACTCCACAAGAGAGCAATGCAGGATTTTAATGTCAAATTGGAACCCTCAATGGTGAGTTGCTCATAAGCAAGATCAGGTTTTGGCATATATGCACAGCCATCTGTCACATCAGATTTAATTTAGAACATTTGTACAGACTAGCGTAGTTCTCTTTTGGCCTTCTATCACTGTCTTGAAAATATTGAAAGTTCAGTTCAGCTCTATAGGCTTTCAGGATCTAAACTGTGTTTCCTTTTACCACGAGATCAGATATGACACTTAAAAGTGCTTGAATCATAAGTTTGGCTTCCTCATGTCAGTCCCATTTTCCTGAATCAGCTGTACCCTTTGACAAAAGTCGGAAACAACTCCCCAAAAACCTTGGATCCACACGTAGCTGCCAATTGAAAACATTCAGGAAATGAATCCTTAAAGCCTTTGAGTACATACTAAAATGAGCTGCAATTATGAGAAAGTTAGAAATCAAATTTCTGCTTACAATAATTATACCAATTATATAATACCTATCCAGTCAATCATGCATAGTTTCGATGTCTACAGTTTCTCCAAAATTTATTTGGACACGTAAGCTCTTAAACACACTTAAAAATATCTGAATGCCATTGCATCAGAAACTAAATATGAATGCAAGTGGCATCTGCAAACAAATGCTAGAGCTAACTAACTTAATTTTACTGAGCTATTTTTACAATGACTTTTAACCAACCTCTCCCAAGGGGACTTTTAGTAAATGTATGAAGTTAGTTCTCTTCAAGGTCAAGTCAAGTCAAGTCAAGTCACCTTTATTTATATAGCGCTTTAAACAAAACAGATTGTGTCAAAGCAATCACACAGAAGTGTCTTTACAGAGTAACCACAGGCGTAGCTCATCACATTACCTATTTTTGACAATCTCAATTTTGAATTTGTTGTTTCATTACTTGGAACTTCATTAACATGATATGAATTGAATTTGCTTTAAAGGAACACTCCGACTTTTTGGGACTTTAGCTTATTCACTGTATCCCCCAGAGTTAGATAAGTCCATACATACCTTTTTCATTTCTGTGCGTTCTGTAAGTGTTATTTGACGCACCCACCGCTAGCCTAGCTTAGCACAAAGACTGGATGTAAATGGATAATGGTAGCATAGTAATCCCAATAAGTGACAAAATAATGCAAACGTTTTCCTATTTACATGTTGTGATCTGTATAGTCACAGCGTGTACAAATAACAAGGCTATATGAGACCGAGACCATTTTTAATCATATAAATACTGGGAACTATATTCTCACTAGGCGTAGAAGCAAAGCTAACGTGACTTGGGCGTAGTAGCTACTTGGGCGGAGCAACTTGGGCAATATATTTGTTGTCTAATGCAATGGCATTTCAGTTTTTTAATGTTTTATAACATTTGGGGTCACTATACATCTGTTAGTTTTACCTCAACTCATTTCATCTTCACTAGAGGACAACAGGCCTAATTTTTCTGCACTCCCCATTTCTGTACTGGATGAGATTTAGTTTTAGATTTCTTGATGTTTCTTTGTAATAAATCTATGTTTTGCCTTTCCTCAGATGGATTTTATTGCCGGCTGTTTCCATGATGGTTTTATGCTATACGCAAAAGCCCTCAGTGAAGCGTTAGCAGACAACGTGTCTCAGAATGATGGAATCAACATAACTATGAGAATGCAAAACCGCAGGATCTGGGGTGTGTTGAGTCTTCCCAGTTTACAAATACAAAGATATATGTTTGATAAAAGCATTCAGAATATGACCCTATGATGCTTTGATGTTCCTATCAATAGGATGATCAAAGATTACAACATTTAAGTGCTTCACAGTTTGAGGACGTGATGAGAAGTATCTAGGTTTTTAACAGCAGTGTCAAGCTGGAGTGTTTTGGCAACTCTTGTCTGTAAACTCACAGCCTCTCTTGCAGGGAGTGTAGAGGTCAGAGTCCTTGATTTAAAGCATGTCCCAGCTAGCTTGTGGATGGAAAATCTGTTTCTAATACACAACCCAGCTGCTGAGCCCTCTCCCTGGAGGAAACTACACACACTGCACCAAACACATACAGCAACCAGGCATAATACTGAATGGGAAAAACAAAAAAGTCTTGTTTTCAGTCAAATATTTAAACATAGTGAAAACAAGATTCATTTAGAGAGAAGAGAATATATCTTGAATTACATGTTTTCCTTCAGAGCCCTGCGCATTTCTGAACCAAAACTAATTACCATAAACATAACTTGGTCACAGTATCTATAATTTTTTCTGCATGACATGTGTGGGGCTCCGTAGAAAAACCAGCAATTCAAGATATTTTCTTTTTTTTCTTCAAGATTTTGCTTTCTGATGAAGCTTTTATACAAAAAGATATATAATTCAAGATATATGCAAGATATATTATCTTAATATTTAACAGGTTTTAATATTTTACACTATTTGCATCTCAGCTTTACTCGCTTTAAGGCTGTTCAGATATTTTACTGTAACTATTGAACTATTGAAAAAAATTGTAGAGAATGACATAAAAAAGACATAATAATAACCGATATCTGTTGCTTCTCCAAGAGAACAATGTAAACTGATATTACATTTTCTGAATTTCTTGAGAAAAATCACACGTCTCTTTTAGAAATTCAAACGAGAGATTCTAGTGTCCACAAAATCAAACCTCTGAGATTTCAAAATGAACTCTCTAGTAAATATCTAATGGCAGAGTTTCCTCTCAGTAAAACATTTTTTTCTCTCTGTCTTAAATTTTTTTTGTTGGCTAACAAAGAGGAAAGAATACATGACCTTTTAACTTCATACCATTGAAAGCAACACTCAGATAGAAATGTTTATTCGATCCCTGGGATTGTGTTTGTTTATCACAGGGGTGACTGGCCTTGTTAGCACAGATCGGAACAATGCCAGAGACACAGACTTTAGCCTTTGGGGAATGACTAACCTGAAAACTGGACAATACGCAGTAAGTAGAATGTCCTTTTGGAATCAAACGGTCTCTTCTGCTGCCAAATAAGAGTTTCAGAACCCATGAGTATCAGCAGGAGTAACTGAGATGTCTGCTTTTGAAAGCATCAGAAATAACATTATGAATGATGTAGCTTTCCTCTGGAATGTTTCTTTAATGAAAATCTTTTTGATAGACAGGTGAAAATAAATTAAAGCTTTGAACATATGTAGAACAACCGTCTAATTTAACCCACACACCACATTTTCCATAATTACTGTAAATGTGGCTGTGGTTCGGCATCGGCATACCAAATAATGTGTTGTTTAAAAATAAAATCCTTTACTTGCCCTTCTGTCCTAATCAAAAGCATGTGTTCATGAGCTTGTAAGTGTTTGTTTTGTTCATTTTTCCATTTAACTTGTTCATTCATAAATGTTCCTGGAGGCTTGCTTGATTTAGAGAGGTCTATTGCAACAAAAATATGAAAAGAAACTAACAGTGATCAAAAGCTGGTAACAAAGCGATTGAGTTATTGTGCATTGTTGCTATAGATACCCCTTATGTCACCAGTATATTCAGACTTTTGTTTTTCATCAGACAATGTTGTACAGTATATACACACTCTAAATCATAAAAATCATATACCATGATCATATAGTTTAAATATTTTCCGTATAACCATAGACTAAATAAAGTACAATTGGCTGGTTTTGTTATCTTTATTTTTATGTTATGTAATGCAAGATGTTGTTTTCTTGTCTGAAATGGGTTGCACTTATTTTAAGGTGTCCTTAGTGCACTGTAATTATTTGACTTACGAGGATACTGATACATAATTATATACATAATTTACTGTTATGTAAACAAGGACACTGTAAAATAAAGTGTTACCCTGAAATGCTTTAAATATACTTATGAGTATACTTTGTTACACAGATTGTTGGTCACTACAATGGGACCAGTAAAGAAATCCTGTGGTCCCCAACAGAGAGAATTCAGTGGCCAAAGGGTGTCCCACCCCTGGACTACCCACCGTGTGGATTCTCCCCATGCAAGGAAGGTAGGGACCTTTTTTAGTGGAAACTCTTCCAACACACAACATGGTTTTGGTAATTGCATGCTGCTGTTAGGTGACCCTTTACTCAGTTTTATTGGTTCAACTGAATTAAATTATTCCATTTTGGTTTATTTTTGACTGACTCAAAATCTTTCATCTGTGGAAGTTCTATATGATGTAGATATCACTGTTCAGCAAGAGGTTAAGCACTATACATATCCTTTCTATATTAATCAGACACACTGTAGATCACAAAAACTGTATTGCTATATATATATATATATATATATATATATATATATATAAAGAAAAAAAAGAAGATGTTTTGGGTACCTTTTGTGGTATAACTTGGCAAATATCCAGATGCACAATGTCAATGAGCTCAATTTCAGCTGATTCAGTTTAATCTGCTGCATACTCCACAAGCTGGAACTTACAAAACTGACCCACAAAATTGGCAATTGCACAGAGCAAGCTGCATTCATCAGACTTGGTGGGCGTCGTTAAATGAATTGCATAATTTCTTAAGTGAATTAAGCATCAGGTGGCACAATTTCTTTTCCTCCTTAGTATGCTCAATAAGTTACTGAATTAAAAGTTTTATATAATTGTTATTTAATTCCCCAGATCATATTCCTGTACTTGGAATAGTGGCAGTTGGGTCTGGACTAGCCCTCATCATTTTTGGAATCTCCAGTTTTCTCATATACAGGTACATTATTTTTTACTTCAAGCTTAACTGTAATTATTTTAGTTTTCATATTAATGACAATATGTGGAATACCTGAGAGAGGCGAAGAAGACTTGCTTGAAACAGCATATGTTTCTTTTTCAGAGGATTTACAGGAAAAGCTTCTATAGGTGCCAGAGTCGAATTTACATGACTGTTGCCAGAGCAACTGCTCAGCAGTTGTTTAAGTTAAAACATTTTCTGAGGCAAATCCAGATAGTCTAAAAACTTCAGTGCTTGTTTCACTTGGTAATTCGATATTTGAATAATATCAGGGTGTGCTATTGACCTCAATGCCTCAATTATGACTAGACACAGATGGAATCTGTGGACACTGCATTTTCTGAGCTGATTTTGGAAGAAAATCTGTGGAATTGTATGGAATGGATTTTAATGTGTTAAACAATGCTGAGAGTTTTGGCTTTTCAGTACCTGAAATCGTGAGGAAATTACTATAGACACATTTGGAAGCTGCAGATTTTTCTGTTGAGATTTACTAGATTATGACTGATACAAGATAAGATAATTATGAAAAAATTGGCTATTTTGAATTTTAAGTGAAGTATAATTTAAATATACATATGTTAACCACAGATGTTATATTGATGCTTCCCTAAATAATAATACTAATAATAAACTACAGAAAAAAGGTTTGTCAAAAAATCTAATGTAGGCCTAAGTGAATAAATTCATTCTTTCTTTCTTATAATTAATTATTTCATTGTTGAAAGGCTTTATATACTTGGACTTCTTTATTATCTACAGTATGTAGTCTTAAGATGTATTGACAGAAGCAAATAAATAAAATAAATAAATAAATAACCTGTTTGCAGCCTACTATTATGAATATTATAAGCTAGCTCTGTTGACAATTTTCTAATGAAGCTTCTCATCTCTTAATCTCTTTGAATTAAGTAAATAGTAAGTGAATACTGTGGGATGGTTTTCTGAATTTGTGACTCCATACATCATATTAAATTAAATTAAATTAAATTAAATTAAATTAAATTAAATTCAATTCAATTCAATTCAATTCAATTCAATTCAATTCAATTCAAATGTATAGTCAGAAAAGTTCTCAACTTAACTTTACTTGAATTTAAATTAGTGCAAACATGGTGTTTCAATCAGAATGTTATTTTTTATTAAAGTCACGCTCCTCCGTTGTGTATGATACATGATAGCCTACTGACATTTTTAGTGAAGTCTTGTGCATGCAGATGTATACTTTTCCATTTTTTTCAACTACTTCACTTTAAAAGGTCTGTTAGAACAGTCTACAATTTTAGCATGTTTCCTTCTTTTTCTAAAATCGGAGAGGATATTACTGAATAGTATGGAACGACATCTTGTGGAAAAGAGAATTGTAGAAGCTTACTCATGGATTATATAAATGGGCTCATGTCCAGTATAGTCAACACTATGAGACGAATATTGATGTTAGCTCCTCATGAATACTAGAATAAATATTGCAGTTGCAGCAAAGGTAGGCTTAATATTGGACTTGTCATTCTCTCATCTGAACTTGGTTTAAAAAAAATTTATCTAATATGAAAATGTTGTTTAAGGACACCCGCTCACACATAGCGTACACACAAACACACACACATAGCAGAAACTTATCAAGTAACAAGAATATAAACGCTCTTGGTTTCTAGGGTTAGGCAACACTCGTTCCCTCATCTAGAGAGAACCAAGATTAAATTTGTAACCAAGAGCGTTCCCTTACGAGAGTACTCTCGTGTTGCGTAAACTAGCATATGCTACGGGAACCCAATGTAAAATGCAGTGCGTGCTTAGAAATGTCCACACACACACATATATATATATATATATATATACATATTCCATACATATATTCCCAAGGGCATGTGCCCGGAGTATACATAATAGTAGGTAAATCCACACCAACTAACGTGGGTGTGAGTATATAATATGACCATCTCGAAGGACATGGGTGCTTATTACATTATAACAGTCAGGAACGACATGAGTTAGCCTAAACTGCATAAAAGCAAGGCTAATATCAGTTGGATATCTGACCAAGAGGGACAGATATGATTGTAGAATTACAGTGAGGGAGGACCTAAGTCAGCCTGATCTGTTAGTCTTAGACCCGTGCTAGCAGCACGCTCATAAAACACTGTATGCACAACGCAGAGTCGGGCAGATCGGTGGATATTACTGTACACCTAGACTGACAACAGTTTAGCCTGCCAGGCAGGAACTTCCAGGTTATAGAACCTTATGAATGTAAATGGGGAGGCCCTGGCTGCCATCACACAAATGTCCTGGAGTGAAACTCCACTGGACCATGCCCACGAGGAGGCCATGCCTCTTGTGGAATGAGCTTTGATGCCCAATGGGCTCTGTTTCGACGTGGCTAGTCCCTTAGTGTGGCACCAAAAAAAAAAACAAAGAGCTGCTCTGACTGTCTGAAAGCAGCAGACTGTCCGACATATATCCTCAGCGCCCTGACCGAGCAGAGGAGGTTCACATCGCCCTCACTATCAGATCTTGGAAGAGCTGACAGTGAAATGACTTTTGCTCTGAACGGAATGGAAGGCACTTTGGGTACATAACCGTGTGTCGGTTTGAGAATGACTTTAGAGTCGTTAGGTCCAAACTCGATACATGTAGCACTCACAGAGAGCACGTGCAGGTCACCCACTCGCTGGTCAGCCACAAAGAAACTGATCTTAAATGAAAGATACCGCAAATTCACAGACTGCAGTGGTTCGAAGGGGCCGCCCTTCATAGCATCCAGGTCCGTGGAGAGGTCCCAGACTGGAACCAGAGGGGGCCGGGGAGGGTTTAATCTCCTAGCACCTCTCAGGAAATGAATGATGTGATCATTCCTTGTCATTTTAGCTTAAAGAAGGGTTCTCGTGAGCGCCCCCTTTGCGCCCTCGATGCACACTTTTGCAAAGCCCAGACTGGGGCGAACTCTGCAGCAGACTTCTAATTTTAGGGAATCAAATTCATGACACTCATACCATGTTTTACCAAGAATGTATTATTGATTATCAATGAAACACTGTTTAATATTGGTGCTACAGTAGTTACTGTTGGCAAGGGTGTTGATATAACTAAACGTAACATTTAGCAAGAACAACACCATGCTGTGCAAACCGTTGATAGTTTTTTATGTGGAAATCATGACCAAATAGGACCTTTGTAGAGTCCTGTAACTAATATTACATATTGCTTTAGCCTGAAAACATATTTTGATGTAACATATTAGTTCTATTAATTACTGCGATTAATTATTTTAGGCAGATATCAACCACAGGGTGCTTCAGTCTAAATATTTTATATACAGTATAAAAAGGAAAACTTTTATATCTCACAAAGCCTAAATCTTGTTGAGAGCAAAATGTTTAATGGAAAGTTATTATATATATATATATATATATATATATATATATATATATATATATATATATATATATATATATATATATATATATATATATATATAATATATTTTTAGGAAGGATGTTAATGCTGTTCTTTTCCAAACAATGAAAGTGAATGGGAACCATAGTCAGTCAAGCTCCAAATATAACAAACAAACATCCACAAATTAAATAAATATAAGCACAAAAAAATGCTTACTTAAATATAAATAAAATACAATAACACGTTATACAATGTTGCATTTACTTCTGTAAATTACAGTAGTTGTTAATGAAATAGATGGCGATCTTTTGAATGTCGTATAATGCAACCGCTAACATGATTCAAATATACAAATCTTAAGATATAGACACAAAGTATGTAAAATTACAATTGTAAAGGATAAACTCACAAGCAAAGCTTCTCTGGGGTTTTACACAAAGGAATAAAAACAGATACAAGGACCATGTAATCTCCCTGCTACATAGATCTGAAAATGGCTGCTGTGCTATTGCCCTTTGTGTGATGAAGCATAACAAAGGCCCTGTCCCAAATGGCACCCTTAACGTGCATTTTCTGACTTAAGGACTTAAAATCCCATTTGTCCCATTTGTCCTTTTAGCTTATAGAAGGGTTCTCGTGAGTGCCCCCTTTGCACCCTCGATGCACACTTCTGCCGAGCACAAACTGGGTCGAACTCTGCAGCAGACTTCTAAACGACAGTGAAAACACCGTTACGTCTCAAAAGTGTGGACTCAAGAGGAAGACCGAAAGGCTGTGATCAGGATAGGGATAGGGCCAAAGATTTTTCTAAGTTGTGGAGGAATTTTAACCAAAGAATGTTACAGACATTCAATGAAGACCCTAAAGAATCATACCAACTTGTGGAAAATGAGCATCCAATCTCCCCTTTAAGAAAATTATTTATTTAACACTATTTGCATTAACAAATAATGTGACCATGGCAACATTCTATTTTTTTAATAGCAAAACCTGGGTCGCTTTCATGAAATACTTAACAGTTTCCCTTTGCTAGGGGAAGTGTTTAAGGGATTATATGCAACACCCTTAAGTCATTCCCTTAGGTAAGGAAATCACGCCTTAAGTCTCATTCTTAAGGGAAAAACTAAAGGTGCTTTGTGCAACCGGGCACTGGGGTACACACCTTTTGGCTGAGGATCATTGATGGAGTGAGGAGAAGGAAATGGATATGAGAGGTCTTGTACTGATAATGGATCACACTTCAGCCATTAGAATTGACAGCATTTCGGGAGTCAGATGCGTGCAGCTGAGGAAGCATGAAGTCAAAAATTCACCTGGAAAGTCCAATCATACTCACCCATCTTCCTCCTATGTGAGACAAAAGGTGGGTTATTAAAGATCCATTGCAGCCTTCTTCACTGAGGTAATTTTTCACACTTAAATCTTCGGTAGAGACCACAAGCATATTCAGCTCTTTGCATGCTCCTGTGAAATTAGTTCCACAGCCTTTGATAAGCCTTCAAAGGCGAAGAAGTGGCAAAGTGCATAAATGAAACTTGATGTGTCCATTGACGTGTCCAAAAATGTCCTGGGATTGATCACGGGATGGAGACCTAGTAACAATACCGTGATCAATATTGTTCCAGAGCGTCGTTCAGTTCCAGATCCAGAGCATGGGACCAATGCTGTAAGGAGTGTGCTGTAGTGATGATGCAAGTTATCGTGCGACTCTTTCACTTATGTACATCAACATTCAAAACAAAAAAAATGTGTGCAAACTGGAATGAAGCAGAGATCAGGGAGCTGATCATTTTCTGCACTGAAGCTGAGATCGCTCTCTTGCTTACTGGAATGGTACGTGTCACATTACATGACACATACCAATGTCATGTGTCTTTACGGGATCTTTACCAGATTCCAGGAAACCACTTGCAATGTGAATTAACCAAAATGAACTGATCCCGGGACACATTATCAGTGTATTTTCCAGAATCTATGTGTGAAAGGGGCTCAGTTCTTTAGAGTCCATCTTCCAGGAACGGGTTTAGCCTCTGAACAAAACTCTGCTTGGAAATTACTTTTTCATTTTCAAGACAAGCAATTTCTGCTTTCGAAGCCTCCCTTTGTTAAATGCGAGCCAAAAATCATTACAATTAAAAGAACCAAAGATATAAACTTCCGTCTGTGCGCATTGAATTTATTTAATACACAAGTTTTATGATTAATGATTTCCAAGATTAACATTTTTAGAATCAGTGAGAACCAAGGCCAGGATCAGGGGTTAAGCAGGTTGTGATGTGTGATGCTCACACTTCCATGTCTGTATCTGGAAAGATAAAACTGTAGGGAGCTTCTTTCACAGGGGTGGGTGCTAGATGCTGCAGAATTGACGGACCAGCGAGCCAGTTTGTTTTAGTTAGGCAGCATGCAGGAACTGGTCTACTAGCAACATCTGCAGGGTTTTGTGAGATTAGAATGTATTGCCACTGCTTATTCTCAATTAAAGAGGCTATTTTTTCATCATCTTTCAATCTTTTGAAGACCGAGGTGGCTAATTGGCTGGGAGCAAACTGGGGAAAGAGAGAGGCTTTAACACTTGGTTGTGAAGTTAATTTTTCCTTGAGGTAGTTTATTGGGACATGGGCTAAATTAGGATTGATGCCCATCTTCTAGAATGTTCGTGCAGTAAACACTCACAGTCGAGGGCTTGTGAGCAGCACTGAGACACACTTTGTCAACCACAACCCTGCCTAGGTCCAGTCTTTTGAGAGTATGGAGCATTTTTGACCCATTGCATGCTATCTTATCTTGTGAACTTGGAGGATATCACATCCATGATGCACATGCACAGAGTGTAAGGAAATTCTGTGCTCTTGATTCTGAAGAGGGCGAAGAACTAAGATCTATCAAGTGAACCACTACTTTGATTGTTAAGAATACCACAGACATTAAGTGATTTGTCTGGCTTTTCTTTGGGGTGAACTGTGATATGGCAAATTTATTAAACAGGACCATAAACTATTAGTAACTCCACAGACATCTGTGCATTTAGAAATATTAGAAACAGGACCATAAACTATTAGTAAATCAACAGGTCTGCAATTTCTTTCTCCCCTTTAGTCAGTCTTTTTTAGTGTCAATGGAGGTGGTGCAGGAAGAAGGGCTGTGTGATTGTTGCTGCCACACACTGTTCACTGTATGTTAACATCATAGTCTTTGGCCACATGTTCACTGAAAGAACAACATCTTAATCAGATAATATGCTCCTTCAAAAACTTTTTTCGTTCCTCAATACTCTTAGCTCTAAATGCTTCGCAATGTTTGAAGGGATGTTTTGTGTGTCTGTGTGTGTGAATGAAGCATTGTCTATTGATATCAGGCTTACCGTTTTGTTAATTCATAATCGGTAGATCTTTTTTGGTGGTTCAGACGTCTCAGGAGCGCTTCTGCCCGAGCGCTCTGGAAAGAAGGAAAAAGCGGTGCGCCTAGCGTTTTCCACGCGTTTTCCTTCTTTCCAGAGCGCTCGGGCAGAAGTGCTCCTGAGACGTCTGACTTTGCTAAGCAACCATAACGTGCTCTCTCCATGAAGACGCGGAAATTTCAGCAAAGGATAAACGCGCGCATCTCATCAGTAAAGCCGGTTCTGTGATTAGTAGTAAATCTCCATCACGTTCTTTCAGATGGCTGACAAGCTATGCAATATCGTTCATAATTGAATGTGATTCATCTGCGATTATGAACGCGATATTGCATAGCTTGTCAGTGAACTACGGCTCCGTGTATTAAATGCAGCTCCATCCGAAAGCACATGATGGAGACTACTACTAATCACAGAACCAGCTTTACTGAAGAGATACGCATGACAATCACATGCGATTTATCGTACAGCCCTACAATAAAATAAAATAAAATTAATGCATTTAGCAGATGCTTTTATCCAAAGCGACTTATTTGCATTCAGGCTAACATTTTTACCTAACGTGTTCTCTGGGAATCGAACCCACAACCTTATGCTGCTAACGTTATGCTCTACCACTTGAGCCCAGGAACACAATAATAATAAAAAATAATAAACACAATAATATTTGTCCATCCATAAATCCATACTTTTGGATCTTGACTGCTCTTGGTCCTCATATACTATCCCAAAAACAGAAAAAGTGTGCATATTCTAAAACAAAGTCATACACATTTTTAGCATATGTGCGATATTGGTAGAAAAACTACTTAAATTAGAAAATGCAATATTCATAAAAGCAACATACTCTAACCCTCAAATATGAAACACTTTATTGTATGGTTATTGTATAGTTTGAATTGTATGATTTATTCAGAATATTTATATTGCTGTGCTGTAAAATCAACTATTTCTCGCCACTCATGCAAACAGTTTCCAATCTCTGACATTCCCTGAATTGACGCTTCATTGAATTTCAGCATTTTAGAACAAGGATTTTCCCTTTGGCAAACAGCTGAGTATAAATTTGTGAACCTGGCTCTTAAATATAAAGATCCTACCAAGTTTACTTTCCAGCTCTCTGCCTCCAAAATCTGGTCTACAAAAACAAATAAAGGTTCTTGTTTTGGGGCTTACAAGGGTGGCTCTTAAATCGAGTAAAGCCCTGTTGAAATGCAGACGCTGCAGTACTTACACTCTGCCATCTGGAAGTGTTTTACACCTTTTAGATTGTAGTGGAATGTGTGGGGGTTGCTTTATTTTCTTGTACTTTATTTTAAGTGCTCTGAAACTTAATGACGATTCTCTTCATTGATTCCTACTTTCGCAACTCTTAGACCGCATCCATTAAACATTCAGAGATTGATTTGTAAAAAAAAAAAAGCTAATCTTTACTGTGAATAGAAGCTGTTGAGAAATAGCAGGTCCTCGGAGAGCTCCTCCAGATGTGTTGATTCGCTTGGAAGTTTCCCCATGTATTTATCCACATGGCTGGTGGACTGCTTGGTTTACTTGCGTTTAAAAATAATATGCTGGAAAGGGCACGACATCAGTGACCCTAAGATTGGCTCACATTGTATCGCCCCATCAAACTTCAACTCAGTCTGCTGCAAAAATTGTTTCCACCTTAGTTTTATCTTACACTGACTTTTAGTGTAAGGGTTATTTAAACTAATTGTGCAAAATTAAATGGTATTTCCAAAACATTTTCATGGTGCTTGCACATATCACTCTAACTAGACTTTTTCAACTCAAAATGCTTTCAACTCAAAGCATTAAACTTCTGCCTGTCACTCATCCTGCAATGTTTATGTTTATAGCAACCACCTAGCAATGCCTTAGCAACCACTCTGAAGACTTTGGTGACCACATAACACAGTGGAAAATGTAAAAATCTAGTTCAGCATCTAATGTTGCTGAAACATGTTTTTGTGTTTGCATTGGTCATTCATTGCTTTTAACCGATCTGCTCTTTTATAGGAAACTGAAGTTGGAGAAGGAGTTAGCTGGGATGCTTTGGAGGATACGGTGGGAGGAACTGCAGTTTGAAAGTCCCAACAAATATCATAAACGAGCAGGCAGTCGTCTCACTCTTTCCCAGGTACAAGTGCTCTCTGGTATTCTCATGGATCAAGCTGCATAAAACTGATATGTTTTCCAGTTGGCCATCTCTAAACCAGATATAAAATTCATTTTAAATGTGCAAGGATTAAATTTAAAATATACAAAAGACGAAATGTCTCTGAGTTTCTGTTTTTGTATAAACAACGTCAAATAAAGAGGTTTCCTCCTGTTTCAGCCCTTGTCCATATGGTTTTAATTTATCTCATAAAAATGCCTTTTTGGACTTGGCTGTTATTCCTGGCACTTGTTTTGCCATGTCCATTTAAAACGGCATTCCTTGGGAATTACAATGATGGCTTAGACAGTCAGTTGGTTGCAAAAGGTAGCCTGATTTAGTTAATCTGAATTCTCTTTCTCTTTGAAATAAAGAATAAACAAATTCATAACAAGCTCACAGGTTTTGCCCTTACGAAAGGAAAATATATTTACCAATATATTTCTTAAAATATATTGTGATATATTGTAATATATTACTTTCCCTTTTTATTTTCTAATATTTTATATATTTGAATACATTTAATAATATATTGATGATACATGTATCATATAATATATTGCAAAACATACAAATGATTGCCACTTTCAATATATTGCAATATATTGGAAAAAATAAATATATATAAGAATATATGCCTAATATATTACATGATATTTTCCAATATACTGCAATATATTTTTGTTTCATAAGGGTGTTCCCATTTATATTCAAAAACTAAAACAAAATGTGCTCAGTACCCTGTAATTTTTCAATGAATTTATATAAATGGAATAAACAAGACAGAAATGAACAGAAATCAGAAATTATCAAAATCTTTATAATGTATATATTTCATACACATTCTTGACACATTTCACATTCTTCAGGTTTAAAGTAGCAGACTCATATTAAACAATTATTCAAATGAGCTCCAGAAGGACTGCCTGGTCTCCTACTCAAAACACATTATGTATCATGATCTGCTGTGGATTATTAGCAGTCTTTTCCTATTAAACACACACACATGCACACACAAACATTTACAAGTACAGTGGTTGTCATTAGGTTCTTTTGGCTTCATACTTGGAACATGCGTTTTGAAGGCCAATGCATTTTCCAGGCCACCTTATACAGTATTACACATTTTGGAATCCATTCCAGTTTGTTCCACATCATTGGACTGAATGTATGATTCAGTCTACTCCCTTGATGTTATTTAAATGAGGCTTTTTTCTTCTCATCGTACAATAATATATATATATATATATATATATATATATATATATATATATATATATATATATATATATATATATATATATATATATATATATATATTTTTTTTTTTTTTACTCTGTATATTAATAAGTGCCACTGTGACTCAGTTAAGCTTTGGGAGTCTTTGAAAAAAAAAAAAAAACATTTGGTGCGAAGCATTAAAATGCACCTTCAGACATTTTTCACATTTTTGACATTTTTGTCAACTAAAAGTATATTAGACTTCAGAAGTACCACTTTGATTTTTTTTTTTCATCAAACCTGGAAGTAAAATTTAAATTTAAATTAAGTTTTGTTGCAAAATGACAAAAAAATAAAATAAAATAAATAAAAATGTTACATTTATAACTATTTTTAGATAGTCATAGATAGCCATAGATAGATAATTAAATTTGTGATAATCAAACGATGACACTGACCATGTGAGGAGTATGCAAAAATAGGTATTTGTTAAATTGAATAATGAAATTTTTGTAAAATGAAACTTTTCACAATTTTTTCAAATGCTATGCTGATAAATTAATTTGCAATCAACAATATTTATCTAAATCTAAATAACTTTTGGACCCAACTATAAATGTTTTCTTTTCTCATGTGCACAATGAAACTACTCTGTGTTAAATGCTTCCTCATATTGCATTCTAGTATATTGCATTCTAGAGTCTTATAGCACTCTTCAAGAGTCAGAGCAGGCTGTATTTTCTGAGGAGGTTCAAGTCTTTTAATGTCTGCAATACCATGCTACGGATGTTTTATGAGTCTGTGGTGTCTAGTGTAATTTTCTATGCAGTGGTCTGTAGGGGAATTAGTATGAAAGTGGTGGACAGAAATAAACTGGACAAATTAATTAGGAGGGTGCCTCTGTACTTGGCTTGGAGCTGGACGATGTTCATGTTGTGGCTGAGAGAAGGATGTTGTCAAAACTTAATTTAATCCTGGACAATCATTCTCACCCACTAAACAGTGTGCTGGCTGATCAGAGGAGCACATTCAGCCAGAAACTGATCACTGCCAAGTGTTCGACTGAGCGCTTCAGAAGATCCTTTTACCTGTGGCCGTTAGGGTGTATAACTCCTCTCTATAAGTGCTGGGACATTTATGAGTAATGCATGTGCAATGCATGTTCAGTTTTTCTTGTGCAATGCAATTTAAAATGTATGTGCAATAAGCGATTTTCATGTGCAATACAATTTGTTATTATTATTATTGCTTACTTATTATTACTAGATTAATGTGCAATATATAGTATATAACTATTATAACTATTATACACAACTTTTCTCATTCTATTGCACCTAATTAATTTTACATTTGATCTAAACTACCATTTTTATTGGTATAGTCTTATATTATTATTTGTATGTCTTACTTATTCATTTTTCATTTATTGATGGGAATATATTTATTCATTTTATTATTTTCTTTTCTTTTCTGTCTTTCTTTCTTTTTGAAAGCAGTTGTCACATGGAAAGCAATTTCCCCTGGGATTAATAAAGTTATTTGAATTTAATAGAATTTTCTCGGTATTTCCTTTGCAGAGAGGTTCCAGCTATGGGTCCTTGATAACAACTCATGGAAAATATCAGCTATTTGCAAAAACAGGCTATTTTAAGGTGCGGCTGAATTCTTCTTCCTCTGCTGCACATCCACACACACGTGTATTGACTGGAGAAATGGAGAGTGGGTGCACTAGTACCAACTCAATGTGTTGTTTGAGATAGTTTAATGCAGCTTTGCAGCTCCTAAAGTCAATTCACAATGCTAGGTGTGCTATGCCATGATAAATGGATCACAAATCTTAAAATGGTAAAAGCGTACACTGGAGGAAAAAGATTTTGCGGTGTGCAGGTGTATTATTTATAGATCTCTTTGTAATTAGGCTTCATGATGCCTTTGTTAATATTTTATATTATATAATATTATATTATAAACAAAATATATCAAATATATAAATATATAATAATATAAGTAATGGCGTAGTGGATAAGACACACACCTTTGGTGTAAGAGACCTGGGTTCGAATCCACTTTGAGACACCAATGTGTCCCTGAGCAAGACACTTAACCCCTAGTTGCTCCAGAGGCGTGTGACCTCTGACATATTTATAGCAATTGTAAGTCGCTTTGGATAAAACTGTCAGCTAAATGAATAAATGTAAATGTAATAATTATTTAGTATGAGTAAGGGATAATGTACATCCATCCGATTGTTTTCACAGGATAAACCCTGACCCTGAAGCAGCTGAATGTTCACAGTTTCACACCTACACAGCTACATAAGTAAATAATTAGACACGAAATAGTGATTTGAAATATTTTATTAGCTCTTTAAATGCAAAACTTAAGCAAAGAAAAATAGTTCCTAAAAAACGGCTTTGAGCCTAGATGAAAGTTCAGATAAGATGGACATTTAAGGCGTAATGCACATAGGGTCATATCTCTAATTACACAACTTTTCTCCACATAAATAATGATGAGGACATGTTATATGAGAAGAAAGTGCTTTTAAATCTTACCTGTTTATCATCTTAAATCCATTATTACTCTGGCAACAAGACGATATTACCCCACTCCTACTATTAATACTTAAGTCCTTTAGGTTTAATTTTACAGTAAATACAGTCAATAAATGATGTGCAAGATGATAGCAGTTACAGTTGAATGAAATGAGAGACAGCGCGGTGGTGTAATTATCTATGTGGTGAAAAGCGCTGTAATATGTGGTATTATTGTACCTTATTTATTATATACCTTACTGTACCTATTATCCTTTGCTTAGTATATACTGTAACAAATATATTTTTCATTGTTAGTTAATGTTTATACATTAAACCATATTAAATAATATTACTTAAGTACGTCACAATGCACAATCAGCCTGCAATTATTGCCAACCAAAACTGAGAAAATGTGAAATATTTATGTATATTGACTAAACTAAAAAGTCACTCTCACCTCTTTGTCCCACAGTGTAAGCTAAAAATGACACTGAGGCATCAAATGTCCACTGAGCCAGCTGAATATTTCTGCTGTCACTGTAGCCACTGACAATGACAAAGCAAATGTTCAAATGTATTGATTTACATGCCATTATTTCAGTATCAGGATAGACTGTCAAAGAGATCATTTTACTTTGTTCAAATACACAGTGGAATCTTTTATTGCTCCAAGGTTATTTTATTGCTCAGGAGCCTTAATTGAGTTCTCAATTTCATTCAAGTAATTTTGCCTCAGATCATGTCTCTAAAATGCAAAATAAAACAATTACAAAACCATTTAAATGTTTTAAAACTTAATTTTGTCTCCTGAGCTATGAAAGAGCACCTTTGAGCAATAATGTTTTTGAAATGTTAATTTATCCAGCTATAAGACTATAAGAATATAAAATTAAATTAAATTAAATTAATTTATGCATTTAACAGACGCTTTTATCCAAAGCAACATACAGTACATTCAGGCTAACATTTTTTACCTAACATCCTATATAAAAATGCTATAAATTTTCCATCATGGCAGTCTGACATTACCTTTCAGATCTGATTGTCTTTAACACTTGTTTCCTTTCACAACAGGGCAACCTGGTGGCTATCAAACATGTGAACAAGAAGAGGATCGAGCTGACCAGACAAGTGCTGTTTGAACTAAAGCATGTAAGAACATACCTTGAATCATGAGAGAGATTCTGTGTATGTTAAATTTGTATTTGTATTTGTATCCGAATGTGTTTGGGATAAGAAGACAAGGTATGCATTTTATGTACGTGTTTAGAACATTGTTTATTTGGGGTTTTTACAAGGTGTTTCGGAAAGAATATACTGACTTTAGACATGGAATATTGTTATGAAATAGATGTTGAAGAAATAAAGTGAAAGACCATTTTTTAAATCTGAATAATGGAATAATATGCAGTAACTAGGAATTGGTCATAGTCTTTAACTAGTCCAACTGCCACTTAGGGCCCTATCATACACCCAGCGCAATGCGACGCAAGGCGCAGCTGTGTGTTTGCTAGTTTCAGTCCGGCGCCATTCGCATTTTCCCGTCCAGCGCAACGTCGTTTAATTAGCAAATGCATTTGCGCTCATTTTTGCGCCCATGGGTGTGCTGGTATAAAAAAGAGGTGTGTCCAGGCGCATTGCTGCCACAATGCTATTTTAAGGAGCCGAAAATAAAGTCTGGCGCAATGTTTTTTCTTTGTAATTTAAAGAGCGTACACACTGCTTATTAAACACAGGGACACACAGCAGCACACAAACATGCCAAATATAAAAAATTAAAGGATTGCAATGCATAAGATTTTTTTTGTCGGCTAATATATATGCCTACATGTCATAATGGATAGTCATGTATCAGAATTAGGTTATTTGCTCTCACACGAACAGCTCCGTTTCATCTCGGAGACTCGTTCTGTCTTTGCGCTTGCCAAATTACGCCGTTAAAAGCAAATCCGTCATGGCACGAGTGCACCTGGCTCTTAAAGGGAATGGAAGATGAAAGTCTGATTAGTTTATTGCATGTTACGGCCAAAATATACTCATTAAGAGAATAGGGACAACACGTTTAGACCATGCGCCCGGGCGTGCCAACCATTTTTCCGTTGTTAAAATATCAAAAGTGGATTTGGACACGCCCTGAGTGCACCTGCGCCATGCGATTTACACTTTGCGTTTAGATCGTTAAAATAGGGCCCTTAGTCTATTATTGTGATATTTATTTTTACGCCGCGGCGTCCTACCAGTTTTTTAAATGGCCTTAGCAATTAGTTTCTCTGTTCTTTAAATGCATGATTTGTTTTATTATTATTTTCATTCATCCTGTTTAAAGCATCACTGCTATTCTCATTCACACGGATATCTTTGGCCACAACTTCATGTTTTTTTGAGCAGCCCACCACAAGTGTTTTTAGAATGCCATATCAAGTTAAACAACATACAGAACTCATCTTGACCACCCAGTGTGCTATTTCTAAATGCAAGAATGCATATTATGTAAAAAACCCTCAAAGAAAAACATCCAACCATGGTAAGATAAAAAAAAAATTCAATATTAAAATAATATTTAGTTGTCCAATTTCAAGCTATTTTCTGATAAACCACAAAACCCCAACAAACCATTACGAACCAAATCATGGTTGAAACAGTTCTGAACAGAACTGGCTACAGTTCTTTTGTCATATTGGATAAGGAAGGTCATTATAAAGTCGAGTACATTGCATTGTGGGATACAGTGTTCCCAAAACTTTTTGGACATCTATGGTATTGTCTGCATGCAGAAAATTCTAATGCTATGCACAGTTTTTTACAAAGCTGAAATAGTAGGAATCATATTTTAGTATGCTATACTATTCATAGGCTAAATCTGTTCTCTCTGTCTGTCTGAGACGATCGTGATTAAGTTTGAGCCTAAAAAAAAAAACTAAACATGCAGTGAGTCCATGCTTCCCATAACAGGCTTATTTGAAGCCTAAGTTTATTTTGACAAGGGAATTCTTATTCCTAGGGAAAGCTGATAAGACCAGCCTTGTGGCCAGTTCTAACCTGCTCAGCTTTGATGGGAAAACTGCATGGCTTGGTGCTTGTGTGGTAAAAAGTGTCATCACTGCAGACCGTGGCCCTGGCAGCCTGATTAGCTGTTGGGACAAAATGAAATAAAGGTCCAGACAAAGACAAATGGGAGTGGGGGGGGTAAAAATAGGGAAGTGGAAACTTTCTTCTTCGCTCCCACTGACATGTCCCCTTCAGTGTTATGGAGGTCAGAGGTTGTGCTAAAGTAAACTTTACATGATCTTATACAGATTTTGCCACTCACTGTAGCTCCATAATGTAAATGTTTTGCCATGCTGTTATAGACACGGTCTGAAAAAAATAAAAATAAAACCTTGGGGAAACTAGAAAAAAAACAATTTCTAATGATATTTAAATGTATTTTATTTTATTTTTAGCTTTATTTTACTGGTCATTGAGATTTTCAGAATAAGTGAAAACCATACTATCTGTCAGCAGCATACAGATTATAATTCAAAACCCATTTTGTTGTTACTTATAGATGAGAGATGTGCAGTTCAACCATTTGACAAGGTTTATTGGCGCTTGTATCGATCCACCAAACATCTGCATTGTGACAGAATATTGCCCCAGGGGAAGTCTCCAGGTAAACACTCTCAAGTTTATGCTTAAAACTACTTTGTTTCATATATATATATATATATATATATATATATATATATATATATATATATATATATATATATATATATATATATATACATATATATATTTGTGTGTCTGTGTCTGTGTCTGTGTGTGTGTGTGTGTGTGTGTGTGGTTGTATGAAAATAACTTCTGTGTATTTAGATGTTTTCCAGTGTTGAATTCCAGTTTGTTCTTTCACAGGACATCCTTGAAAATGAGAGCATCAACCTGGACTGGATGTTTCGATACTCACTGATCAATGACATTGTGAAGGTTTGTGAGACAACTGAAATCTTTATAAATGTGTATCCAGAACATACTTGAACCCTATTCATTCACACATTTTTTTTATATGTATTTTAGTTTACTTTAGTTAAATGATGGTCTTTTTAGTTCTGGAATTAAAAACATCATACATTAAAAACAACTCTTCCCATGGCTTTTGAAATCCAGTAAATATAGCGTGCCTTTTAAAATGTCTAATGTATTATTGAAAATGCCAGATGGGAAACATAATCATAAAGCAGTGTTGGTTGATTATTTGCTTTTCTGAGACGTGTCCCATTTGTAAAAGAAAATGGCATGGTGTCAAAGATAGCATGACATTGTTTTTGGAAAAGATATAAAAATAATTTCTCTCTGAACGCTATCCCTCAATTAATTAAAGTAACCAAATCTTCTGTTCAGTGTCAAAGGTAGAAAGCCCTGGCACATAAAAGCATTTGGTGTTTGCTAAAAAATTGGCTTGGAACAACAACAAAGTAAACTGTCACTTAAATGCACAAATCATTCCTTTTGCTTTTAAGATGGAAAAAATGTTTTAAAAGCATTGCTTGATTTAAAAATAGCACTTAGACCAAGGCCACCTGAATTTATGGCTGTCAGATATAATTGCCTAGGAGTTGTTCCTCCTATATATATATATGAAATAATATGTTCTCTGGCTTCTATCAACCCAGAAATGTTCTTAATGCTTAAAGTATTATTAAGATTAATATTCAATGTGTATTCTGCTCTATTCTGCCCCATAAACTGTGCGTAAAGACATAATGTTTTGTTTAATGCTTGTGCTGCCAGGGAATGAATTATCTGCACAACAGTTACATTGGCTCCCATGGCAATCTGAAATCATCTAACTGTGTGGTGGATAGCCGCTTCGTTTTGAAAATCACAGATTATGGTCTGGCAAGCTTCCGTTCGTCTTCTGAAAATGAAGACTCACATGCACTGTATGCAAGTAAGAACCTGCTAAGGTTTTCTGTTTTGATGCATGAAAAATCAGTTGACTTTTGTTGCAGTGATGATTCAGTCCCTAATGTGACCATATTTAGTGACTGCTTCCCAAATGGATTTTTCAGAAAAGCTATGGACGGCCCCAGAGTTGCTGATATATGATAGGCATCCACCCCAAGGAACCCAGAAAGGCGATGTGTACAGTTTTGGGATCATACTACAGGAGATAGCACTAAGGAATGGCCCATTTTATGTTGAAGGCATGGATCTCAGTCCCAAAGGTAAGAGCCCTAAAGTTAAATACATTTAAACTGATTTGTTGAACACCATTGACACGTGTTTGGTTTGGTTTACAGAGATAATCCAGAAGGTGCGGAATGGCCAGAAGCCATACTTCAGGCCTACCACAGATAACAGCCGGCACTGTGAGGAGCTGACCATCTTAATGGAAGGCTGTTGGGCTGAAGACGCTGCGGAACGGCCTGACTTCAGCCACATCAAGATCTTTATTGCAAAATTTAACAAGTAAGCACTGCACACTTAGATCTGTTATATTTACAAGAGGTAGCAGCAGCATTGTATCTCTGAACAGACTGCAGCATCTGTCCTAGAGCTGACAGCTCATTGATAAACAGCTTTTATTGATGTGAGTGAAAGCTTTATGGTTAATTACCCAAAGGAGCACTTGACAGCCATTGACAAAGTTCCACTAAAATGCCTGGTATGTTTCACGTAAAAGAGGACCATAAAGCCCAGTCTTCATTATATAAATGCATCTTGTTTAGACATGTTAGTGATTAGACAATGTTATCTGCGTATAAACCAGGGCAGCATTTCCCCAGATCACAGAACTGATTGTACAGGCCAACTTAAAATTACAGGCTGTTTCACAAAAGCTCAGTACCTGAAGCAGTACCTGAAAATTGTTGTAGATCAAGTGCATTGTAAGGAGAAAGACTTGTGCAGTCAACTGCAGGAGAACTGCTATAAATTACATCTAATCTCAATGCCGTTCCAGTGCTGGTTCTGGGAAGTGAGGACGAGACGATCTAATTGCAACTAGACTTTTATTGAACAAATCAAAGAAGTTACTCCCTAGACAGCTGGAAAATGCTGAAGTTTTATAAAACAAAGTCAAAACCAAACGGAAGACTTAAATAGACATGATAAAAATCAACAGAACAAAGAGCAAGTGCACAACAAAATCAGTGTCCAACTGGAAGTGGGAACAACGGGACAAAAGAAAACAGGAAAACCAGGTCAAAAGAAAATAAAAGTATAAAACAGAACATAACTGTCACAGATGCTTACATTTTATGCACTGTAGCTAAAATATGTATGTGATATTAGTAGACTAGTATAAATGTTCTTTTACCTTTATCCATCCAGCTCATCCTCAGCTCGTACTCATTTGGGTACAGGTATTACCATTGGAGAAAAGAGTTATTTGAATTCAAATGGGTAATAACAGTTTGGTAAGAAATTTATTTTCAAAGCCATGCTTCAGTGGGTAGTAATATAATTTATCCAAATGGATATGGGAGTGCAATGAGGGGGGGGGGGGCACAACTAGTTTATACACAACTAGTGTTTTTAAAATATGTGCACACAGAGTGAAGTTTTAAAATGGTGTAAAAAGTTGTATTAGTTTTGTGATTGTATGTTATAGTTAAATATTTTTAGGACCTCAATGGAAATTATCTTTATTACATTATTATCCAAAATAAAAATAAAATAAATCTTCCCGTAAGTATGAGCAGTATTTGATTATTAATATATTCAGTTGCCAAAGTTAAAATCAAGCATTGAGAAATGTGGCTCATTAGATGAAAGTAGCCCTGCAGGTCTGTATGGGTGTGCTGCATGTAGGAGCGAGCTCTGACCCCTAAATAGAACAATATAATTGAGCAAAACACATGCCAGCAGCACGATTCATCCAGAATCGACCACACTTCATCATAAGTGCTGCGTTTTACCGCCTCGTCAGATGCAACGATGCTATATTCCTTATGAAGTACACTGCACTTAACTGCAGAACTGAGTACGTTTCCTATTTTCAATGCCATTTTCATGCTTTTTTCTTTTTTTTTTTTTTCATAATATGCTGCAATCTCTCCAGATCATCTTGTTGAATTATTGATGGGTTACCGGTGATTTCACATAATTGTAATCTTCTACTGTAATCTGTCTTCTGTAATTATAATCATATATATCTGCTGTAATTACACACCATGTGTAGAAGCAGGTGTCTAATGTTTTGTTTTTTTCTCAACAGAGAAGGCAGCACCAGTATTCTCAATAACTTACTGTCCAGAATGGAGCAATATGCCAATAACCTGGAGAACCTGGTAGAGGAGCGAACACAGGCCTACCTCGAGGAGAAACGGAAAGCTGAAAACCTTCTTTACCAAATCCTTCCACAGTAAGAATCGTGTTGTGTAATTTTCCAATGCAGTTTCCAAACTTTTAATTGGAGATTGAGGAAGAGATAGCTATTATTTAAAGAGTTCTCTTATTACTAGATTACTTGAATGTGACGTCACTTCTACCATATTTTTTATCTCATCTAAAAATGGCTTATTCTTCTTTGACTATAGTCTTTTTTTTTTTCAGATAATTATGTAAGCGGTGAGAACTTTTAGACTGGCTTAAGATGAAGCAGACAAGCTGACTAAATATAGAGTATTAAACCCTATAAGGATATAGCTAGGAATTAACTAGGGTCATTTATTCTTTAATTAAAGCTCATTCTTAAATTATCATAATTGATCACAAAAGTGATCTTGGGTCTTATTAAGGGAAAGCTGCTGAACTAAGCTCCCCTATTTCGAAATGCTGTAAATCATTTTCAGTTTGTTTATACCTTTCTTTAGTTTTTATATAAGGATTTATTAAATGAAATTATTTTCTGTGTTCAACTATGAATTGTTAAACTAACTGATAGTTTGCGGCTACATGTCTGCTATTGTTTTTGGACTGGTGTTTGGAAAATAATTTCATGGTTCACATCATAACCTAATTCTTCTCACAGTTCAGTGGCAGAGCAGCTCAAGCGTGGGGAGACTGTACAGGCCGAAGCCTTTGATAGTGTCACCATCTATTTCAGTGACATAGTGGGCTTCACATCAATGTCTGCTGAGAGTACACCATTACAGGTCAGCACATTCATTTTGAATGATCTTAAAACTCTCAGATTATTTCTAGGTATAAATTAGATTTTGAATCTTTGATTTTCAATGTATCTTCAGTGGGAAACTACAGTTGCATCTCAATAAATTAGAATGTTGTGGAATGTTCAACTCAAGCTGTGAAACTTGTGTATTAAATAAATTAAATGAACACAGACTGAAGTAGTTTAAGTCTTTGTTTTTTTTTAATTGTAATGGTTTTGGCTCACATTTAACAAAAACCCACCAATTCACAATCTCAACAAACTAGAATACTTCATAAGACCAATAAAAAAAAAAAATGTTAGTGTATTGTTGGCCTCCTGAAAAGTGTGTTCATTTACTGTACATGTACTCAATACTTTTGCTCTAATTACTGCATCAATTCAGCTTGGCATGGAGGTTTATTATATTATATTATATTATATTATATTATATTATATTATATTATATTATATTATATTATATTATATTATATTATATTATATTATATTATATTATTCATTTATTACCACAGTTTCCAGAAACACAGGGTCAAAATTGCATGTGCAAAAAATAAAACAAATAAAATAAAATAAAATAAAATAAATGTGCTGTTTAAATAAACTCACAGTAAATCGCTGCTAGTTTCAGATTATAAAAAAAAAACATATGACTTATGTTCTGGAAATTATGCTATATTATTTAATAATAATAATGCTAAATATATTATTATTTAAAAAATATGGACAATGGACATATTTCATATTTTGTCTGCTCTCTTTGTGGTTGAAGTGAATATAAATATATTTAGTAAGTGACTATCCTACAATATTTTATGATTATGCAAGCACTGCACATCATTTCTATTGCAAGCAACACGTAGACTTATACTTATAGCAAGATGTAGTTAACATATAGCAAGATATAGACTATATGTTATGAAGTTTTGCCCCAAGATGGTCATATATTCTCACTTGATGCTCGTGCAATAATGAATTCTGTGCCAGACATCCGTAATGTTGTGTAAAGAAGAGTTTTTATTTTAATTAGCAAATTTGAAGATAGTCGCAACCTTCATCTCCCCTGTAATAAATCTTGAAATCCAGCTGTCTTTCAGTGGTTAAGCTTATAGCATGACAACTTCATAAGGAAGCTGGCCTCCATATTAATTTTGTCATATTTTTTGCTGTATGTATGCAAATATGTGTCTCTGTAAGGCCTCTTTCTGGGCATACATCCAGGGATGGGATCGGGGGAGAGGATGGGGCTCGGGGAGAAGGTATTTTAATTTGAGGGAACCATTGAGAGTTCAAGCAGAAACACATCACAACAGTCTTAATTCGCTTCATCTCTATGATACATGGCAGAGCTGCAGACACAATAGACTTTTATTATACATTCTGTTTGAACTGATTTTTTTCTTCTTCTGGGGCACAGATGTAGAACTATTTCTGTCAGGTTCTCATAAAAAAATAAAAAAAATCTCTTGAATCAGAAGAAGTCTCATCTGAATATAGTCAAACTAATGAATTTTGGTGAGAATGAGCTGAACAGAGCAACATGTTTTGTATCATGGCTGATTTCAAAGAAATCGTCAAATGGACAGCACCTTCATTAATAAATGCTTTCAGTGTTTCAGTTTAGTGGGGTAACTGTCAAGTGTCTTTCCTGGATGTCTCTGGATTTAAAGGATTATTTTCTATGATTTATTGGTTTAAAAAGAACACACACACACATACACACACACACACACACACACAGGGGTTACACAAAATTATGTGAACAGCCACAATTATAGGAGTTAATATCATTCGTGCAGACTACAATAAAAAATGTTTTTGTGATTATCTTTTAGTTATCAGAGTAATATATCTTGTTCAGCAGTGGTTAGTACAAGTGTTCTGTGAAATGGATTCCTTGCCAAGCAGGGAAAATCAAGGGAGCCTATTTAGCAGGAGTATCTGTAAGCATAACAGGCCAATTTTTTGTTTGTTTTTCTTTACAGTTTTGACTATGTGAACAAAGCATGGCAAAACTTCATCTGCAAAGAAGAACAGTGGGCGAAAACTGAAAGTAAATGATAGGGACTGACGAACAATAAGAATGATTGTGTCCAAACAACACTGAAATACTGCAGCAAAAGTGACTGCAAACCTCAGTATCCACAATATATCTGTTTCCACAAAAACTGACCACTGAGAACAAAGCCAACATCCACGAAAGAGCTGTAATTGCTAATTATTATTATTATTTATTGCTAAATTCTAAATACAAAAATGTGAAAAAGATGTTGTTATAATCTTAAATCCTGGACAGCATGAGCTAAAAATTTTGAACTTCAAGAACAACTTCCTTAACATCTGTGAAGCAATTGGCCGATTGGCACAACGTTACTGTAGATTATTTCTACAAAAGTTTTTACAGTTGATAGCTGTAATAAAAGAAATTTGTGGTGAAATATCTTAATAAAGATATATATATATATAATCTTGATTTAGTTATTTATTTATTACTTTTAAAATTGTTGTAATAAAAAAAAAAGTGCTGCTCTTAACAGTGTTCTGTTACTCTGCTCAGGTGGTGACACTGCTCAATGATCTCTACACATGCTTTGATGCCATCATTGATAATTTTGATGTATATAAGGTAAGTGTCTTTTTTAAGGCAGTGCAGTATCTTTTCATAGGTAACTGTAATACACTATCTATCGATTTGATAGAATGTGATTTTATAATCAGCATATTAGTGTTTCTGAAATTATTGCAGTTTTAATCAGATTATTTGAAGGCTTAAAACTGTGAAAAATTCTTTATTCTTTTGCTCATGGCAGGTGGAGACAATTGGTGATGCATACATGGTGGTCTCGGGTCTGCCTGTGAGGAATGGGAAGCTACATGCCCGTGAGATAGCCAGCATGTCACTGGCTTTACTGGAACAGGTTAAAACCTTCAAAATCAGACACAGACCCAACGATCAGCTACGACTGCGAATAGGAATCCACACAGGTATCGTAACTGTTTCACAGATTCCATTATTAATATTCATTCATTTGGTCATTCAGTCAAGTGTTGACTAATGTTGAGAAAACCATGGCAAGTTAAGGCCAAGCAATGATTGTGGATAATAAATGCATATGAATATTTGTACAATAACCCATAAGAAAATGTTCAGAGGTTGCTTTCAACTTTGTCTCAGATTTTTTCTCCTAAAAATATAAAATATATAAAACATGAAATCTTAAAATTTAATAGCCTTGAAATTTAGACAGTTTAGGCATTATTTAAGGGTATAGATCCTTAGAATGAGGCTGATAGCTCAGATATTTTTTATTTTTTATAAGAATTGCTGGCATTCATATTGAATTTAATTGTATATGTTGTCATCTTGGCAAATCTAAAGTCAAGTCAAGTCACCTTTACCGATACAGATTGTAATGAAGCAATTGAACAGCATTAAATAGGAAAACAGTGTGTCAATAAAGCAAAAAGGCAGTTCATCATTGAATTCAATTATGTCATTATCCTGCTAAGCTCAGTTTAAATAGTATCAGTGCAATCAAGTCGATGATATTGCTGGATATTAAATGTGCCCAACTAAGCAAGCCAGAGGCGACTGCAGCAAGGAACCGAAACTCCATCGGTGACAGAATGGAGAAAAAAACCTTGGGAGAAACCAGGCTCAGTTGGGGGGCCAGTTCTCCTCTGACCAGAAGAAACCAGTAGTTCAATTCCAGACTGCAGCAAAGTCAGATTGTGCAGAAGAATCATCTGTTTCCTGTGGTCTTGTCCTGGTGGTCATCTTGGAGACAAGGTTTTGACTATGGATCTGTATCTGGGGCTCTAGTTGTCCTGGTCTCTACTGACATTCAGGGCTGTAGAGGTCCTTTCTAGGTGCTGATCCACCATCTGGGCTGGATGTGTACTGGATCCGGTTTTGCGGTGAACATCTGATCCAGATACAGGCTGGCTCTGGTGGCTTCGGTGACCTCGGAATAAGAGAGAAACAGACTAATATTAGCGTAGATGCCATTCTTCTAACGATGTAGCAAATACATTGGGTGCTTAGGAAGGGTTCCCTAAAAACAGTTTAAGACCTTGTTGAGAACTTCTAAAAAACACATGAGATTATAAGTTTTTTTTCTTCTCTTAAATATGAGACAAAAATCTTAAAGCTTATTATTAAACCTAAATCACACTTTTTCTCTATTTACAACATTATTTATTTTTTTTGTTTCTGTTTCCATTGAAGTATCTGTTTGCATCTCTTTTATGTAATAGGAGTGCATTTGAAATGTAAGGTGATTATCAAGTCAAATCACCTTTACTTGTAAAGCTCTTCATACAATACTGATTGTGTAGCAATACAGTGTCAAACAGGAAAATAGTTTGCCAATAATGCAAGAAGACAATAACAAGTCATTTTTGCAGCTAAAGTCCATTGATGATTCAGAGAGGTCATTGTCCAGTTCAGCTCTCTTCCAATAGTGTCTGCACAATCAGCCAAGCATCCCCAACTATAAGTAAGCCATTTGCGACAGTGGCAAGGAACCAAAACTCAATCAGTGACAGAAATGGAGAATGTCATATTCGGTACATGTGATCTGATAGTTGCCTGTTGCTTTTGTTCAGTCGATTTTTTTTCCCAACCTGTCAGGAAGTATTAGGACTGTGTATAAGCAGTTACAGGATTCCAAAAGTGACTTAATCTCCCTCTTTGCTGCATTTGTGTGTGTTGAGCAGGCCCTGTCTGTGCTGGTGTAGTGGGTCTTAAGATGCCCCGGTACTGTTTATTCGGAGATACTGTCAACACGGCATCCCGTATGGAGTCTACAGGGGAAGGTTGGTGACAAAAATATGTTTTTGATCTTTGTTCAGAATGCAAAATTGTTTCCACACCATGACAATGCAGCATGATACTATAGCTCCTTTCACACTGCACGTCGGACCCAGCAAATTGCCGGAACATTGCCGGGTCGCCTTCTGTGTGAAAGCAAACATGTCCCGGGATTGATTCCAGCATTGAACCTGGGTTGGGGACCTAGTAACATTGCTGGGTTAAATCCCGGGACGAGCGCTGTGTGAACAAAAGCCAGATCTAATGCTGTGTCGTGGTGATGACGCGCGTTATCGCACGACTCATTTACCAGCTGTTTGGAGGAAGATCAACGTTCACGACAAAAAAATATGTGCAAACTGTAATAAGGCAGAGATCAGTTCGTTCCTCACTTTCCACGCTGACGCCGAGATCGTTCGCTTGCTTCAGTGAAAGTATAACATGCCTAACGTTTTCGACTCGTATATTACACATCACGCGCTGATGTCACGTGTCGTTACGGGACCTTTACGTGTTGTGTGTGAAAGCACGCACATATCCCGGGTAATCACTGGCAGTGTGAAAGTGCAAAATCTTGCGACCCGGGAACAATTGCAGGAACACTTTACCTGTGTATTTGCCGGAATCGCAGTGTGAAAGGGGCTTAAGTTAACTACATCTTGGTTTTGTGATTTTGTTATATTAACATAGAAAACTGTTAGTTACTTTTATTTTGTTAAAGAAATTATACTTTTGTTCAGCAAGGATACATTAAATTGATCAAAATTGAATTACAGTAAACTCATTTATTATGTAACATAAAATTCATATAAAATGCTGTTGAACTTTCTTTTCATCTAACAATCCTGAATAAAAATAAATCATGATTTACACAAAATTTTAAGCAGCACACCTAAATTTCAACATCAATTATAGTAGGAAAACTTTCTTGAGCACCAAATCAGCATATTCTAAAGTATTATGTGACACTGAAGCTTTGCCATCACATGAATAATTACATTTTAAAATATGTACCTTAGAAGGTAGCTGCTTATGTGGACAGCAGTCAGCGAGGCAGCTCACTAGGGTTGGAAACAAAGCTCCTCAGGAGCATTGTATACTTGTATTTTAATATGCATTTCACCAGTTCACAAGTAATAGCTGTTGCTCGTGAGACTTACCACAAGTATCGACTCTGGGCTTTATTAATAATTAATAATTAGTGACAAGGACCCAGTATCCAACATCCGGTTAGATTTATGGCATGTTTACACTTTGTTGCAGCTTTAATGCACTCTTAGCCATAAGGAGTCCCGCACTACATGGAGCCTCTCAGATTAAAAGCAGTATTCTGTTCCTCCTATATCCAGGACAGATTGCTCATTGTCCCATACGTGTAGTGTGTCTGTTGTCGTTCTTATATGTGGTAAATCATATTTTATCATGGTGTCATCTCACTCACAGCTGTGCACTTATAGTGATTGGCTGTTACTCTATTGATTGTTAATGACTATCATTTCCTCCACAGCTCTGAGGATACATTTGTCTTCAGCCACCAAAGAGGTGCTGGATGAGTTTGGCTACTTCGAACTCCAGCTGCGAGGAGACGTGGAGATGAAGGTATGAGGCTTCACTTGTGCTTGGTTTCTGAAATGATACACTATATGAATGTGAGAGAAAAATAAATTTTTTTGTGATCAGTAATAAAGAATAAATATTTCTCACTTTAAATTAGGTCACGGAAAATATGGGAGAATGGCATTAAATAATGGCTTGAAACCAACCATTGATAATAAATTAGATTTGTATTTACCGTCCCTTATTACAAATACATTAAGAACACACACACACACACGTTTGTTTTTGTGAAAAGTGGGGACATCCCATAGGCTTGTATACTGTACAAAATGTATATTCTATGGCCCTACACCAACCCTAAACCTAACCCTACCCCTCACAAGAAACTTTGTGCATTTTTACTTTCTCATAAAAACTCATTCTGTATGATTTATAATTGTTTTGAAAAATGGGGACATGGGTTATGTCCTCATAAGTCACTTTCTCCTTGTAATACCTGTGTCATACCCATGTCAATATACACAGTTGTGTCCTGATATATGACACACACACACACACACACACAAAACTAGATTTAGAGCATTTGAGCATTTTATAGCACAATCTTTAATGATTTAAAAACTGTAATAGAATTATGATTAAGATTAAACAATACTTAATGACTGCAGTATATTAGTTCATCCAGTAGGATTTTGTCAATCCAGTAGGATCAATTCAATCAACAGAACATTGATAGAGATTTTCTATAGAAATTCTGTACAAAATCCTTTAGGTATTAGGCATTATTTTCCCACCAAAACAATAAATAATCTGTTCCTATCACTTTCATATTTTCAGATATCCTGTGAAATCTGAACATTTAACAATGCTCTGTTGTGTTGATGTTGGCCTTTCATACCAATCTGAGACTTAAAATGCCTGGATCACAATAAAGCTCCGGTTTCCACCACCTGTCTTTGCAGAATTCTTTAGTCTTTTCATTATGAAAAGAGCATATTGCTTCGTAGATTAGTTCCTCCAGTGAGCTGTTTGAGTGCTATTTGATGCATGCTATTGATTGGTGTTGTTCCTCTCTTTTAGGGTAAAGGCAAAATGAGAACGTATTGGCTTCTGGGAGAGAAGACAGATGTCTATGTTATCTGAGAGCGCTGCTGATGACAGGAAGTCACCAGGATCAGAGCCACTGTTTCATATATTTGTTCTGTGTCTGCAAGGGTTTCTCGCTCTTGCGTGGAACAACGCATTATAATACCTTTTGAGGGAGGTTAATTCAGGTATATTTCATACCTGCTTTAAAACTGCAAAAATTGTATAGTTGTTGTTTTTTTTTTTTTTACATTTAAAATTTCTTGTGCTGACAGTTAAGTAGGTCTTTCTCGGTGAAAGTCTTATTTTTTTTTGTCCTTTCTATATTTAGATTTTTGGAAACTGGTGATGTGTATTTGAGATCTTCTTAACTCATTCAAAAGAATTGAATGGTGGTTGTCTAGTCTGAGGACAGAGTGAAGTTTTATCATAATGTAATATTTATATATATGTATATCCAAGACATTGTAAGATATTTTGTTCAGTAAACTGAATTAAAAGCAGGTTCTTGTGTCATTATTAGCAAAACTTGTAAATAGTCTCACTCTCAGGAATTGTGAATATTAATGTATCCTTTCCCTCTCAATACACCTTCCCAAAGGGCTTTGCAGCTTATTGGCAAAACAGACAAAGAGAAAACTGCACACTTGAATATCTCAGTCTTTCTTAGAGCTACATTAACTGCAACTCTTAAGCTAAATACTCCACTAAATACTCCACCTCCTTATTGATCACAACCTAAAAAAACCTCTTGGAAAGTATTCAAAAACCATTTAACCCTCTCAGACCTGATTTATCATTTTTTTAAAGTATTCATTATTATTATAATTTTTTTATATTATATTTGCTCTTCTACAATATAGAAATGAGTCTTAAAAACAAGATTTGTGACAACTCTTTTAATTATAAAACTTTTCATGTCCACTACAATGGACTCCAGGACCGAAGCAACATAAAAATCCCCACATTTTAATCATACTTATGAAGTATAGTTTGTGTACTAGAGTTGAACTATATGTTGAAGATTTTGAAAAGAACTGTACTGTATGAATGGACAATGCAACAATGTAGAAACAAAGTAAGATTATATGAAGTCTCAAAAAAACTTTGTTTCTGTTGGTTGCAATGGGTGAATGTGAGTATCAGTGTAAATGTCTTGTGTGTTTGGAATGAATTTATGTGTCTGGTTGTTTTGATAAATATATGATTGTATACATTACAGCATTAATGCATCAGTGTGTTTGGAGGGGATTTGAGAGTGTGTGTTGCTGTGTATTCATTGATCTTACATCCACTAGAGAGAGAGAGAGAGAGAGAGAGAGAGAGAGAGAGTATGTAGCTTAATCTAACTACTGTAAGATATATAGCATATTTTTATAGTATGAGATACCAACTGATGGTTAGTTTCTACTAATGTTACTGTAACCCTCTGTTTAAAAAAAGATAATAATAGAACATCATTTTCAGTATCCCCATGTCATAAAGCATTTGGTGTTACTCTCTTTGAAACCATACGCTGCTCGTTAAAGAACATACAGCTCTGATTATTACTGCTCACTCAACAGTTTTGTGGTAAATAGGGGTGACGTCGTGGTCTGATCATTAAGAATCCATTTGGCATCTGTGCCTTTAGTGCACTGCATCTGTGTGTGTGTGAACTCATGTTCACAGCTGCTTCTCACCCCCATGATTCTTAATTACCGCCCACCATCAGCTCTGTCACAGTCAATGCTGTTGCCAAGTGGTCATTCTGCAAAGCTCTGCGCACTGATATATACTCAGCAACAAAACTGATTTACCAGGGCTTTATGAAATATAGGCACAGCTTTTAGTTTATAAGTATGTTTAATTACAAAAAAAATATGTTATTATTAAATATACGTCAAAATCACCTTCTGTTGGTTTCAAATAATACAGTATAAAACATTGATACTGTTTCGGCTACACACACACACACACACACACACACACACACACACACACACACAGAGGGCCCTATCTTGCACCCAGCGCAATTGACTTTGTACACCGACGCATGTGTCATTCCTATTTTGCACCTGCGCAAAGCGCGCTTTTCCCTCCACAGAAGCACGTCGCTAAACTAGTGAATGAACTTGCGCTCCCTGGGCGGTTCAGCGCAAAAAAGGAGGCGTGTTCCGGCGCAAACAATCCCTGGTGCTATTTTGCTGTTCCATTAAACAATTGCGCCACTGACCAGAAAAAACCTAGTCTAAAGTCATTGGCGCGTTGCGCATTGTTCATTATGCTATTTTAAGGGCGCAAGCTTGACCATAATGTATAGCGTGCACAACGCGCATACACTTTGCTCATGTAATCTACACAGATGCAACAGTTATTTTTGCAAATCATAAATTGTTACACTAAAAAAATATTAACACATGAGAAGACGGAAATCATTGTGAAATCTTGCTTACAAATTATTCAGGCTAATAGTAGTAATTAAGGATCAGACCTGTTTGCCCGATAGTGGCAAGACATATATGTATATAAGGACATCTGACAAATTTGTTTGTCCGTCAAGAACCAGAAAAAAAAAAATCGATGAAACAATTGTGGCTATTTCCTCCCACACCTGTTTAACCGACGCTATTTTGGGTGGGTTTCTCCCATCCCCATACAACACAACTTCTCTGTCTTTCACTGCTCTTACAAGAACATCAGTCTCCTCGGCTGTGAACCGCTCCTGGCGTGCGCCTGGTAAATACGCCATAATAATAGCAATCCATAATGGAACTTGCGCACCTGCTTTTAAAGGGAATGTTGGATGACGCTCTGATTGGTTTATTTCACCTTACGCCCAAACCACACCTATGAATAATGAAGCTACTTCAGACCAACCCATTTTAGATTTGCGCCGGGCGCAAGAGCCATTTATCCCGCCGGGAAAATAGCAACAGCGCCGAGACCCGCCCACAAAGTTACTTGCGCTTCGCGCTTTGACACTTGCGTTTCAGATCGTTAAAATAGGGCCCAGAGTGAGAGAAAATGATTTAAATGTATTTTTCCTTGAAGCGACAAGATTAAATTGTTTAGGAATTAAGCCAGTTCAAAGGCTTTCTGTGGAGTTCCTCAGAGAAAACAAATTTTGTAAAAACAAAGGGAAACACTGAATTAATGAAGTCTAAAATTACTTGTTGCCATAGTTACCCAATGTTAATTTCTGCTGTAAGAGGAATGCAGCGACAGAACAGCTCTGACTGACAGCACAGCTGTGTGAAAGTAAGCATCCTGATACAAAGAAACAGCACATCAGTTGATTTTCAACAAATAGTTAGAGCTCTCTCTGAGGATGAAAAAGGCTGCCACCTGCACCCAAATAAACATTTTTCTAATTTGGCCACAAAAAACAAGTAACTTAATTTTACTAGAGAAGTATTAACTAGTCACTTGCTCTTCATTAAAACATTTGTTAAGTCAGGAAGTCATACTTGACATGGAAAACATTACATATCTTTACCCATGAAAAACCCATGAAATACACTGTTGTTAAACTATAGTATTTTATAGAGTATTTTGTAGCAATGGGAAATTACACATTTTTGATTTTAAAGTTATACAATAAAATGTACATTACAAACTACTTGTGCAACATGTAGCATGCTTGTTAGGATTATGATTACAGTGCAGTGGGTCTGCAACTTTCATGATTTCTGATTCATATAAAGGCACAGTCTGGGGAAAATAACATGATAAACCATGAAACCGTACGAATATACACACACACACACACACACACACACACACACACACATATATATATATATATATATATATATATATATATATATATATATATATATACATATATACAGTTTTTTTTTTTTTTTATCAAATCACCCTGCACTAATTACATTATGTTAAAAAACTGTAGTTGGCTTGTTTTTGTCATTTAATCAAGGAGTGCTAATATAATATACAGAGTGTTATCTGTTAATCTCAATGGCAGTTATTCAGCTGACACGTGTAGCAAAAAAAAAAAAAAACTACATACAGCCATCATTACTTCAGGCCCAATAAGTTTAGAAGAAATGTTTGACTTTTTGAAAATGTCTTTTAATATTTCAAAATACACAGTCACTTTGATGTGTGGAGATAAAGAAGTAACGACTCATGACTAAGTTAAGCAGAAGGAGTCTCTCTAAATCAACAGATGGATGAAAGAAAACAGATTTAAATATACATATGGATGTCTGTCTACCATATATTCACAGAGACAACAATCTGAAATAGAGAAAGAGCCAACTCAGCATTGATTTCTTACGATTACATTAAAACAAGAATTGCATAAATAAAGTAGAAAATGCAAAATTTTCTGATTCACCTTTAGGTCCATTGACTGTTTATTTAGAAAATGAATCATGAAAAAATTATATTGCTAAATAAAATATGTAAAACAGTATTTGTCTTTCCATACCCACCTGCACAAGATCAATGGGTATGAGGTACTGTCTCATTTCAGAATTATATTTTTTTTTCATCTCTCGCTTTAATTTATAAACAATATTACAACCACTTGTCTGGGGTCAGAGACTTGTTACCAAGTTTATGTTCAAAGATGTAGAACGTTGGATGATAAATAAAAATGTAAATGATTTAATTGAACTATGAATCTAACCATGACATAAATATTCTTACATCACTGCTCTCCCACTGTTTCCTCTACTGACACATGAAACAAGAAATGTGGGAGGATCATAAAATGTCACTTGGTTTTACACACAAAGAGGTTGTTAAACATTAAATTTCTGTTTATTTAGCTACCTTATTCTTTTGATGGGATCATTTTCCAAAAGTTCAGCTCGTCTTCTGTGTTAAGTTTCTGTGTATAAGTTTATTAATAAGATTTATGCAGCAGAAAGAACTGATGGCTTTATTTGAAAGGACCTACTATATAAGCTGAAGAACAAAAATACATTTTAATAATGCGAAATACATTTTTAATCCCTGGGTCAGCTGACACTGTTGCGTATGTAACCCTAGTTTCCTGAAGGAGGGAATGGAGACATTAAGTCCCTCCTGATGGTAAATCTAAGGACGTTAATAATAACAATAATAATAATTCCTTACATTTATATATCGCTTTTCTAGGCACTCAAAGCGCTTTACATTGTCAGGGGGTATCTCCTCATCCACCACCAGGTTAATATTAATTTTCTTTACATTTATTTTGAAAGATGAAGCACACGATTATGGAAAGGTGTGTTACATTTCAGACGAGTGCTTGCAGTGTTTGGCCAATCACAATGCACTGGGTCAGCTGGCCAATCAGAGCAAGACTGCACTTGTTGGAAGGAGGGACTTCTGACTTTGTAGAAAACAATGTGTTTGGGAGAGATGGGGCATAGAGGGCCTACAATAATGTACAGTATTATAAAAATAATGTGTTTTTTGAACATTAAAGCATGTCGACATATTCTGTTACACAGCAAATACACAAAATAATGATCTTTAAAAAAGCATCATATGAGCCCTTTAAACATGTTGTGTGGAACCCAGTTTCCCAGTAAACACCTTCCTAACGGTTCATCGTCCTCATTAACCTCCGAAGTCATTGCTCTCACGTTTGTTTGCATTACGATGCTGTTTGGTAAGCAACAGCAAGGGTTAGTCTCAGGCTTTCATTAATATATATATATATATATATATATATATATATATATATATATATATATATATATATATATATATATATATATATATATATATATATATATATATTTTAGTAAAAGTACTATGTTGCACTTGTCGATATTTATTTACACCTATCAATCCCTCACAAACCATGGCAATGTCTTTCTTTCTTTCTTTCTTTCTTTCTTTCTTTCTTTCTTTCTTTCTTTCTTTCAAATGATGTATCTTATTGCATTACCTTGTTCCTACACTCTTTGTAAAAAAAAATGTTAACTACGAAAACCCAAATAAATTATTTGTGTGTGTTTGCTTTTGTGTATATAATACATGCTAGTTATAAAATTACAATTTAAAGTTTCACCATATCCCTTGACCAAGCAGCATAAATAATATTAATAATACATGCATACATACACACACACACACACACACACTCATATATATATATATATATATATATATATATATGTATTATAATCTGCCTGTCTGTATTCTATATGCTACATCTATGAGACATGTAATCATTGGCATATAGTGGTTCAGTTTTCACATCACTCAGTGGGATGTCATCAGGCAATTCCCCAAACGATAAATGGATAGGACTTGCATCCAGGAACCTGGGAAACATTTAGAGAAAGCTGAACTGGTTCATTCTGTTAAGTCACTTTCAGACAGAAGCTTGTTATGCACTGTGCTGAATGTTGTGCACTGTACTTTCTCTGAACTCATCCCCAAAACCAGAAGCCAGTGGGTTCCAAACTGTTGAACTGAGGTTAGAATAGTGACCGAATTTCATGCTTACTGAGGAATTGATAGAAAAGAAAAAGAAACACAGAATCTGTCTAATTCTGACCACATTTCAGAACATTTTATTTTTAGAGCTAGGCTTTACATAAATCTGTATTTTATTCTGAGCTTTCAAACACCACAATGAAAAATCTGGGGAAAATCCAATTTAAACTTGAAAACCTCTTTTACCAGCTCTTTCAGAATCACAAATATATCTTCACTGACTGATTCACTGCTTTTATACAAAATATTGTATAAAAATGAGTAATCTGAATATTTACTGCCTAAAAACGACCATCTAATTAAAAAATATTATAGAAATGCTCACTGAATTCCTAATGGAATTTATATCATAGGTGAATCGAAGTGCTCAGAGATGTTGCTTTCATTGGACTGCAGACTTCATTGAGCTATCTGTTTAATTTAACTATCAGCCTCATCTCAGATATTAAAAAGATATTAAAGATGTTCATTTGGTATTTTCCTTTCCTTATGAGATCCTAAATAACCAAATTAAGTCAAAATGGATACAAAATATGCACAATTTATTTTCCTAGCCCCATAGCTTTAGGGGCTTTGGACTTCCATGACTTTATCAAACTTGGTGTTGTCAATTCTTTTCCGAGTCTCTCTCACCAAACAACTACTGTACCACACAAGCAATGTTCTCTAAAACTGTCAACACGTCACTACTTCTGGGCCACTGAGCAGCTTCAAAACGTCGATCCTCCCAGTGACAAGGTCCTCCCAAAGCACAACATCATTACTATTTGCTCCAGTTTAAAAATAGGATGTCTATTAGCCAGAGAGTATGTGCAAAACTTTTTCAAACTGCACTTTTTCTAACACTCCAGGAGCTTAAAACAACATTTCCCCACCCAGAATTCACAGTGGGTCTTATGTGTGGTCATTCACACTGGCAGGATTTGGTCTGGAATCAGATTTGCCCAACCTTAATTAATTCTTCCTTTGCTTTAGACAGTTCAGAAGCCGATTGAGTCTCATCACCTGACCTCTTCCTCTTTTCCTGTTAAATGCTCAGTGTCAGACATTTAGGGCCCTATTTTAACGATCTGAAACGCAAGTGTCAAAGCGCGAAGCGCAAGTAAGTTTGTGGGCGGGTCTCGGCGCTGTTGCTATTTTCCCGGCGGGATAAATGGCTCTTGCGCCCGGCGCAAATCTAAAATGGGTTGGTCTGAAGTAGCTTCATTATTCATAGGTGTGGTTTGGGCGTAACGTGAAATAAACCAATCAGAGCGTCATCCAACATTCCCTTTAAAAGCAGGTGCGCAAGTTCCATTATGGATTGCTATTATTATGGCGTATTTACCAGGCGCACGCCAGGAGCGGTTCACAGCCGAGGAGACTGATGTTCTTGTAAGAGCAGTGAAAGACAGAGAAGGTGTGTTGTATGGGGATGGGAGAAACCCACCCAAAATAGCGTCGGTTAAACAGGCGTGGGAGGAAATAGCCACAATTGTTTCATCGATTTTTTTTCCTGGTTCCTGACGGACAAACCAATTTGTCAGATGTCCTTATATACATATATGACCTCAAACATGTCTGATCCTTAATTACTACAATTAGCCTGAATAATTTGTAAGCTAGATTTATGCCTATTTTGTTCACATCTTCGTGGCACACCACAATGATTTCCGTCATCTCAAGTGTTAATATTTTTTTAGTGTAACAATTTATGATTTGCAAAAATAACTGTTGCATCTGTGTAGATTACATGAGCAAAGTGTGTGCGCGTTGTGCACGCTATACATTATGGTCAAGCATGCGCCCTTAAAATAGCATAATGAACAACGCGCAACGCGCCACTGACTTTAGACTAGGTTTTTTCTGGTCAGTGGCGCAATTGTTTAATGGAACAGCAAAATAGCACCAGGGATTGTTTGCGCCGGAACACGCCTCCTTTTTTGCGCTGAACCGCCCAGGGAGCGCAAGTTCATTCACTAGTTTAGCGACGTGCTTCTGTGGAGGGAAAAGCGCGCTTTGCGCAGGTGCAGAATAGGAATGACACATGCGTCGGTGTACAAAGTCAATTGCGCTGGGTGCAAGATAGGGCCCATAGAGGTATAATGAAGACACATACACACATCAATTCACCACTTACAAGAACTGTTTTGTAATGAATTTTGTCTAGGAATCTAATCCTCATGTTGCCTGTAATTATTTTGAACACACCACGAAGTGTTTGGCTTTTCTTTTTTTCTTTTTTTTTCTTTTTTTTTTGTAATACCATACATATGCAGGTCATAACAGGTTAAATTTAGAAGAATAATCCTTTAGGTTCATTTTCAGATATTGTGAGTGATGCTTGTCCATGCAAAACTCACCACCATGATGTTAGTGTGTTGTGGTTGATTGATAGTGTACTTCTACTGTTTGTGGCTGCTAAGTCTGAGCCTTAGTAAACACTACTAAAAACTGTATGGAAATAATGCAGCATTACTTTATTGATGGTGAATTAAAGTTGTTGTTGTTGTTTTTTTACACAAAAGCTTTGGCTTGGTCAGTTGGGGATTAAAAAATGTATAGTTATTTAATAGTAATACTATTAATTCAACTGCACTGATGAGAACTGTCGGATGAGAACAACATTTGAACTGGATTAAACTGGATACTGACACAAACTTTGTAACATTAACACAAATCAATAATGTCACTGATCTGAATTGAATCACCACTGAACTGACTTGTGCTGAATAATGACACTATTGTCTTCAGTAGAGCTGTTTTACAGCTCATATTTAACTTGATGGATTCTGCTACACTGACACTGTTGTTTTTCTGTTTATTACTGTGAAGCTGTTTTGACAGTCTGTATTGTATAAATAAATGTCATAAATTCTATATAAATAAATTATGTTACTTGATGTTTTTGCTATGTTGTAGTACTCAACATTCAGACACTGTCTTGATTGTTCCTCTAGTCTGAGTTTTTATGGTCTTGGTCTTTCCATGAACTCAGGAGCATTTGGACTCACTCTTGACTCCAGATTTGAGTACTTACAACATCGGTCTGTGCCGATTTGCTCTGTCCCATCTGATCTCTAAACTAAAGAACAGTATGTATGAGTGCTACAAAGGTTCGTGTGACATTGACATGAAACCAGGCTTCTTTCAACACACACACACACACACACACACACACACACACACAGGTCTCTGCCTGGACTCAGACTTAAATGAGCTGGTTTTCCATACAAAACAGAATTTTGGTCCATAAATGTTTTGTTAAAAAAAGTGTTGACATACTCACCCATCCAACTGCAACTCGTGGAAACATAATCTGTTACAACAGCTGCAATTTCAATGATTGTGTTACTTCCTGCTTCCACTGCATCCAGAACAATGTTTGAGTCAGTTGGTTATTACTGACTGCTTAAAAAAAAACCTGAAACTTGGAAAAGTATTTTATTACTTCACTAAACCTCTGTGGTACCTTCTCAGGCAGAGCATTACTGTACATGTAAATGACTATGCCTCACATTAACAACAGTATTTTTACAGTTTCTTTGTTTTTAGAATCGATACATTTATTATCGTGGTATCAATAAATATGGTCCTGAACCCAGCCGAGACAGTACAAAACTAGGAGCTGTCAAAACACATACTTCATATTAACATTATAACCTCCGAACATTTTCTTTCACCACTGAAGGACACGGCTGTGTATTGTGTCTTCGGATATGATCATGAAGTGAATAAAGATGTGAACGTAAAAGAATGAGTGTGCTCATTTCCATCGTATTGGCTTTTAGCAGACTACCGCACATGGATCTCAGGAACTTAATAGAATTTTTTGGCTGTTAATATGTGCTATTCATCACACGAAGAAGGGAGCTCTATTATTTACCTAGCTGGAATAACACTTCAGCTCGGACGACAGTGCAGCCTGCTTCGTGTTGTTTTAACAAAGTTCTGCTGCCGTGGGCCGAGTGGGGGCTCAGGTTATGTGGGAAGCACTGTCTCCTCTCCAAGTGAGGCTAAGCTGCCTTTCCTCCGGCCCCTGAACGAGGGTCTTGTGTTTTGCTTGGCAACTACTGGTATAGTCAGCTGGTGTGCACATTTCATAGCGGAGTATACAACCTCGGAGACTCTTTTCTCTGGTTGGGATGGTGAGGTGTGGCGGTAAGACTGTTAACAGGCCGATTCTATAGCACACAAACACCTTCAGCTGTGGTCTGTGCGTGCTCAGAGTGCCAGGGAAAGCAAAAAGCGAGAAGAACTGACAAAGGCAAACTAGTATTTGTCTAATTTGGATGAATTCTAAAAATTGGCTTTAGAGTTCTCTTGGAGTTCTAAGAACTATACTATACTCAAAGCAAGCATTTGGCTTGTATTGTCGTATTACTGTGGTGGAGACAAACAAAACAAGTGGGTTTGGTGGTGCTAGTGACAGACATTAGATTTCTCTAAACAGATTTGCAGAGCCTTGCTCCATTTATGTTCAATGGACTCAGGGTTAAAGTCCAGTTGGATTTAGACAGACAGAGCATGGTTAAAATTCTTCAACTGTTCCATCCTCAATTTATAGTTGTAGAAACAGCTCTGTTATGAGCATATGGCCTGCAGCTGTCCTGAAAAAAAAAAAACAAATACCAACCCACAAACACCTGCCCATGACACACGCACGCACACACAGACGCGTGCGCACGAGAACACACTTTTTTAAACATACTGAGAGCTGTTGAGACAGTTGCCATAACATGCCTTGATACACAGTAACTGTAAACCTCCACAACTAACATATCTATTTGAGAAATTAGCCATTCAAAAACTAGATTGCTACATTGTCATAAGAAAATTAGAATAGTTTTTGTCCCTGCAAAACATATGATGCAGAGAGCATCGCCAGGGTGTTGATATATGATTCTCAGGGCATTCTAAGAGGTTGCTAGGGTGTTCTGGGTGGTTGCCAGGTGGTTAGGCAAAAGAAAAAGCCCTCCCGGAATCTTTTTTCATGGTTGCGTCTTTTTAATGTGGGTCTGTCATTGTATCATAAATATTTTTTATTTTTTATTTAAAGGGGACCTATTATGCAAAATTCACTTTCACTTGTTGCTGGGACATATGTTTGTTGGCAGTGTATGTACACAACCACCCTATAATAATACAAATCCACCCAATCCTTGTTTTTAATCCCATTAGTAAAAAGCAGTGTCTCCCAACTACCTGTTTTCAGCATTACTGCTAATTTGTCGTCACATTAGACACAGGCCTCGCTCACGAAAGTTGACAGACACTGCCATTTATACATAGAACCGCCCTGAGCGACTTCACAGTGAGTTGAACACAGTCCGCCATTGTTGCACTGACGAGAATGTCCCCAAGCTCTTTAGGTGTTCTGTAGCTAGATGTATGAATCCACATTGCTCTCTCCATTTATTCCCAAAATCAGAGCCACTGAAGACGAGATGAATTAATTTTGGTTTTGAAGAAGATGCTCCCTCAACTTTACTGCAATTCATTTATGTGTGCACAAATAATTTTCACCAGACTGCTTTGTGAATGAGGGTCAGTATAAAGGAGGATGGAGGATGGAGCAGTGCCAACTGTTCGTGATCCAGTTACACCTCCAGAGGAAGTAAGTATCATGCTTTAGTTTTCCAAATTGCCTTTTCAGTCTCCAGCCTGTACGGGGGTAGATAGTAACAGAGACAAGATGGGGGTCCATATTTTAAACACTCACCTGGGTCAAGGTCGAGTCTCAATCTTTTACTTTGGGTCCCAGGTCTTTTTAAGGTTGCGTGCACACTTGTAGTTCAGTTTTCTTGGTTTGTTTGGTACAGACCAAAAAAAGAAAACAATACATTTGGGCCTGGTCCGCTGAGCATACACACTGGCATTTTTGACAGCTAACCTTAATGATACTGAACCTAAAGGCATAGTGATATGTCCACAACCTGATTGGTTGAGTTGAATGACGTATATTTTGCGAAGAAACTCACCAAACACCACAAACAAAAGCTGTGTTCGACTAAAAGTTTACCTCCTTGTTGCTCCATGTTTGCCCTCTGACAACTTTTTTTTTTTTTTGGATACACTACTCGTTTCGAATTGTTAAATCATGATGCTAGCATCGCATCTTGTCATTACTTCCTGTTTTTGGTTTGTTTAGATGTATTTGGTCCATGTTGCATTTGTATTTCCTTCGAACCGCACCAGAGTTCATTGGTTGGAAGCGGACTGAGACCCATCTTTTTAGCAGTCTACAGAAGAAACTTGTATAGCTTTGGAACAACTTGAGATTCATTACATTATTCTTTAAAGCCCGACATGTACTAATAGTGTACTTACAGTGTATTTATCTAAGAAAGTTCTGATAACACAAAGTAACTACATTGGGGTAGGGTTATGTTTAGGGGTAGGTTCAGGGTTAGTACCTAGTTATTACATAGTTATTGTAATTGCTATAATAAGTACATAGTATGTAGATGAGGAACAGGACTGTAAAATAAAGTGCTACCATAACAATAACGATAATGAGAAAGATATATATTTTTAAAAATGATTCTGAATATAAAATGATAATGACACTGGGGAACAATATCATTGGAATCACTTTCAGAACTATTTTTTTCCCCAGCTGATGAATAATAAAAACATTGACAATCAGAATCAATTTAAAGAGCTTGAGCATTTAAAGCGCAGATGACCTGCAGCACTTGCTTAAAATAAACAGATTGTTATTGAGCGTTGATGTGGACATGAATATATTTATCATTATAGTTTTCTTTATTGTTATCAGTCTTGGTGTAAATGGGCCTTTAAGGTATTATGTACATACAGTATGTAGCAAAAACAGCAGCAGTGTCCCACATTAGACACAATACACAATGCGCTTAAACTATGCACTTTACTAAATGCTATTGTTTAAGATAGTTATATTGTCATCCAGCATCAGAGTCTGATGTCACCTCTCCTTTTACTATGTAATTAAAGCTGTTATTAAAGTGTTCAATATTACATGTTTATTTAGTGCATCATTCAGGTGTTTTAAAGTTAACTTTTTCTTGTAGGAATTTTCGATGTGATCACACTAATTATGCTGTATTTATACTACAAGTATTCAAAGTCTGTTTTTAGAAGTTTTTTTTTTTTTTTTTCAAGAGAATAATGTGCTTCCTGCATTTTGACCAGTCAGGCCATAATAAAATCTTTGTAAATGATCCCACAAAGAGCAAACCAGTCATTCAAATATCTCTTACAGTACATCTGCACAATGAATCAGCTCCACTGTTAATTTTTTCACCATTTATTTTGAGTGAGAAAGTTAATTTCATCATATTGCCATGTACAGAAACACCCTGTGGGAGAGGAAATGTAGTGGCAATAAGTCCAGCCTTGTTCAAAATCCCTCAACACAAGAGGAAAGTACATTTAGAGCCCACAGACCATTTAGTAGTAAAATCCACCCACCTTGTTCCAGGATGCATAACACTCTGAGCTGGTTTGTATATTACTAAAACAGTCTAGAATGATTTCCCGTTTTTGTTCTTTTGTTTGAAACCAGCCTTTCTTATCCCAACTGTGATTACACTTTTCCCATGGTTCAAAACCTTGTTAACGTTTCACAGTTGCTCTCTCTTATCACCTCACCTCAGTGGAAATGATTGTTTGGAAGATAATTAAATGATACATTATGGACACACTACAGAGGAGGGATACAGTGGTTTAGATTAAATTCACCATTTATGTTTATGTTGGAGAAATGAATCATCATATACTTCATACATTTCATTGTTGGGGAGGGCGATGCATATTGGGAAGAATAATTAATTAGCAACTAAATGATAGTTATATGTTCTCTGCAAAGGTGTTTAAAATGTAAATAGGGTAAATAATTGCTAAAACTGATCTACATTATGTTTTGCAAAATTAATTGTTTGTTTCTGTAGTTCTTGATATGAAAGATTTGCCTTAAAAATTTATATTTATTAATTTGTAGTCTTTTATCTCAAAGAGATGAACTTGTGACTTTGCACAGCTGAATAATCTCTTGCTTTAGATTATCTTGTTCTCTTAGTTGTTCTTTTACCAGCCTTGCTTCTAATTATTTTTGACATTTCTGCTTTTACAGTACAGTGTGACATGGCCTTTGATTATAGAAAATGACTTAGCCAGCCAAACGGCCGGAAGAGGGTCTTAGTCTTATTTAAAACCAAAGTGGAATTCAGCTGACATATAAAGTAATTATCCTATTGAGAACAATTCGGAGACTATTGCGATTTTAAATGTGGGATTTAAATAGAAGTCTTAAAAATTCATCGGGTTTTGGAGGTAGATAAAAAATCTGAAGATAAGAAGGAAAGACTGGGTACATTAGACATGAAAGATTCAATTCTTCAACAGATCGCTGGAGCTGTGCGAAGTCCCTTCATGCTTTAAACGCTCCACCATCATCCCCATCCCAAAGAAACCCCAAATTACAGGATTAATGACTACAGGCCTGTGGCTTTAACATCTGTAGTCATGAAGTCATTTGAAAAACTGGTGCTGGCCCACCTGAAGGACATCACTGGACCCTTACTGGATCCTCTTCAGTTTGCCTACAGAGCAAACAGGTCTGTGGACGATGCAGTAAACATTGGACTGCATTATGTTCTGCAACACCTAGACAGACCGGGGACTTATGTGAGGATCCTGTTTGTGGACTTCAGCTCGGCCTTCAACACGATCATCCCAAACCTCCTCCTGCCCAAACTAAATCAGCTCTCCGTGCCCACCTCCATCTGTCAGTGGATCAACAGCTTTCTGACAGACAGGCAGCAGCTAGTGAGATTGGGAAAATACACATCCAGCACCCGTACAATCAGCACCGGAGCTCCCCAGGGCTGTGTTCTCTCCCCACTGCTCTTCTCCCTGTACACTAATGATTGCACATCTAAGGACCCCTCTGTCAAGCTCCTGAAGTTTGCAGACGACACCACACTCATCGGCCACATTCAGGACGGTGACGAGTCTGCTTACAGACAGGAGGTTAAAGAGCTGGCTGTCTGGTGCACTCTCAACAACCTGGAGCTTAACACCCTCAAAACAGTGGAGATGATCATGGACTTCAGGAGAAACCCCCCTGCACTCCCCCCACTCACCATCATGAACAGCACTGTGACTGCAGTGGAGTCATTCAGGTTCCTGGGCACCACTATCTCTCAGGACCTGAAGTGGGACATTCACATTGACTCCACTGTGAAAAAGGCCCAGCAGAGGTTGTACTTCTTTCGCCAGCTGAGCAGAGGTTGTACTTCTTTCGCCAGCTGAGGAAGTTTAACCTGCCACAGGAGCTGCTGAAACAGTTCTACTCCACCATCATCGAATCCATCCTCTGCACTTCAGTAACTGTCTGGTTCAGCTCAGCTTCTAAATCTGACCTCAGAAGACTACAGAGGGTAGTCCGGACTGCTGAGCGAATCATCGGTACAACCCTCCCTTCTATTCAAGAACTGTACTTATCCAGAGTGAGCAAAATGGCTGGAAAAATCACTCTGGACCCCTCACATCCAGCACACTCCCTCTTTGAACTGTTGCCATCTGGTCGACGCTACAGAGCACTGAGCACTAGAACGACCAGACACAGGACCAGTTTCTTCACTCAGGCAATCCATCTAATTAACAAATTGATAATAACTGTGGAACACACTACACTTTATATTTATATACACATACACTTATTTATCTAACACACATACTTAGTGTATATTTTGCACATAATATACATGTACATACATAACTGCTTTTTTTTAATATACCTGCCTACAATTGTCAATTTGTATATTGTCATTCCTTACCTACTTATTTATATTTTTTGTATTTGTTATTCTTTTATTGTGTGTTTTATGTTCTGTCGCTGTCATTCTGTTGTACTGCGGAGCTTCTATCATGAAAACTAATTCCTCGTATGTGTGAACATACCTGGCAATAAAGCTTATTCTGATTATGATTCTCACAAAATACATGCGTATTTTTGAGAATAGGGGAATTTAAAATGCATTTTTCGCAAGTATTGCAAGTATTTTCGCAATTCACATCTAACACGATGTAGCAGAAATCACAATTTCTCAGTAACCCAGTGGTTATATTTGTTTAGTAGGTGGTAAAAACTTTTTTCTTTGTATGGATTACTATTCTGCATTTAACTGGATATATTTTATTTTTATATTTAGTAAAAATGGGATAATTTAAATCGTTAATCTTTTACTCATTTGTTAAGTACATTTGTTAAGTGATTATCATTATGATTATCCTGGTAAGATTTTATTATTATTATTATTATTTTCACATTTCAAGAAAATCTCATGTTTTACCATTTAAGGACTCTATACGTCATACAATATGTCGAAAAAAAAGCCATTGTGGTTCATTTCAGTGAGTTCAGAGTAAGATGAATGAATAGATGTTTTCTATATCAAGTAGCATTAACCAGCTGGAGCCCCATTAAGGCTGCACTGAAATGATGCTTGATACTAATTGAAACACCTGCAACATTGTCATGAATCAGCAGCACTTCTCCAAATCAAATAATACAACATCCTGCTGGGTGTTGATGTTTACTTTGGGCTACTAGGGCTAGAGCCTCTTTTGATGACTTTGTCTTGTGATTCTAATGAGAAAATAGTTATCAACTTTCACTCTTCAGCAGGTCTGTAATCCTCTCATATTGTTTCAAAGTGTGAGGATTCTGGAATTACATCCCCTCCTATGATGCACACTCAGTGGAACCCTGCAGTCTGAATGCTGAACACAAGCCAGGTTGCAGGAAATCTTAATCAATTTACCACCAAACAAAATACTTGAGCTCTGTCAGTGGTCTCATCAGGTTCTCAATGAGATTTTGTGTTTTTGTTAATAGCCACATAGCTACTGAAGAGAAACCAAGACAATGGTGAATCTAAGGATAACGTGGCACATTGTAGACTGTGGCTGGTAGGCCTATAAAAAGGGACCAAGTTGCCACCATCCTCATACCAACTTACAAGACAAGAGGTGAGAGACCACAGCTGAACCACTGAAGAAACACTCGGGATCAAGAATGAAGCTTTCCGTTGGCACTGTCCTCATCTCTGTTGCACTTTTGTCTGAGTGCTACTTCAAAACCGCTGCCATCCCCATGACCAAAGCTGAAGACACGGAGCCAGATCTGCAAGGGTTGAGTGACAGCTTGGAGGAGAACGCTCTGAGATCCGCACCAGGCAACTCCAGGATCATCGTGGTGGCTGACTCCAATCTGCTGAGGACCCTAACATCTCTGAACAGAGGAGTCCCTCATCTCAGTCTCCCCGAGAGCCTTCTCAGCACAGAGCGCAGAGATGTCGGACCGGACCTGAGCCCAAGCATCGCCATCATCAGAAGGGACACCATGAGGTGCATGGTGGGAAGAGTGTATCGACCTTGCTGGGAAGTGTAGGTCTTCTGGGACATCAAGAAGAATTCAATCAGATACCCCTTCTTCTCTAATCCAGTGTTTCTCAGAGAGAATGTAAAGGTTTATGCTATTTATCCGAAATGTGTCTTGCAATTAAATGCTGAAAATATTATTCTACCAATCTGTTCTCGTCTGTTCTAATTTAACATATTTTTCTTCAAACTTCACTGTCATTTGTGTTGCTTTTGAATATGGGATCTGAGGTCTTGATCAATGTTAATACCATACATCTTTGACTAGGCAAAAGTAATTAACCTTAGATTTTTGATGAAAAAGTGCAAAATGAATCCAAACATTTTATATATCAGTGTAGACATTCATTTTCAAAATCTCCCTATTATGCTATTTGAAAGGTTCAGAATTTGGTTTTGGGTCATCAACAACAGGTTTACATGCACGTAAGTAAAAAAAAGAAAAAAACTTTCATTTTCTTATAATATGCATTTAAATTTACCTTATTTCTCAATGACTCTCAAACAAATTGTTCATCTTTCCAAAACCCTCTTAGCATGAGGCTACTCTGCTCTGATTGGTCCAATGACCCAGTCTGTTGTGATTGGTTTACTGCATACATTGCATGTTGGAAAGGAACACCCATCACCATTACTGGATTACGGTTTATCAATAAGATGAAAAACATGTTTTGATCAATAACAAGATAAGATAAGATCAATACAAGCTCTGGCTCAACCAATAACGAGAGTCTAGGGGCAGGATTTTTCGTTGTCTGAGTCTTTTTCACAAGATTAATGAGCAGAAATCCAATTTGTAGTCAATGATGTGTAAGTAACATTGAACTTACTCTACTAGTTTACCTTTTGCCATGCAACAAAAGGGAAATCAACCTTTGACTGTTGTCTTCTGTGTCATTCTATCATTACCAGAAATCTATTATACTTTTTGGCACCATTTGTTCAGACATCACATGCTCTTGGCTAGCCACTTTTACCTTACGGCTTTGATTAGTGCACACACTTCTGTCCATCCAATTACTTTTCTTCCAGCCCTCTCACTCTTTAGCTGATTTGTGACCCATTTAATTTGTGCTTCCCGTCTTCTGTCACTGGTTAGCGGTCAAACACAACAGGGGAGGTGAAGAATATAATTTCTCACCTGATTAACTCTGTTAATAACACATGGGGCATGTCATGGGGGAGGTGATGTTATTATAAGATAACAAAAGAAAGGTGCATTAATTAAGAACAACAACAACCAGTATTAGTCATTCTGGGGTTGTAGCTGTCAGCCAGTGAAAATGTGATTTCATTTGAAGAGACAGCAGATGTTTTTCAAGCGTTTGGCTTTACGTTTTAACAGTTTAGTAGCAAAGCACCACTGGATATATATACATTGTGTATCTTATCAAATTTTTTTCTACAGACAGTGTTCACTTTATGAAGGGTATTGTGGGATCCATCCCTAATCCAGTTTACTAATTTGTCAGCATCCCCTGTCAAAATGTCAATGTCAAAGGACTTACAGAGATAGATAATTTTTTCTAAAAACCTCCATTTGTGTTTCACAGAAGAAAGAAAGTCAGATAGACCTGCAAATGCATGGGGTTTATTTCTGGATGAAGTATCTCATTTAGGTACCGTTCTAGTATCTTTCTGTTCCACGTTCTAACAGTGGATCAGCAGAATATAAGTACTGTCAGTATTTATCACTTTATTAAAGATTCGTATATCACATAAATATCAGAAAAAAAGTAAAGCTTGTCAAATGTATAATTTGCAAATTTGCTACACCCAGTGTAAGTACATTTTTAGCAAATTTACCAAAGTTGCATTCAGCATTTAAGAAGAATAGCATTAATGTTAATAAAAACTCAGCCAACAATGCTAGTTGGATATTTATATCTGACCATATAAAGCATGTTTTTAGGTTAACTAGGAGCTAACTTAGGAGTTTTGGTTCCTTGCTGCTGTCGCCTCTGGCTTGCTTAGTTGGGGTCACTTCATCTACAGCGATATCATTGACTTGATTGCAAATAAATGCACAGACACTATTTAACTGAACAGAAATGACATCACTGAATTCAATGATGAACTGCCTTTAACTGTCATTTTGCATTATTGACACACTGTTTTCCTAATGAATGTTGTTCAGTTTTGACGCAATGTATTTTGTTTAAAGCGCTATATAAATAAAGGTGACTTGACTTGACTTAACTGTCAAAACATTTTCACAATGTATTTAAAAAATAATAATTTATGTGGTTGCACTGAAACAAATATAGCAGAGAGAACATTTTAATTGTGCATGACCTTCCGTCTGAGGGAGTCTACTGAGAGGCGAATTAACCTTCTGTATCTTTCTAATTCAAATGTCTGCCATGATCAGACGAGAGCAACCCTCATCTGAATGTTGCACTTCAATGTTATCCTGTCAACTGCAGACAGTAAAAGGGATGACAGGCAGCCTTGAATGGAGGTTCACAATGCTGACTGAGAAAGAGAAAACATTTCCATCATACCTTTTCGTGCAATGAAATAGAACCAAAAATAATGAGAATTCTAAAATATATGAATAATATATAAAATAATATATTTGTATCACTCAAATGCTCAAATGGAGATTAATAGAAATGGTTGTCAGCACTTAAGAACACTTAGCAACCACTTTTCTATGGTGTTCAGGTTTCTTACTGAAGTCAAAAGAGCCCACCCTCAAGTATCTAATGTATGATATTCTGGTCTCAAGATATGGCATTTTTGGTTTTCTGCACTCTCTTTTCTACTGCTTCTGGTGTTTAATTATGCACATACACTCTATGAATATCAAGCTGTGTGCACTAACAACCTGGCTTTGATTATAAAATCCTTGTGTGTGTCAAAGGTAAAATACATGGTTGGGTTCCTCCTTTCTTGTGTGTGACTAAATCACAGTGGAGGATGATAATAGGAATTTTTATGCTAAGTATGCTAATGCAGAGTTGTTTATATACTGTAGCATTTTTCTTTTATCATGCTACAATCCACCACACACTTTAAGGTTGCATAACTCTGGAGTTTTGGTAGTAGGATATCTATAAAGGAGGAGGAGCATTTTTGCATTTGGCTCCAAAACTATGCGATATCCTTATCCTTATGCTATTACACTGATCAGAATCTCAAAAATTTTTCACCAATTTTGTGTTACCCTTATAGTGGCAAAGCAGAGGACAGATACTTTTTTACTTGCATGTCAAATTCTATTTAACACAGTTTCTTCTTGTTAGACTTTGGTGAGGCACGTCAAGTTTATTTGTGCAGCACATGTCCCACAAACATCTGAAAGTGTAGAGCAGTAAATATATTGACATTACATTCATATCATTAACTTGCGAGGTACAGCAGCTAGAGATTACACCAGCTCCAGTTTGTCTCCAGCCCAAATAGTAGGCGAGTAGTCATATGTCCAAATGAAATAAACAGCACCTGGATGACTTACATCTGGAGTGACCTTTTACTACCCCATGAGGCCACCGGGAAGCAATTGTGAATTGCAGTGAAGCGATGCAACTGACGCCATACTAGGTCATAGGACTACAAATACAGCAGGCGATTTCAGACGCAGCTCTGGATCCTCTACTGTGAGTTGGGTGAGATCTGTTTGTTTGATGCTGCAGTGGAGACCTGAAATAGCAGTGATCTAGGGACCCAAAACTTATATGTGACTGTAAAATCCAGCCCTGGATTCTACACTGAAAATGTTTCACCCAGCAACAGTGTGTGCTCTATATATGTATTAGAGCAACTAATAAAGTGGAAGTTGTTTTAAAACTATACTTGGTCAAGCTACACATGATTTAAATTATTACAGGTTGGTATTAGATTACATTATTGTTTGGTAGTTAGGCAGCTGATCATGCTCTACACCTACATTGGATAACCTGACATCCTATTTGCATAAATGTAAAAGCTTTTCACACTTCCAAACAGTTGCTATTTTAATTATGAAATCGACAGCTCCCATTAAATGTCATGATTAATGTTCATTGTGTTCAAAAAGGTTTCATTCTCAGATCTCTGAAGGAAATCTCTGAGGATTCCTCTTGTTGGAAAAAAGAAAGCATGGAATAAATCAATTATGAGTTTAAAAGTGCATGAGTTCTTTGCAAAAATGCTAGAACAGCAAGAGTTTGTGTATGGAGATAACCTTAACACCAGTGCACATAAAATGACTGAAAATTACTTTGGAAAAGGCCTCACATTTTTTCAAGTAATTATACCCTTTTTACGGTATAAAAAAGAAAATCTGACATCTGGAAACATTTTATTCTTCTGTTATTCGTCTGTCTCCATGAAAGAAAACGTAGAACTTTCTAGGAAAGCAATAATAAACAACTGTTAAAATCTGGCTAATGTTAAGTGAATACTAAGTACAATTGATTCTAATTGTGAGGTGCTGTGTGCCATGCCAATAACTTTGGTATTCAACAAATATCCAAGAGCTGGGTTTAATAGAAGGCTCCTGATAACGCTATGCTGGCACTATGACCTATAACAACATTATAAATATCTTCATTAACAATGACAAATTCTGTATAAATGAAACAGTATTCAGTATACTTCCAAAAAACTATACATTTTAGATTAAATGTACTAAAATAAGCATTTTCCCTGTTTAAATGGAGTGGATATATGAAACGTTATCTTGATTTGTAATGTAATTGTACTAACACTATTCAAAACCCATTATTAACATTACCCACAATAGCATTACCATCTATACGGTTTCATTGAGCATATGGCGCCACAGCATTGAGCAACAGCTTGTGATTGAATATCCCATTTCTTGTCTAATAATTTTTAAATAACTCTTATTTTACTAACAAGCTTTACTAAAAGTGTGGTTGCACTTTATTTTACAGTACATGTACTTACATGTACTAATAGTGTACTTACAGTGTATTTATCTACGAAAGTTCTGGTAACACAAGGTAACTACATGGGGTAGGGTTAGGTTTAGGGGTAGGTTCAGGGTTAGTACCTAGTTATTGCATAGTTATTGTAATCAATAATAAGTACATAGTATGTACATGAGGAACAGGACTGTAAAATAAAGTGCTTCCAAAAGTGTTTATAGCTTTTCACAGTACTGAAGACCTAACCACTACAGAAATTCAAGTGTATGTATAAATGAAATCATCATAGCTACACTGTGTACAGCATGGCCGCATTCAATTTCAACAGGCATTTCTGGGATTAGTTACAATTTAGCTCATTTAGATTGCATTAAAGACAATAATACGTAAGCATTCAACAGAAAGTTTTTTTTTTTTTTTTGTTAGATTTTAAATAAACCACTGGATGAACTCCATGTGGGATGCACATAAAATGAAACAACTCAAAAGGTTTTCCAGGATTTCAAGGTGATTATAAAGAACAAGAACAAGGATCACTGCACTAGCCAATAATTTGGAGGTTCTGAGCTCTTAATATCTGCATGGCGATCCAGGGGCCCTCTGATTCAGTGGCAAAAGCTCCTGGCAAAATATTAGTCTTTTCTTTGTTGATTTTCCATGTCCAAGAAGAATCCTTTCAGCTGACTTCCCAGAACTCTAAGCAGACTGACAGCTACAAATCATTCTGCTCTGCTGCCGTTAACTGTTAATGCTACCAGCTGACAGTCTGTCTGTATGTCTGTCTGTCTATGTCTGTCTGTCCATCTTTCAAGATCTGTTGAATGAATGTGCTCTGTGTACTTTGTGTCTTATATAATATTGTATGTAACAGTATAGAGTGATACGAAGTCAAAACAATTCTAAACGATCTTACACAGGTTCAGATAAGTAAATAATGCAACAAACAATGAGGTGGTTTTATGGAATAAGCTTGAAAATGAAAATCTGCAAAACTATTTTTACATTTAGCCTTACAACGTCCATTGTATTTTTGTTTGTTGTTGCGATATTGTTTATTAGAAACATATTTTCTTTGTGTTGATTTCTGAAAGCTATAGCAGGCCTGGGGTCTTATTGATCAGCACCCCCACAGTAGCAGTGTCAAGCATAGCATCCCACGGGAGCTTGTCTGGCTCCACGGGGTTGGGTGACATCATTAATGGAGGCCTGGGCCGAAGCACAGCTCCTGAATAATTTATGTGCTCTTCAGCTATAACCTGGCAGCATTCATGCAGGCAGGGACCTTCTCCCTAAGTGCATCAGGATCAGAGTAGAGGAAACTAGGCTTTATTGACTGAATCCAATCAATAAGTGCTGCTGCTGCGTGCTTGAGGGGAAAACAAGACATTTTGGGAATTGAAGGCAAGGCTGGGGTATAACCGAATTTAATTAGCACCCATCTCTCAAGTGTTTGACTCGATCGGTTGAGTTTGCTGTATTATTTGAGCTACTTTAATGAAATCATGTTGGTGTTGAGTGACAGAAGCTCCTGCATCAGATTACAAGGCAAATTCTAAAATAAGACAATGGTGGCCTACAGAAATAAAATACAAGAGAGAGGAGATTTGATTATTTTATTATGACGTCTATTTTGAGATGGTGTGTTGGAATAAACCTTGTGAGGTTGTGTCCTTCGGTTTATGAAAGAAAATAATCTTTCTGATGCCGTGAATCCTGCATAGCACTCTCTGGAACAGCACATGACCGAGACAACAGTAGAGGTGACGAAGTGAACCTGAGTGCTGGGTGTCAGCACAAACAAAAGGCTTATTTTTGAAGATTAATAAAGGTAATGCAAAGTGTTAAGCAAAAGAAAAAGAAAAAAGAAAAGAAAAAAAAGAAAAAAACATTACTTTTCTAGAAGGTGTTTTTGCTTTCATACTTCACAGTCATGATCACTACATACTTTTGTTTTTATTTATTTATTACAGTAATGATTAATAATTATTTTTATACTTCCAGTCAATCATGATCAAGTATTTCAGAGAATTGTGTAATAAATATAGTGCTTCTTTCTTTCTTTCTTTCTTGTTGAAGTGTGATATTAGGACATAGCTGCAGAAAATGTTTCTTCACCACTAATGGAAAAGAAAGGGGAATGTAAATTTTGATTTAGAATATGAGGTGCCAGACATCTGTGTTTATATATAGGGATTGCAGCTAAATGATTCAAGCCATGATTCAACAATACACTCGTGATTGCACAACTCTTTATGGGGTAATTGCAGAGTCAATACAATGCCACCCATTTAGATCCATAAACTTTCCTATCCTTCCCCCAAATTAAGATTTTGGAGCCACTAGTTACATGTTATTCAATTTACAATAAAAGCTTAGTAAACCATGGTTAATCATGTACATTGCAGTGGTATTCTCTTGTGCAAGATGCCATGATGCTGCTATGTGGTTGATAAGATGTATTTTACGTGTTGCTATGCTGTTAGTTCTGGATGGTTGCTAGGTGATAACACACTGGTTCAGATCAAGAGCCCACCTTTCACCCTCTTTTATCGTCTGGTAAGTGAAAAGGTCTGAAAAAGCAATAGCACATCTCTCCTCAACAGTCTGCACAATTTTAGGTATTTCTTTTGCAGTGCACGGCAAGTTGCTTAATACTGAGTGTTTGCTCAAATCAAACAAATACTAATAAGTATTAACAGTCTGTGCTAAATGCAAATCAAACTCTATGCAATAGATGCTGTCAGTCACTACATAAAATCATTTTGACAAATACCTCAGATAACAGATGTCTCTGGAATGGAGTAGACTAGTTCCACTGTATACATAATACATAAATAGACTCTAGTTGCATTATTAACATTTTTTTATGTATACACTGTTTCTACAAACTGAGGTATGAGTTGAATTATTATTCTTTTTATGCTGTTAATAGAGATTGTATTTAACCTGAATAGTCCTTTAAGGATTGCTAAAGATTGCTTTAGAAAATAGTGGCGATTCTATTTTCTTTAAGAAAAATGATAGCGCTCCAAATAAAAAATAAAAATGACTGCAGGTGTGTAGAAAGAAAGTATCTAGCAGCACACTGAATCCAATGCTTTTTGCAACTTTTATTTTATTTTACACATTTCATTGTGCAAAAAAGTGCAGAGTGCATGCGAGTTAAAAACAGATGGACATGAGCAAGCAGGCGTATCTTCAGTGCTCACTTTACAACAAACATTCACCCACACATTCAAGTAGATTGACAATAAATACAAACTGCTGAATTCAATTAACACAGGTAAACCTCAATTATCACATGCAGAGCTCCAAGAGAGTCTGGTAATATTTTTCCAGACTTTTCCATGTCTGCATTGGATTCAGAGTGCGGCTAGCTACTTTTTTTTTGTTGTCGTTCGTTTTCAAGATTGTATTTTCTTTGAAATCCCTCAAACACAATAACAGAGGTTTGGTTTAAATGTAAAAGTAGAAGTGTGTCAGTTTACAGACACCCTAAGCCTTTAAGTTGAGGTTGAGTTTTAAGTTTAAGTCTTACGTACTTAACTTCAGAAACCAGAGGCATCGTGAACTTAATTTGTTTGAAGAGTCATCAGTCACATGGCAGACATCTTTCCCTAAGCATTATCCAAAAGAAAAAAAAAATTCAAATAATCTAAACCTAAATTTAATCTGAATTTAACAACCATTTATCATTATGATTTTTTTTGTTTTTGTCACAAAGCTTTGTAAGGTCCATAAAAATATATAATATATTTTTTGTAAATAAAATTGACCATACATATTTTTGAAATTTGAAATCAAACAATTGGCTAAGTTATCCAAGGGGCCTTTTTTCTTTTCATTTGCATGGTCATGATGCTTCTGAACACGACAGTTTTAATGTCTGTTCACACCTGAATGAAACCAAACACCGAGGCATGGGCGCAAAAGAACACGTTATTCCCTCCATGTGCCACAGTGGTCTGTAAAGTTCAGGAAGAACACTGGGCTTTTACTAGAAAATCTATAAATTGGGAAAATGAATGCCTCTGTGTTTATTTATGCACGGGGCTCCAGGCTCTGAGAGACTGCGGCCCAGTTGCCAGCTGTGCTCTTATTAGTGTCTTTCCGTCCCCTCCACATGGTTGTGTCAGCACCTCATTCAGATGGGTTCCTGAGGTCTGTTTATAGATTGAGAGAAAGGAGGCACAGGTAGAGTAATCAGTCTCACCTGGAGACTCCGGTTTTCTGTTCAACCTTTTTATCTTGTTTTTCAATAAAAACCTCTAAGCATCCTTAAAAAGCCACAATTACATGAAGTAAATCAGTTTTTAAAGACAAAGCTGTAATCTTGAGATATAAAGTCAGAATGTGAGATGCAATTTTGAGAAATAAAGAGACACATTTATTTAGGAAGCAGAGTCCATAAGACATTAAGTGATTTTTTAAAAGTGATGAAAATAAACATTTTACATTTTATTACCTTCCTCTAACTATCCTCCAACTTTTGTACTAACTTAAGCTTGGAACTTGGCGTTGTGTATAGCCTACTGCAAAAATTGTTGCCTCTTATAAAACTGTTTGCAGTGTTTCTAATTTATAAGTCACTTTGTTTTAAAATATTTGCTAAATGACAGTGTGACTGTATTGTACATGTAACTCAATTACAATTACATTTTAAAGGTGCACTCTCTGGATTTGATAAAATTGAGTTATTCCTTATAACAGTCAAGTACTTGGGCATAATCAATTATAAAATTATACAAATATATGATAAAATAATAATATTTCAGGGCCAAATCAATTTGTAAAGAAGAGTGCTTGTGTGAATGTGCATCATATGATCATTTTTCTTTGGCAATGTTGTGGTAATGTAATGCAGACAAACAATAAAACATCCATTTTAGAGCTTGAGCTGAATAGTTGAACTGCAGCCCTATGGCTCTTCTTTTCACGAGGAATCTGTCTTGTAAACCGATCCCACTGGCCAGTCATGACCTCAGCGTGCAAGTATGAGTTCTCAGCCCGGACCTGCATTTACCAGCGCGGCCAGCCAGAGAAACTGAGACTCATTATCACCGGTCCCTGAGGAGCACAGCCACTAAAGGGTGGAGCAAAGGAGATAAGTCCTTCCCTCTTAAAGGACGAAACCTAGTCAATAGGGGAAGCAGCAGCTGTGTGCACTTCCTAGAAGAGACTTTGACGAGCTGCCATAGTCACAAGTAATATGCTGTGCTTTTGAGCCAAAAATCCAAGTCAAGTATATAAAAGTGGCAAGTTTTACTTGAAAGGTTTTGCAACAAGGGTATTTTTTTATTTTTTTATTTTTATAAATAAGGTCAGAGAAAGTTTATTTTTTTTTTTTTTTTTATGTTTTTAATATAATTGATTTATTACAACATATTTTGGCCAAATGAATGGTTTGATTTGTTTTGTCACACTTTACATTTTTGTTGCTGGCAACTAGCACCAGTCTCCCCTACGGACTATGTTCAAAGTCAAACCTATAGTTTTGTCTAGCTTAATGCTATTGTGTATCACACTGTGCTCTTTAGAGTTTTCAACAGTAGTTAAAAGTGAAAGGTCAATACTGTTACACAGAAAAAAGAATATGCACATTTATACAGTACATTTTTATAGCAATATATTGCATGCTAAAGAAAAAAAAAACAGCAACAGCAACAAGAAAAAAAAACTTTCTTTTTTTGCATTTCATAGATATTTATGAATTATATTTGTATGTCTGACAGATTTTGACAGTTTATTTATTGTGCATGCAGTGGCTATTACAATAGAAGAGTATTACTATTTCAATAGGAATCAGCTCATCAGTTTTGATTAGCAAGCCACATTAATTAAGTTATGGATCAAGTGCAGTTTACTTGTAAGACATTCAAATCTGAAGTGAATAACAAGACAGAAGTTCAGAGATCGAAATTGAACTTTTTAAGGGACAAAATGCTGTTCAAGAATTGCACCACTGCAATTGAGGAGAGCTGTAAATGCTGGTTAAGCTGTTAGAAAAGCAGCCAACCCAGAGACACTCACCCTAAACCTGCCATTAATTAAAATCCTCTGTGAGGTTCTTTTAAGATCTTGGATGAAACAGCTCAATAGCATAGTGAGATTCTTAGGACTTCTAATTTATTAAATGATCATGGAATAAAATGTGTATCCATGGGGTCTGTGCATGCAGGTTGACGCTGAATGTATAACGTCAATATAATTGTATTTTATGTGTTTATGAGGTCTATCAACATCAATGGGCGATCGACGTTGTCACAATGTGTGAATTAAAAAAAAACAACAACAATATAAATAAACATTGAAAAGAGGAGACTTCAGCATAAGAGACACTAGGCAATAAACGTTAAAAAGTAACAGTTATATAAACGTGTTTACTTAGTCATATATAAAACATTTTTTAAAAACCTTGTTTACATCTGCGAAACGCTTCTCACGCGATTAAAAGTGAACGGTCGCCACCTACAGGCCAGTCTGTGCACTACATTTCACCGACGAGCCCCTGTAACTGTTAAAAACAATCGCGATCATGGAATAGTTTTCCTTTGGAAAACATTTTGTACTTATCAAGTACCTTAACATTTTTAAGAAACACTTTACTCGAGCACTTAATTGAATCCTGTTATTTACATTAACGTAAAAGAAAACTGCCCTTGAACGATATTTGACGTTTTGTGTAACTGTACTTCACAGAATAAATTGTATTGCTGCATTCCTCTTTTGCAAGTATAAATGTATAAAATGCAAAATGCAAGGCTAGAAACGCCAAGTTATGGAATCACTACTTGCCAGCATGCTTTGTATTTATTTACTCATTTTAATGCAACAGCAAATTAAGAGATCACCGATTTGTCTTTTTTTAAGCTGAATTGAAACGACTCAAACAAATTAGATAAAATGGGATTGTTTTGCAGATCAAGCAAAAAATAAATCGAAGTTAAAAAGCAGAAAGCACGTCCCCACGAGTCCACTGAAAAAATGGAAAGGACAATTAAACTCCTTTAAGGAGATTCAATGTGTGGAAAAAATACATGCTGGTAATTTCTAATAAACTGTTTATATAATCTGAAGAAAAGAAAAAAAAAGAAAAACATTGGTAGACTACATAATTTGGCAAAGCATCAAAATAGAAAAAGCACATTTTCAGAGAAAAAGGCAAAAAACAAGAAACGGATTAGTCAGCGTCGATGAGGATGAGAAATCTATAATTAAAAAAAAAAAAAAAAACACACACACAAACCAAGATGGCTAAATTGTGTCAAAGTTTGGATGATTAAAAATTACAAATTTGCATTAGACAAATTTTAGAACTTTTGTCTGGTAATAACCAAATGAAAACTACCTGAAGACAACAGAACTTCCTCCATTCATTTATATAGTGTTACAGGTTCATAAAGGGCAATTGAGATGGCAATCATAATCCAACGCGAAGTATAATTAAGTTAATTCTATTGATAAAACAGTTATATTTCTTTTAGGAAAAATGATCTAGCCACAAATATTAAAACTGTACTTCATTAGTGGAGTCTAATCTTGATTTAGAACTATTCATCCCATAATCACTACTGGTTTCAAAGTACTTGTTTCAGTTAAGTGTCACTGGTGCAGAAATAATCCTTATTACGACTTGAGACACACTGCTTAACCCTTAAAATGGTAAAATGTTTATTTGAAATCAGAATGTACAGGGTTGCATAAACACTTATCACCTTAATTCAGGACATGGCAGTACAGGTGAAAAAAAAAAAATCTGTAAAAACTCAAACAATAAAAATTGCAATAGTAAAATCATGCATAAATTACAGTTTTTACAAAACAGCACACAGTGCTCAAGTCTCTTTAACAATCCCACACTACGAGATTTGCTTGGCCAGGTCCTTGATCAAGGATGACTTAAGCTGAGAAATTGAAGCAATTCTCATCTGCTTTTGACTGGAGTACTTGTTCTTCACAGCCTGGAGAAGTAAAACAAACACTCTTCAGTGAGTCAGAGTCAAAACGCTTCTAGACACTAGACTACATAAACTACAACATGCTGAATCCACTCACCAGATGCTTTGAAAGCCCCTCATTGACTCTCACAACATTTCTGGCAATATGCTGCATCACAGGAACCAGTGAATCCTCAGTGTAGCCCATATAATGCTGAAGAGTAGGGGTCTGAAAGCAAAAGAATGATTATAGATTTATATTAAAAAAAAAAAAAAAAAAAAACCCATACATACACAACCAAAAATAGCACCCAAGAACTCACCCAGTCACCACAGTTGAAGACCTTCAGAGTGAGGGCATAAGCTGCGCTAGCCACCTGAGAGGGAGGAAAGTGGACCATATCATAGTCGACCATGGTGAGCTCCAGGAAGTACTTGGCCAGTGTGTGATGCTCTGCAGTAACCTGCAAACCAAATGGTATTAACATGCTGCGAGAACATGAAACTTGACAGAAGTGCTACTAAAATGAGCAGCTAAACCAGCTTACGTCTCCAATCTTGGAGGCTCTCCTGAGGAACTGTAGTGGCAGAGGTTTCCCAAAACTGAAGTCGAGGACTCTGAGGATTTTCATCTCCATATCACGGATCTGACCAGTAGTGTAGGCACGGTCAGTCACAAAAGCAAAGTCTGCAATCTCTGGTGGGTACATCTCTTCATACTTTGAGGCAATGAACATGGCTGTTACACCAACAAGCTGGAGCTGCTTCTTTGGAACTGGATGATCCTGGTTTAAAAAAAAAAAAAATTTTTTTTTTTTAAATTAGGCCATTTATAACAGACAACATTACACAAACCAGAAGAGGACAAGAACCCACCTGAAGAAAGCGATCAATGACTGCAACAGTCATGTACATGGTCTCCTGAAGCAGCTTAAACTTAATTTGGACTTGTACAAGCCAGTCAATGAGAATTGCACGCATATTTCCTGTAACTTCACTTCCTTCCAGATACTTTGGCCTAACAGCTTGCTCAATCTAGGAGACAAGCAGAAAAACTCAATACCTTGCCAAACAAAATTCCACCCGAAGAAGCTTCATATTATAGGCAAACCTCAAGCTGACGGAGATACAAATAGATGTCCTTGACATATTCACTGCAAAGCATGGGATTATCATAGTCATCTGCATCCACGTCCTTGATATTGAGCATAACATCAGAGAACGCCTGACACAGATCATCCGAAGCACAGCCAGAGGTCTCCATGGGAACAGGAGACGAGGGCTCGGACAAAATCTGCAATGGAAAACCAAAGTGAATGCGCATACATCAGTAGCAGAACCATCATAAATTCAGACTATAGAAACTAATCTGGATCTCAGGGCCAGAAACTGTGAGCACTGACCCCTGCTGGCTGATGCTAGAACTACACAGTAGCCAGAAGGTTTCTCCTAATGAGAACCACTCAACAGGGAGTTTACACAAAGCACAAGCAGTTAATCTTAAAAGGTTACACCAATGACCGTTCACTTTTGGACTTAAATTTTGCCTTGGCTATTTTGCTGCACTGGAGTGATGACAACGGTCCTCAGAAATCAGCAAATATGGCAGTCTGTGGGTCATGTACTTCAAAAGGCAACCAGAACTAGGCCACAGCGATAAGTAGGAAGTTTAAAACCAAAATCTAATTAAACACGCAATAGCACCCCCTCCATCGAAGTTTTCCAAGAGATTTTATGAACAGAACGTTACTTGTTCATTTAGAAACCTGTCCAACGGTCCCCCTGTGGATACTACAGGAGCTTAAGTAACGTTAGCTCTTTGGGCTGGTTTAATACGCTGCTTTCTCCCCGCCATACTGACTATATCTACTGCTTACCTGGACATCATGCTGAACTTTAGGAGACTCCTTTTTAGGTTGTTGAACCACAGGTGCCTTCTCAGCCACAGCCTCCACCTTGGGTGCAACCTTCACTTCCTGTTTTAAAGTGTAAAACATGGGTCACACAAAGAGACATTACAGATAAATGTCCGGATAAAACAGAAGGCAGTTAAGTTACCTTCTTCCTCAAAGCCTGTCGTGTCTGTGGATTGTTGCCGATCTCCCCCAGCGCGGCCCGAGGTCTGAGTCCGGGCTTGTTCGCGACCGCTGCTTTCCCGGGCAGAGCGCCCTGATTCTCGCTGCTGGCCAGACGGGTGTTCTACAGAGAGAGAGGGTCACAGATCAGTCTCGAGGAAACAGGGACGTGGCTTAGCGTGTCGATTAATTCAGGACCGAGCAGGATCACGTTTGAGTTCTGAAAAGTGCTGAGCAAACACGTAACGTTACTCGTTACACGAGGATAGGAAGTACAGCATACTAACGTTAATTAAGAACAACAAAAGCACCAACCTAAGCGAAAAAAAAAAGCTTCATATACCCTTTAAAAGTTACGTTTAGGCAAAACTTGCATGGGAAGAGTAACTTAATCGTATATCATGCATTGAGCTATGAACAGTTTACAAGCGAGATAAGGGACATTTTTCCGGGATATCATACCAATAAAAAAAACAACAACAAAATTATGAACTTTATCATAATGCAATAAACGCATTAGTACTAAAAAAAACAACCCAAAACAACTTACCCTTGTGACACGAAGAGCCATTTTTGGGAGGTTGCTGCTGCGACTCGATGAACAAACTGATTGATTACACTCAAGCGAGCTCGATATGATCCTGATTCTTCACTGTGGTTTAAATTGTCGCTCTTTCGAGCGTGATTCGCTGGGTTCGAAAATCATTGAAATATGATTGGCTCAGTCTAAACTGCTTTCAAGCGTTACCAGGACAACTAACGACCACGTGATGCCCAGGGGCGGAGATAGCAGTCGAACATGTTCTTCTTGTAGTCGACTGTAGGTTTGTGTGCTTTCCACTGCCATCTATTGACGTGGAGCGATGCGTGCGTTTCCTAAATATACTGCTTCACCCCACAAACTTTGCTCTTAAATAATTTGTATTTCTTCATTATTGCTCAGACTGAAACCCAGCTTATGTTCCACTTATGTTTATAACTAATTGATACTAACACTACTTTTTTAATTATATGAAGATTATAATTATTCATAAAACAATTATAATAAACTGTTAAATAATAATACTGTTTACTTTTGCTGTTAGTGATGCAATATCTGTATGAACTGCATATACCATTCCAATATATTTAAAGGCCTAAAACTGAAACTTTAATTGACAATAAATGCTTTTGTTGATGTGTTGCTGCACATTAGACAAATAAACACTGACTTTAGCTTTCTGATCAGTTCATTTGTCATTGGTATTTTGAGACATGCATTCAGTATGTTTCCTTCATGCTATAGAAATATGAGATAATTAATGAGCGATGCCATATTCCCATCCAAACCACATATCAGGACGAATGCCTTGGTTACAAAGATTTTGCCTTCCCTTTAAATACTTCTAATAATTTAAATGAATAAATAAATGGGTGTTATCAAAATAAGTTTGTTTCTTCATTTATTTCTGATATGTAACGGATATGTGTATAGTTATAGAAATGATTGGAATGCGACAAGAATGCAATATAAAGTATTTTTAACACAGAATTTTTTTTTTGTTGTTGTTGTAAAAAAGCAAACGCAAATCTGTGCTCATAATATAATAGAATATTTTATTGTGTTTATAACAGAATTAGACAGAGAAGACAGTCTGGCATAGACATCATAAAATAAGTTCTTAATTAAAAAATAAAAATAAAAAAAAAGAGGAGGGGGAGGAGAGCCAAATTACACCTTAAATCCCTATGAGTTAAAACAGCATGATACATTTACATGATACACGTGCCATCTTTATAATATTTAATGGACTCCATCTGTTGCGTCATGGTTAGAACTTCGTGGAATCCAGTGCTCAGGCCAGACATGTGCTGGAAATAGGCTTCTTTTTCCAACTGAATAGTCAGATTGTTAACACCAGCATCTTTCAACACGGCAGACACCTGAGAAGAATTTCAGTACAAACAATATGAGCTGGTCAGTTAGTCACACACGTTGTTATTTATGTCCACAATAATTGCAGAACAAAATATTAGAAACAATTACTTCCAATTAAATGTCTAATCCTTTGGAAAATGGAAATAAAAGCCTTGGAAAGCGAACAAATTGCTGTCGATTTGTAAACAGGCGATGTTTGAGATGTAGCATTCATACCTGTTGAATAACTCTCTGTTCCACTACATCAGACATGAGCTGGAGATGGATGGTTCCAGCAATGACACTGGCGGAATGTCTCCAGACGTGTGGATCACGGTAGGATAAAACACCTTCAATTTTCTGAATCTGTGACAATCAAGCAAGCATTAAATAAAATGGAATTTAAAGATTTTCATTTGGTATATCCAACATTTTAAGTTACATTACTGATTAAAAGTTTGTAATAATTCTTCAGTCTCTTATGATCACCCAGGCTACATTAATTTGATAAAAAATGCAGTAACAAGAGCAACAGTGTGTAATATTATTGCAATTCAAAAGTGCTCCGGCTCATTTGGTGATCAGGAAACATTTCTTATTATAGTCAATGTTGAAACCGTTTTTGTTGCTTAATATTTGAGTGAAAACCATGATTCAAACACTAAAATTCAAAAATTTGTCATAAGCAATGTCGTTCGGTTGAACTAGTTATCAAAGATTCCTGAAAAACATTCTTCATGGCTTCCACAAAAAATATTCAGCAAAAACCATTTCCAAAAATGACAAGAATCCATATTAATAATTGAGTACCCGTAATAATTGATTGCACCACATCGACATATTAAAATGATCCTGAAGCATAACATGACACAGAAGGCTGATGAAAATTCTTGATGAAAAACATCATGCTTTTTCATCAAATCATGACATCAAAGTTTTCAGACTTTGACCATTCACACTTCCCATAAAGGACGGATTATGGAATCATTTTTATTGCAAAAATTATACTTGACTCTGAACTGTTGCTAATCATTATTATTTTGTCTATAATATTCTGACCATTGGGGCCCGTCTCACAACAATATACCGTCGCTCAGCCTTTTAGAACTTCTTTTTTCCCCGAAATGAAGAACAAAAACAAACTTTGCTGGAAGTATATCAGGGCCTTGAGATGCGCAACATGGCTGTTTGATCAGTGAGCACACTGTGCTTATTCCATTCATTCTGATCATATTGTGATATACTTAAAACTGAGTTTGTTTTTGTTCTTCGTTTCGGGGCAAAAAGAAGTTCAAAAAGACTGAGCAACGGTTTATTGTTTCCGAACATTCCAACACCCCCACGCTGCGGAAGGTGGGGTGTAGATTCATATAAACATGACTCGTGATGCTCGCACCTTTCTCCTGAACAAAACAACAATGACGAAGTGTAGGCAATCTAAGTGTGAGACAGCCCTAATGGTCAAAATATTAGAGACAAAAGAATAATGATTAGCAGCAGTTCAGAGTTAAGTATCGTGTTAGCAATACAAAAGAACGATTCCATAATCAGTCCTTTATGGGAAGTGTGAATGTCTCATAGTCTGGAAACTTTAGCATGGAATTTTTTTTTTGTGTTTTTATATATATATATATATATATATATATATATATATATGTGTGTGTGTGTGTGTGTGTGTGTGTGTGTAAACTAGATAAATTGTTACACCTTTTTATATTTTATGTGGTCGTGATTTACTTTTGATAAAAACAAATGTTTATTATTGTATATTAATTTGGTATTTCATTTACTGTATACCCTTTCCATTCTCAGGAGCAACAGCAGTGTGGTGTAACATTTATTTGAAACATGTATTTGGTACATGCTATCTTTGCTCTTTTCCTTCATGGCTTTGGAAAACTTGTCTCAGATCTTTCTCGGTGTCGCTCTTTGCATAACTCCGTGCTTTGTTGCAATTTCTTTCTAGGCATTAAATATTTTCTCTGAATCTTTAAAGTCTCTCCGTGAGCGATAGTAAAGGTACAGATATATTTGTGCAGCTCAGCTAATCGACACTCCAGTGTATTCAGGAGATGTTGCTCTCCTGTAGGACCTCAGCAGAATGAGAAATGAACAGGGAAGAAAAAAAAAATTACGTCAAAGAAAGTGGAGTTTCAGAACACACCCACCGACTGTATAACCGCCACGAACCAATGGAAGCTCAAAGGTGTTTAGGAGCCAAAACAAACTCCCCCAGAAAGTTCTCTTTGTTTCGGCCTGATTTTGTTTGAAATGACGTCATATCTGTTCATTCTTCAATTTTGTTTGAAATATACTGGGGCCTTAAGGTTTAAATCATTGACTTTTAAATATATACAAATAATAGATTATGTATGATGCATTATTATAGGTGATATTACTCTTGCCAAGCTCTGATTTCAAGGAGAGGCAACAGCAATGCAGTGTTTGATTTGTGCTCTTTTCATTCATAAAGTTTACATTCATTCACTTCACACTCTATTGCGTGACTTTAGAGGTCTGTGTATAATACTGCGCTGATCCCCTGGCTCAACTGTTATCCAGCAAACACCAGACTGTGCCAGCCTCAGCCGAATATTCAGGCAGAATTATTCCTTATCCATTATTCATTTTTGAAGCAATTATCCGTGCCATTTCGAATAAGGTATTTGGCTTCGGGCACACCCCTAATTATAACATTATATATTTTACTTTTACATGCAACATAGATAAAGTCATAGTAAGTAACAGCTACATGCAATATTTTAATCCTAAAATTCATGTAGTACTTGCAAACTCTGCATGCATTACGGTTAATGCATGCTCGAATAGTCGATTGTTTCCAACATCGCCGACTTGAAGTAGTCGATCACTCGACTAGCCTATGCAAGTCCTACCAGAGTGTATATTTTTGCTATTCGTACCTTTTCAAGTGCAAAGTTAAGGTCCTTTTCATGCTGAGGTGGCGTTCTCAAAAGAAGAACCTCACAGGCATCCTTTAATAAAGGAATGACACTGAGAAAAATCAGTGTGGCAATAAAGAGCGAACAAATAGGATCTGCGATCAGCCATCCAAACTGTTTGATGAGAATAGTGGATATAATCACACCGACACTGCCCAACGTGTCAGCAAGCACATGCAGATACACTCCTGCAAATAGGAAATGGGAAATGTAATTCTCAAAAATCAGGAAATCTTCAGGATTGATATATGTTTATAGACTTTTATTTTCTGGATGAACTAACCTTATAATCTACATAATAAAAACTCAAAACAGACCCACCTCGCATATTAGCATTCATTCCCCCTCCAGCAGACCCGTGGGAATGCCCGTGGCCGTGAGAGTGACCGTGTCCTCCATGACTATGTCCATGTCCTCCGTGGCTGTGTTCTGCACTTCCGTGCCCATGGCCGTGGTCATGCCCAGAGCAGCTCCCTTTGGAGGCCCCATGGGAGTGTGCATGACTGAAGGCACAGATGCCCACCAGATTAACGAGGAGTCCCCCAACAGACACTGGCTTTAAGGAACAAATGGATTTAAGGACATGCATGAGCATGAGTTGACAGGTTTCTCATGTGAATTGTGAAAGTTTACTTTGTGTTACTTTTGTTTGATCAACTTAAAGCAAAACCCATTTATGGACAACAATATCTTTGTTAGTCCTGACAACAATATCTTGGAGGTCCACTGTACATACTGTTAACATGTCTGTGTTGATGTTTGGTGGATCGATGAGTCTGGTTACGGACTCCACAAACACGAAAAAAGCTATGACCATGAGGAACAGGCCATTGATAAACCCAGAGAGGATCTCCACACGACCATACCTGAAATAAAACAAGTCTTACTGTTACCAGCACTAAAAGGACAGAACACAATTCCAACAGGTTCAGTAATCAGGGTTCCTGCACCAATGAGTTTCCATGACTTTTCTATCAATTATGATAATTAGATCATAAAAAAAAAAAAAAAAACTTCTGATTCAGACGGTGTTAATTAATATTTTAGACTGTTATGTGAACCAGTTTAATCAATTCATTGTAAAGAGCAGAATCAAAACTCCATAATGATTATATTTTCAGAACTGATCATAGAAACACAACTCAGGATGTAGCATCAAACTTTAAAGGGGAAAATAGTTCATTAAAACAAAAATCAATAAACAGCAATTACATTAAGCAAACTACATTTTTATGTGATCCAAAACCCTCAGCCGTAATGGGGGTTACTGTTGCTATGCTACTTCTAAGTGTTCGGACTCTGAGTGGCTTTTAGCACATTACGGTGTGGTTATTAATGTGTTGCTAGATGGATGCTTACTGAATTTACTCTCAAACCATTATGAGTATCTGTGCTCTGGATATTTCTCAGCTCCCCTCTACACGATAAAGACTGGAATACACCAGATATTTGCTCTGATTTGCAGTCTGAATGAGTCTGTGCTAGTTGCAGAAGTCTGCAAATTTTGCACAAATTTCACAGAATATCAGGTAGTGTACAGCATTAGACTAGATTCCATCTAGTCAGTGGTTAACAAACATGTTTGACATTATGTGTTTCAGTTTGGAACACAGTGTGTGATCCTCAATCATTTTGCTTTTCTCTGTAACCATTTACAAAGTCAACATATCTTTGATGCCCAGTGTTTTAAAATTAATACAGATTTAAAAAGTCCTTTAGTCAAGGGCGTAGTTTTGGTTTGAACATACTCCTATTTTTTGTTTATGTGCCTTTTTAAAGGGGTCCTATTATGCTCTTTTACAAAGTCTTGATTTTGTTTTGGGGGTGTACTAGAACAGGCTCTCACACTAGGTTGTTCGAAAAACACATTATATTTCACATATATTACATTATTACAACACCTCTGGGATGAACCGCTCGAATAGCTCCTGTATCAAATGAAGGGCCGCCTTCTGAAGTATGAAATGTGTTGTGATTGGTTGCGAGGGCCAGTGACGCCCGGTCGGGAAATGTCATGACCCTTACCAAGCTGCAATTAAAATATTGTGTCAAAATCTAATTAATTTGAGGGCGATTTATACCCAGATGATTGTTACCACTCTAAGTTTGCCTGCGTTGGGAAAGCTTGTGTGTCTTCGACATAGTGATAACTCTAGTTGCCTTCTCTAGTGCAGCTCAACCAGGTCTCGTCCCATTCGTCGATGTTTGTGATATCCCAAATCCCAGAAAATATGTGTTGTAGTCCAATGAGTTGTTCGTTTTAGTTTTTGAAAAGTGATTTCTGTTAAACAAAATATCTACTTTTGAAGTGGACTTTGAGCTTTATCATTTTGCAGATCTTTTTATGCTTAAACAACAACATTAGACTAAAGCTGAAAAAGTGAAAAAGCATAATAGCACCCCTTTATGATAATTTTCGACTTTATCCATAGCATTTTAAAGTGGTAATTTCTTGAAGGAATGGTTCGTGCAAATCTGATCACACTTTTTAAACGCGCGCCACTTCAGCCATATTGTGCTTCAGTCATATTGTGCTGATAACTGTAACTGCTGCGGTCGGTTTGTATGTTAATTTAGCACTTATAAAAGTACAGAAGTCTTGATTTAAAATCAAATTTAAAATCATCTATTTTTGGTTATTTGGCAAACTACGCCCCTGCGCGAAGTGCATTTCAACCATAAAGTGCATCACATTAGCAATATTTCCGTAAAAAATAGTATGTCACTTTCAAACCAAGCAGCTTTCTGTTATTCAGCGTAGAAGATCTGTTTGTGCATTTTTATCAGTCTAATTGGTTACAAATGTATACCAAATAAGTGCTAATATGGGATTTTTCTTCAAATTAGCAACCTTACCCATAGGAATATATCCTGGTTGCTTTCCATCTGGTCATGAGGGCAGCAAACAACCCCAGAACCAAAGCAGAGCAGTCAAACAGCATGTGGAACCCATCAGAGATCAGTCCCAGACTATTGGTCCACACACCGTAGAAGAGCTCCACAAACGTGAAGGCCTGAATCAAGATCAACACGATTGTTACGACGCAGGTTAAAGCAGATTACATTTCAATGCCAAAATTCCACAAGACTTTTGAACCATACAATCATTCCCTGTAAATATGACTTGGCTTAAAAGAAATAATAAAAAAAAATTGTAAGCTATTAACATTAAAGGACTTAAATTGAGTGTCTTCTACACTCATTGACCGAAATCCAATAAAAACATGAGCTAACATACCAGGTTGAGACATAGGAAGTAGAAGATCTGCCGTGAATCATATTCCTCCAGGATCTGTTTGAGCGAGTCTTTGATGAAGCGAGGCAGAGACTGGGATGTGTGCTGGAGCGCATCTCCCATGAAGTTGTAAAGAGGAGTTCCTTCAGGGGAGTAACCCACCAATGTTCCCTTCTGACCCTTTGAAGATGGGGCTGACAGTATGCTATCAGCTGAAAACATCAAAAGGTTCATTCAATTAGGAAAAAACTAAATTATTTTAAAACAACATTGTGATTTCTCAGATTTGTTCTGTGATGGGAGAGTATATAAGACTTTCAAACTCTTAAAAAGAACATGAAATCTTCTATCAGGGATCTAAACTTACCCATGATGAAGAAGCAGGCGCTGACCAGCACTCCACCAGACAGCACATGCTCAGTGCTACTCTGATGGACTGGATTACTCACGGCTCTGAGCTGGTCGGTTAGCGGGTGGGTCCAGAAGTTTGCCAGCAGCAGGCCACTTAGGAACAGGAAGATGGAGCCATATTGAGCGCAGCGTGAGGTTTCCAGCTTTGCCATGCAGATGGATTCCACGTAAAAGTCCAGTATCATCACAGAGAAGATGATCATGGCAAATGGCAAGATGAGGCCAGACCAGGATTCTACCTTGCTCTGAGGATTTTCAGTCGAAAAAGATCAAGAACTTATAGAAATGTCTGTATACTTTAAAATGTTTATATTAAGATCAATATATTGCAATATGATACACAATTAAGATTGAAAACTGATTTACACTCTCAGGCACTACGTGATTGCCACTCAATTCAGAATTGAAGTTTTGTGGCTTTTAGTCCCAAGTTGAGAACCACTACATAATGAAGAAAGCTTCTGCTGGTCCTTACCTCAGTGGTTGCAGACAGCACTATGACCCATGGCAGTAGAACTACAGCAGAAACCAGGTTAGATAAAGCATAAAGGCGTTTTGTGCCCCCAATCTCCACTGATAATTTTCTAGATGCAGTGTTGAAGGCCACCTTCAGGCACAGAGCTAGAACCAGAAGAACCACTCCACCCTGCTCAGAAAATGAAAGTTAATCGCCATGATCTCACTGATCCTTTATCTGAGCATAACATCAGTGAGTAGATGAGTCTGTACTGCAGTAAACAATGACACAACACTCAGGATCAGCATTTAAAGGTAGGAAAATAGGGATCAAAAACAAACCTTGTGATCTGCCACACCTAAAAATGCAATTCCTGTGAACAGCGCATGGGTAAGAGCACTGTCATGGTGTCCCTCGGCTATAAGAAGTAGAGTTAAAGTCTATACAGTAGTAGATACACCACAAAGTTAAAAGTGCAAAATCCTAGGGGTGTAACAATATATTACAATACCAAAATGCAACAATATGTGTAGAGTGTCTTTCTATCTATTGTGTATAGTTCACCAAAAAAATGTTAATTTAGACAGATTTAATTAAGCATTATCGATTGAAAATAAATTACGAATTAAATATTTTTTAAATATAAAATATGATATACTTTTTTTTAAATATAAGTTAACAGGAGTGTAAGTTGTGTTAAGCTAAGCAGAATCATGAATATTTATATTCTGCTTGTTCATGGTAGAGAAGGACCAAAGTCCAAGCAGATCCAAGTTCAGCCCTGATGTATTACCAAATTTTGTTTAATGTTTATGTCTTAGAAGTAATAATATAAAAATAAAAATGTTACCTCTATTTTGGCTTTGTTTATAACGTATAGTGAGAGTATTGTATTGTGAGATCAGTATTGTTATGAACCAAATCATGACTTGAGTGGACTGTTAACACTCCTATCGAATACACACTCATGATGGTGACTGTAAATGTCATTCCAAATAATAAAAATTCTTATGAAATAACTTGATACATCTCTGAAATGACTTTCCTTTTCATCTGAACAATCTATAATTTTTACATTTTGTCTGCACCTTGGTATAATAACAGTTAAAACATATTTTTAGGTTTTAAAGGATACGGTGCTCTGCCATTTTTGCCATGAGATCATCATTATCAAAGAGCAATAGGCAGATAACAGCAATTATGAAGAAAGCAGCTCCCCTAGTCTATATATATATAAAAAAAAAAGCACAGAAAAATGTTGTGGTTAAAAGTTTGCATACTCTTCGCAGTATCTGCAAAATGTCGATTACTTTACCGAAATAAGAGGGGTCATAAAAAATGCATTGTACTTTTTATTTAGTACTGACCAGACTTTTTATTTTGATAGTTGTTCACGGGTTCCTTTATTTGTTCTGAACAGTTAAACTGCCTGCTGTTCTTCAGAAAAATCATTCAGGTCCCACAAAATTCTTTATTCTTTTTGGACTTGCGATTATTACACAAAGTTAAAACGCTAACTGATGTTCAAGATGGAAGCACAATGAGTGTAAACTTTTGAACAGAACAAAGATGTGCACATTTCTCTTCCTAAATATTTATATTTTTTATTTAGTACTGCCCTTTAGAAGCTACAGAAGATACTTACATGTTTCCCAGAAGACAAGATAAGTTAAATTTAGCCTGATCTACAAATTCAAAATATTTTCACCTCCAGACTCTTAATGCATTGTGTTTCCTTCTGGAGTGTTTGAACTTTTTTTAAAAGTTGCATGAAAGTCCCTCAGTTGTCATCAGTGTGAAAAGATGGATCTCAAAATCACAAAGTCATTGTTGGAAAGGGTTCAAATATGCAAAAGATGCTGGAAAAACAAAGAATTTGTGGGACCAGGTAGATTAACTGTTCAGGACAAACAAGGGACTCGTGAACAACGATCATAAAACAAAACAAAACCAGCTGTTCATCTTCCAGGTAACAACACAGTATTAAGAATACTTTATTTTTTATGGGATGCGGTTAGGTGCTGACAGAAGAGATGAGTTTTAGTTGGATCTTTTCTTTGATATTTATGATTTGTCTAGTATTCTGACCTTAGAAGGTCCCCCTCCAGAGCTGGTGAAGAGAACGCTGAGGAGAGAGATCACCACCAGATCACTGTGCTCAAACAGCAAAAGGGTCCTGAAAGATACCACATCGTTTTAGGCCAAATACTCATTAAATAACAGAACAGAGGGATGAAGATGTTAATTTTTAGATTTAGCACAAAAACAAACCTGAGTGGTCCACAGAGTGTCAACCCAAAGAAACCCAACAGTGAGATGACACAGCTCATGACAGCATGCTTGAGGATTTTAATCCACTAAAATCAGAAGTTAAACAGATGAAATACCATGTTCATAATAAGCACAAATCCACATGAAATGACATTTTCAGTCCTTCTTATTACATGCCTTTTTGGCTGTAACTTTTAATACAATCAGCATTAAATGGTATTAAATAGTTTGTCAGTTGAGAACTTCATGGATTTATCGTACAAAATTAGACCAAGAATGTGTATTAAGTAAACAGTGTCTTATTGCCTCTAAAGGGTTAATTCACTTAAAAATGTATGTTGACATTTAGGACATTTAGGACTGGTTTGGTTTTAAAGAAAAAACTATTCTCGTCTACACTGTGCTTTCACTACATTTCAGAAACATTCTCCGTTCACACTATACCGATGTAAACGCATGTACAACAATGAACATGATGTTATTGTTTACACGCTCGTCAAGGATACGCACAGCAAATGTAGGAAGCCATGCAATCGTTTTAAAAAAAAATCTCAGTTTTGGTCCGTTTACAATGAAATGCAACCCAGAGAGTTTTCACACCTAAAATGGGGTCTGCAGCGTTTTCGAAAAGTCTTCGTTTTCGACCCAGGGTAGTGTTAACGACAGGAGTAACCATAGCAAAAGTTTTCAAACGAAAACACTAGTGTAAACATAGCCGCCCTTAATTTTCACTTTTGGCTGAACTAACCCTTTAAGTGGTAAGAACTTCAAAATTGAAGAACATACTACCTGTCTCTTGGGGATCATTTTTCCAGATGAAAATGGCTTTTGAAAGAAAACCAGTATCACTGCACACCTATGCAGAAAGGGAGAAATTTACATAAAATAAACAATCATGACATTCATGATCTGTAATATATTCATTTTATGATGTCATTCCTTACCCCATTTTCAAAATAAAGAGAAACTGTACAATGTGCACAACTTTAAGGAGATCGTATGACTCAAATATCCCAAAAGCCTTCAGAAGCTTGGTGAAGTAGAGTAATACTATGTACCGGGTCAGCCTGAAAAAAAAAAACAAATCAATAAAAATAAAAAAAAACCTTCAGTTCAAGTAGAAAAGTAAAAACTGTCAAAAACAAGTTGTGCTGCACTTGCCAAAAACTAGCCTACAACGTTATTACAATGTTATTACCATAAAACTACCACAAAACCCATCGAAGCACCCTACCAAACAAAGTAATTGATATAGCAATTGATAATCCCTCAGTACAGAGGAACAAATAAATATTATATCATTATTGCCAACAATATACCATGGACATCCCCAGATAGACTCTGTACTTACAAAAGGTAATATTATCAAGGCAATACTATAATTTGGACATTATCATGATGGTAAAATCACGTTATTCTTTGAAGTAACTTTGTATATACCAAGGTTTATAAATACAATTAATAGTTATCATACATGATAATGCAACATTATGTATCAAAGTAACTTAGTATCAACACATCGTAACATCACTGTAACATGTTACTGCTATAGTACTTGTTGTTTATGAGTAACCTTATTTAGGGACTTATTAACACAGATTTTTGTCTTACCTGGCATTTGGAGCATCAACTCGTCCCAGCTTCCCACCTGAGATGACATTACTGCTGTATTTTTCGTCCATGCTTTTCTGTGCGCGATTATGTCTTAGATATTTCAGTTTATCTAATTAAAGAGCTCATCATTGAGAAACAAAAGCTCTTGTGTCTTACTATGTTAGCCTGTTTAGCTAGTTGAAAACCGATAATAACCGCTTAATTGAGAGCTCTTTGGTGCTGAAATCGCTCAAGTACTTCTGACCCACGGTGCCGAAGCTTGAAACAAAAACCGTTGATTTTCAAAATTCATATTTAATGCAATAATCTGTTTTCGCTAGCTAGCAGCTACATTGTTAAGTGATGTGTTAGTTGAAGTGACGTGACATTTCCCCACATATGGCTTCCATCTGTGACGCTTTTCAAAATACAAGTCATCTTCCTCTTTCCGCTTAGACGTCACATAGAGACATGTATATTTACATTAAATATATTCTGTTAATTATGTTATTTATTAAATCTACTATAACGAATGTAAATCTAAATATATCATCGTTACAAGTCCTCCTATTTATTAAAATTATTTGTTTTTGCGTTGACTTTTATTATTTACTTTGAAATCGATTGTTTATTTGATGCATGACCTAGTGTAGGTGATGTTATACTTTTATTGTCAAATTATTAAATTATTGATGAATTAAAATTATAATATTCATTATTTTTTTGTCTAAGTGGTGGGGATTCAATGGTGGTTATTTCTGCAGGTTATATTATTATACAATATTGCATGTGACTGAGTGAGTCACTGAATCATTGATTTAACTCATTAGTTCAAAATACTATTGTTCTGAGATGCTCAGTGGTCAATTCTGATTTGTCTGGAAGAAACAAATGTCTTTGTTGGAGCAAAATGCACAATGTAAATATAAGTGTTTGTTGAAATGTTGTATAAAAGCACACACACAACAACCGAGCTGTTGGCCCGAATACCAGCACTGCTGTGATTACCTTGTTAGATCTAGCATGACATGCCTATTAGTATTTTTTCTATATGAATTAGTTTGAATATGAATATAGTATGATTTTTAAATCAAATTGTAAATTACATTTAGGCTAATTTATACATTTTTGTCAATCAGGTTGCAGATTATAGTTAATTGAAAAGAGAGAATCATGGTGACTAATAAAATTAAAAGGAAGGCCTGTGTAAACCTTCTGCCCACAATCTCACTGCCAAGTCATCTAGTGCATAAAACAACATTTATCATGTTAAATATATTCCTACAAGGTGAATCATGTGTTAAATGTGTTATTGGTTTAGTACAGGCTCCAGATGGAAGCCATGACGTCAGAGAGTCAGAATGTAAATTGCCATGACCTTTGCATTGCTGTTTGCCCCACTCATATATCTCCATAAAGTGTTCCACAGAAAAGGTCAAGTGAATAAACTGTACCCTTAATGTCTGCAATTGTAACCTGATTTTGTTGCCATGAGCAGTGGCCTTTTAGATATGGCTGGAGGTTTTGGTAAAGAGTCTGCTGCACAGGAAGGAATGGGCGATTTGATTTTTAATAGGTATAATGTATAAATGGCCAGAAATAGGCTACACGAAAATGAAATACACTGAAAAACAGTTAGGGTGATCCTTGGAGTTCCTCAGTGTTGTCTACGTTGAGATGCAGTGGGATAGCATGACTCTTTTTTTTTTTTTTCAACAGGGGTGTAAAAACAATGATTTCTTTTAATATCTTAATCCCTATATTGTTGTTGGTTCATATTGGACTTTATGTTTCTTATATAAAAAATGACTGGGAGATGTGAAGTAGTCTGAAACCCACCCTTTCAGAAGGGCAGTGCATTTATATGCACTATACATTTAAATAAAATAAAGTTTAAACCAGCAAATGCGTAATATTTAACAAAATTAACATAATATTTAGTTCATTTGTTATTTAAATATTATTTATTTTATATTAATAATATATATAATAATTTATGCTATATATTTCTCTATGATTTTAGGTGTTTTATATATATATATATATATATATATTATATGCATTATTATAACAAGTAGATTTTGTAGTTATGAATTGTTTACCTTCTCTTCAAAATGAGTTTATTTAACCAAATTCAAATTACCTCTAGGTGGCAGTATGGTGCTTATTATTTTTTAGATGCAAAACCGGGTTTCAAAACCCCTCTCAAGAGAGCCACGTGTCAATCCATGAAGTACTCGAGGCTGAAGTTAAAATAGGCATATTACTCACAGATTATAATACAATCACTTTTGTTTAATAAACTGCAATATATATAAAGAAAAAAAGAATTATTTATTTTTGTGAAATTTTCATGCTGCAGCTTTTATTAATTCAGGGTGTATTCAGAAGTTTGTTGAACATTATATGCCATCATTAGTTCAAGTCCCCAGCCAGTCCTTTTTGAGCATTCTTGAATGATGTGACCACATAATTATATAAGATTGCAGTAAAACTGGTTTCTCCTGCCAGAAATGCAAGCAAATGGACACTGGGTGGAGCAGCAATGACATCACCGAGTCACACAGCGTTCAGCATGCATGAAGAGGGAACAGAAAAGCAAAGCACACTAGAGTTTGTCAGAGGAAATTAGTCATTTATGGGGAGAACAGCTATATTAAGTGCACGGCAAGACTCTGCACTGAGTGTGACCATTCATGCTTCACACACATTAGCTTTATTTGGCAAGAGCTGCAGCTTTCAGTGCCAAGATGGAAATGGAAAGGAGAAATGAGAGAAAAAGAAGCAGGGGTTGAATATGTAGTAATTATGTTTCCTTCCTCCCTTACCCCCTTTTCCCACTGCTCTGCTTCGTGAGTGACTTTTGGCCACTTGGAACAAACTGTTCAAGCAACAGGCGAGGCCTTTGAAGGCTGGAGGCCGCTATGACAGAGCAACTGTATCAACACATTTCTCCTGCTTGGAACAACACAGAACACATGACAGTCAATTATGTTTGCTTTCTCTGGCTAGGTAAACTTTTTCCAGTGTAGCCGACCAGTCTTAAGAGATCAAACCAGATCAAAAAACATGCAGGTTTTGAAAGAGGGCATGCATCATTATTACTATTGCTCATATTCCTTTTTCAAAATACTCCTAACTAAACTTTACCAATAAACCTGTGCCACACTACAGACATCCTACAGACAAGAAACACTTTTGACACGTGATTGAACTTATGATTGCAACAAAACCACTCATATCTGAGTTAGGGTGGGCTCTTTTGACTGACCAATCAGCAACCATCCAGAAGTCTCTAGCAACTGCCCAAAATGCCTAGTAACTGCAAAGCAACACAGCCACTCAGAACGTCTTAGCAGCTGCATAACAATGCCCAGCAACCACACACAACACAACACTGCATAGTGGCAGTGGTTTCTGCATGGGTAATCAAAAATATAGATAAAGCTGATAGTATGTTCTTTGTATAGTTTTGACTGCAAAGAGACCTGACTGTCACATGACTTTTACTTTCCTTGAGTTACATTATATGCTTTGTTTACACAGATGTCATGCAATGCCACATGATGCTGGATTATGAGCTGATGCTTTCCATGGAAAGAGGGGTGAGGCAGATGAGAGGCAGACTGTGATGTGGTCTGATTTCAGCTCTGTGACAGTTTAAGTATGTGACTATGTAAAGATGACCTTAATCTAGATCCTGCTTTTACTCGCTTCAGTGAACTTCTCTGCAGAAAGAAACGGTTCACTTAAATCTAACAGATCTAAAAGACTACAAGACAGTTTCTCACAGAAGCTTAGTTTCAAAAGTGAAGCATACAGAAATCTTACCCTTGAGTGAAATTTCTTTGAACATAATATAGTTATGAATTGCCAGAGTGCGTTGAAAATGATCACATTCATATGCTAATCTATGATTGCAGAATTTAGTGTCTTGCATGTATCTAAACAGTGTGAGACATTGTTGAGTCCTTTTCTAATAGGCTTTAAAGGAGACACATGCAGGGCTACACAGATCTTTATCTCTGGAGAAGAATCTGAGCAGCAGGACACTTCAATAAAGTCTCCGTTTGTTATTATCTTATTGCAAAATAGCTGAAAACATTGTCAGAAGCTAAAAAAATTGTAACTAGGAGACTCGATGTTCATTTTTTCAGAACCATATGGAAAAGAGTGTAAGGCAAAGTCAATAAATAAATAAATAAATAAAGAAGAAAAAGAAAATCTACGTGCCAAGTGTCATGCTGTTAAAGTAATAATTAGAATAAAGTAATGATTATTTACTCATCGTCCGCTTTCTGTTATGTGCCACAAAGTGAAAATTACAAGCGATGCACTGCTTAGCACAGAATGATGTCAGGAGTGACATTTATATTTGCAAACCTTACTAGAGTATTGGCAAGGTGTTCAGTGAGGTTGCTTCCATACATTACATGAGGAGTCAAAAGTGCCCACCCTCCTGGTCCTCAGTTATGGTTCGGGACTTGTCTTCATTTATTTTGTGGTCATTATGTCTCACAAGGTGAAAATTGTGAGTCAGTCACAATAGCACCCTCTCCTCAACAAGCCACATGATTTCAGGTATCATTCATGTCTGTACCACAAACGATGTAGGACAAGGTTTGTTTAAACGTCTAGCTCCAGGTTTGAGTAACAGCCATAGCGATGCTTGTCTTAGCAAGCACCACTAATGAAATGTTATTCTGGAATGATGGTAAGGTTGGGCTGTTCAATGTCATTTTGTAAACAATAATTTTCATTTAAAATAGGTATGTTTTTATAATATTTGGATTAAGTGTTCGAAATACTCAATCCAATAATATCTTGTTGACAATATCTACAGATTTGAGGATTAGCGTTAATACAGATTTTAATTTTAATTTTTTTACAAAGCTGGTTGAACTTTGCCAAGGTTTTATTTGAAAAACATGAACCAAAGCCTTGATTATATGTGTGTGTGTTGTGAATAAAAGATGTCCTAGCACGGTAAAGCTTTGGAAACAATATAGTGCTTGGGAAATAAGGTGATTTCCAACTTCATGCTATAAAGAGTAAAGCAGCCACAAACACATCTGTTTTTTGTTGTTTTGATCGTGTTGCATGAAAAAGCACATGCTACTTGCGTGTTTCCACTTGTTTTTAACAATCTGTATGCCCCCCTTAATAAATCATGTACATGTTTAACATAAATTTACAAAACACTATTGTTTTTCATATAAAGGTTGATGGGTCAGTAAAAAAAAATAGTGTCCATGATAATATATATTTATTTTTATAAATATATAGGTTATACATTTATTTGTCATTATGAAAAGATTTTATTATTATTATTATAAAAAAAAAGTGATTAATTATTATTAATTAAGATTTTGGAATTTTTCACCATGTTTGCAATAAAATGAATTGATCCAGAGTCACGTCATTGACCCAAACTTTTTCATTCTTTTGGCTGATTTAGAGACTCAGTGGAAGTTAGGATCAATTTTTTTTCTCAGAAGTCTTAGGGTTTAAAAGAAACCCCTAACTTTACATAGGATCAGTGATAACAAAAATGCTTGCTTGACATGCACCACTAAATAAGCTCCACCTCTCCACCATTTGTCCAGATTATCTGATGATTCATGGAACTATCAGCACACCACATTACAGCTGCCAGTGTTTGCTGCAAAATGTTATGTAATTATTTGCTCATTGAGTTTCATCCACTTTTGACAGTTTGTCCTCCTGTAATGTTAACACCACCATGGTCACCATGAAGAGTTGTGCTGTTAAGTGGCTGAAGATCAGAATCAGTCTTGCCTATGGGACTGACAACACTGAGAACTGTTTGCTTACCAATCAAGATGTCAGTTGCACTGACCAATGAGAAATAAAGAGCAAGAGAAAATCAATTAGGAAAGGTTTTCATATGTCAAGGTTTACTGATAATGTAACCTCATATTGGTACATTTCCAAGTGAATGGATCAAACTATTTCATCACACAAATATACTCATGTACAAAGGTTGTGCAGTTACTTTTCACTGATATCTAATGCCATTCTGTCTGCCAGTCAGTTGGCATCAGTTATGGAATAAGTTCCACCTAAGGGCCCGTTCAAACCAAGAATGAAAAAAGATTAGCATCCAAAATATTAAGCTTATTATTTGCACACACTTCAAGTGTATTGTCTGCTGCATTAGATGCTCACATTCTTTAAAGTTAAGTGGATTCTAATTGCTGTGTCAAAGCTGAAAGTGATTCCTGTGATATCTTTTCTCTGTGTTGTTATTGTTATCACTGTGGTTTTGACTTCCCTATTCTCATAAAATAAAAACAATAAAACTTTATAGGTACTGTCACATTGCTATATGGGTTCAAAGCTAGAGTTTCCATTGAGTCACTGATGAACTGACAACCAGACTGAATATTATATATCTGTTATAAATCACTCTCACGAACCTTTTCCTGGACTGTGCCCAGCTGGTGGAATGACCTCCTAATCTCAATTCGTACAGCTGAGTCTTTACTCATTTTCAAGAAACATCTAAAGACTTTTTCGCCAGCATTTAACCTAATACTAGCACTTCTCCTTTTCTTTTAATAAAAACAAAACAAAACAAAAAACAAAAACAAAACCTGGCTATGCGTTCTGTACTAGACTAACTGAGACTTGTCATGGCACTTGTATACTGTTGTTTTTCTCTTGTTGACCTGACTGCTTCTATTGTTGTCATTTGTAAGTCGCTTTGGATAAAAGAGTCTGCTAAATGATTAAATGTAAATGTAAATGTTGTTGAAGTTCAGAGCACTTTTCTTTTCTAGTGCATTTTCTGTCAGTTGTGGTTTGTGAAATGAAGTTTGAATGTGTTTTTGTTAACCATTTGCTGTTCAGAAAGAAAGCAAAAGCCAAGTTAGTCTATGTGGCGGGGGAGGCGTGGTTAAGCAAAGTCTGCAACGGGAGAGCGAGTGAGGAGACAAGCGGTGGTAAGTTGATCAGGTGAAAGACAATTAACACCTGGGTCTCGTTTCAGTGATTGGCGTGGGGAATTTAAGCCGGTGGAGGACCAGCGGAGAACGAGAGAGATGGGGAGCTGCCGAGCGAGAGAAACGAAGACTGCAGTAGTGAAACGTAGAAAGAGACTGTGAAGTGTGCACACCTGGCGCGTTTGTTTGTTTTGTGTTATTAGTATTTAAATAAAGTATCCCACGAGCCCTGTACGCCGACCCCGGTCACCTTCCTCTATATTAGACTGAACATACTACACTGGTGCCGAAATCCGGGAGGAAGAGGATCATTGACATCGCCATTTGCGGATGTCATAACATCGCTTCGTGGGCCGGCATCAGGAACAATACAAAGCCCTGCTGGATCTGCGGGCCAACCATGAACACCGGTTCCAGGACATGATGCAGGCCCAGCAGGAGGACCGCGAGCTGTTCCGGAGCTTGCTGGACCGGGAGGGTCGGATGAGGACGATCTCCCCCAGTGCCGGCCCCACCCCCCACAGGCATTAAATTTAGGGCCAAAAGTATAATGTGGAGGTGGCCGTTAGTCCGCGCCTTCGGCATCCGCTAATCTTGGGAACTAATTGACCAGCGTTTCAGCAATTATTGGGGTGTTTGACAGTGGATGCCGTCGGGGGAAAGAACCGGCTGGGGGGCAGGGCGAGGTGGGAGAATCTGTGCCAGGATCTAGCGGGGCGGTCTCAGTGGAACCGAACGGCGTGGCGAGGTTCAACCTTTCCAGTTGCGATGACTTTCCCCTGGAACAATCCCAGGACGAAACACTCAAACATGCCTTTGAGCAGGTCCGTTCTATCGATGGAAAGGTCCTCCACCCTGAGCGTCCGCTATTCCATCCGTATTTTGCCATTATCAAGGACCGATTGTATCGAGTGACCCGTGACGCTCAGACAAAAGAAGATACAACCCAATTGTTAGTACCCCGGAGCCGTCGGGCACTGTAATCCTATGTCAGGGCACTTTTGGCCAGGCATTCACGAGAACGTGCGCGTCTTGTCGGGAATGTCAGTTGGTAAATCCACCAGCCACCCCAAAAGCGCCATTGCGCCCTATTCCGCTAGTGCAGGTCCCCTTCGAATGAATTAGTAGTTAGAACGATCGGCACGAGGACATAGTTTCACATTAGTCTTAGTGGATTACGCGACACAATATCCTGAAGCAGTGGCGCTCCGCAACATCTCGGTGAATAGTGTGGCGGACGCCCTGTTTTGGTTAATCTCCTGCATTGGAATCCCAAAGGAGATTCTCACGGACCAGGGCACCGCATTTATGTTACGCATGTTAAGCGAATTGTACGGATTGTTGGGCATTAAAGCAGTGCGTACCAGAGTCTATCACCCACAAACGGACGTCTTGGTCGAACGGTTTAATCGCACATTAAAAACCATGATCCGGAAGTTCATACAAGAAAACGCAGAAAAAAATTGGGACCGTTGGCTAGAACCCCTCTTATTCGCTGTGCGCGAGGTCCCCCAAGCCTCCACGGGGTTTTCCCCCTTCGAGCTTCTTTATGGACGTCATCCCCGGGGGGTGTTAGACGTCCTGAAAGAAACTTGGGAGGATGGACGCTGGGATAGCAAAAATGAAATTCAATATGTCCTGGACCTGCGAGCAAAACTCCATACACTGGGGCAGCTCTCTATGGAGAATTTGCTTCAGGCCCAGGACAGACAAAGCCAGCTGTATAACCAGGGGACTAAGCTGCAAGAATTTGCACCAGTAGATAAAGGGCTCATATTACTACCAACATCTAGCTCCAAATTACTGGCCAAGTGGCAAGGACCCTTTGAGGTCACACGGCGGATAGGAGATCTCAATTATGAGGTAGTACGAACAGATAGAGGCGACTCATGGCAAATCTACCACCTCAACCTCCTTAAAAAATGGAGCGCGGAGGAGTCAGTGCTGCTAGCGACGGAGGAGGATCTCAGGCCATAAGCGATTACTAAAGAGAAATCCCTTGCACTGGCCATAGGAGGGGATCACCTCTCGCCCTCGCAGCTCACTGACATTGTGCATTTGCAGGTAGATTTGGGGGACGTGTTTTCGCCCCTACCTGGTTGTACTGACCTGATTCAGCACCACATTGAGACAGAGCCGGGTTTCGTAGTTCTCAGCCGGCCATATATATTGCCTGAACACAAGAAAAAAGTAGTTCAGACTGAATTAGAGACCATGCTGGGGATGGGAGTAATCGAGGAGTCACACAGTGATTGGGCAAGCCCGATAGTTTTGGTGCCTAAATGGATGGCTCTGTGCGGTTTTGTGTAGACTATCGCAGGGTGAACGCAATAAGTTTTATGCTTATCCAATGCTGCAGATTGACGAGTTGCATATGCCGCGGCCTACCTGGATGATATTATCATCTATAGTGGGGACTGGCAGCGGCATATGGAGCATGTGAGGGCGGTCCTCAGGGCGCTGAGACGGGCGGGGCTAACGGCCAACCCGAACAAGTGCGTAGTTGGGCGGGTGGAGGTAAAGTATCTGGGCTTCCACTTGGGCCATGGGCAGGTGCCTCCCCAAATTGATAATACGGCAGCAATTGCGACCTGCCCCAGGCCCAAGACCAAAAAGGAGGTGATACAGTTCTTGGGGCTGGCGGGATATTACAGGAGGTTTATTCCTCGTTATTCTGACCTCACCAGCCTGTTGACTGACCTCACTAAAAAGGAGGTACCGGATACGGTCCAGTGGACGGAGCAGTGCCAACAGGCCTTTACCCGAGTTAAGGCTGCCCTGTGTGGTGGGCCGCTCCTGCACTCTCCTAATTTTTCTTTTCCCTTTTTTTTGCAGACTGACGCGTCGGACAGGTGGCTGGACGCGGTCCTGTCCCAGGAGGTGGAGGGGGAGGACCACCCGGTGCTGTACATTAGTCGGAAGCTCTCAAAGAGAGAGACTAAGTACATCACCATAGAGAAGGAGTGTTTGGCCATCAGGTGGGTGGTTCTCACCCTTCGCTATTACCTCCTGGGCCGGGAGTTCACCCTCTGCTCGGATCACGTGCCCCTCCAGTGGCTCCACCTCATGAAGGATACCAACGTGTGAATCACCCATTGGTATCTAGCTTTACAGCCGTTTAAGTTCAAGGTGATTCACAGGCCGGGGGCGCAGATGGCTGTGGATGATTTCCTCTCCAGGATTGGGGGGGGGGTGTTGGGGGTCTGCAGGCCGGATGGCTCCCCGGCCTGAGTCGGGCAGTGGGGGTATGTGGCGGGGGAGGCGTGGTTTAGCGAAGTCTGCAACAGGAGAGCGAGTGAGGAGACGAGCGGTGGTAAGTGGATCAGGTGAAAGACAATTAACACCTGGGTCTCGTTACAGTGATTGGCGTGGGGAACCGGCATTTAAGACGGTGGAGGACCAGCGGAGAATGAGAGAGACGGGGACTCGTTGGAGTAAGGAGCTGGAGAGCTGCCGAGCGAGAGAAACGAAGAATGCAGTAGTGAAACGTTGAAAGAGACTGTGAAGTGCGCGCACCTGACGCGTTTGTGTTATTAGTATTTAAATAAAGTATCCCACGAGCCCTGTACGCCTACCCCGGTCTCCTTCCTCTTTATTAGACTGAACATACTACAGTCTATACTTAAACTCCACATGGTTAAAAAATGCTGCAGGACTTCAGGACTCCAGTTAAATAGAAAATATATTTATATATTTTACTTATTTAAGGTTTGCATGGGCTAGAATCCTTCTATATTACTAAATTACTGATGCCACACAAACCTACAAGGACTTTATGATGACCAAACCATAATTTTAAAATCATCCCTTTAAACTAAAAACGTTATAACTAAACAAGTGTGTTAATCTACAGTCCAACTTCCCATGCATTTCATGCAATGTAGAACATAATTCTGGGGAAGTATGTGGTGGATGACGCATTTGAGCATAAAAACTTAAGGTATGCATATGCCAGCCATGCAGCTGACAAAGGTGATAAGACAAAAAAAAAGTGATAAGGAAATAGTTGGTCAGTTTCTGTGAAAAGTACAGATCATACCAGACCATACTGGTTTTTATCAAAGGTGGTTTTAGGAATGTGGTTTTTGGTTTGATTCTTTTCTCATTTTAGCACTAGCTCCAACCAGCTTGACAAAATTCTTCTAAACTGAGATGAGTCATCAAGATATCTAGATTGGTTCAAGAGATAAGAAAAGAAGTAGCCAGTAAATCTAGGACAAACGCCATCATTCTAGCGGCTGTCATTCTAGTCCATACTAGCTTAATATTAACATACATTACACAGTAAACATACACATTCACATTGGTCAGAACTGGTTAAGTTTTTATTTTTTAGCTCAAATTTGTTTGTTTTTTATTTCTAATCTCAACCTGAGTAGCAGCAAGTTCTCTATTCAAATGAAGAGCTAAATCATATCATCCGAGCTCTTAAAGTGGTTAGCGATAACCAAGACACTAATTCAAAGTGTAGTCCAAATGTAACATCCATGTGTTTGCTAATGCATTACCTAATTAAATACTAAAATTGCTTCATATATGTGCAAGGATTTAAGACTTTTAGCTCTGAACAGTAAAAATGAGCTATAAAATACATGCCACTCAAAGCACTTCCTACTAGGGTTGATATTAGATGACATCATAGGGACACATGCAAATCTTAACAGAAGTGTATATGAGCTTCTGTGCAAATTATACGAAATGTGCAAAGTCGTTTTTTATGTTATGGTGTCATTTTGATTTATAGCCCTTAATGGCTTTCATGGAGTCACTGCAGAGTTATGGTGTTGCATATTTAGTTAATTGCTCTTGTCAAATATATGGATTCCTCTTCTATTGTTTTTCACACCAAGACGTGAAGCAATGTGATCACCACATGCTAATAGGATTCATAAACAAGAGTAAGAACATCCAGATGAAGTTATTTTAATGTCATGACATTTAAAGTCATTCATGTTGTCATTCAAGCGCAGCTAGAACACACATAGTTAGATTTTTTTTTTTTTTTGCAATTAGTCTTTTGTCATCCCTGCTTTCAGTACAAAACTTGTGGTTTCAGCCATATGCATTTTTTTTTTTGATGCCACAACACAAATTCTAATAAAGACTAATGAGTTTCAGTTCATTACAATGTAAAGATCAAAACATACATTTTATAGACTGTGTGCTTATAATACACATTTTAGTATATGACAGGTGCAATGAATGAGGCTTTCAGTATAGTATGAATATGTGACACTGGACCACAAAACAAGTCTTAAGTCGCTGGGGTATACTTTTAGCAGTACTCAAAAAAACATGGTATGGGTCAAAATGATCAATTTTTCTTTTATGCCAAAAATAAATTTCCTACTGTAAATATATCAAACCTTAATTTTTGATTAGTAATATGCTTCACTAAGAATTTATTTGGTCAACTTCAAAGGTGATTTTCTTAGTATTTAGATTTTTTTTGCACCCTCAGATTCCAGTTATTCAAATAGTTGTATCTCGGCCAAATATTGTCTGATCCAAATAATATATTTATTCAGATTGATGATATATAAATCTCAGTTTGGAAAAACTGACACTTAAGACTGGTTTTGTTGTCTGGAGTCACATATGGGTAGTTAGTATGAATGAAATTCATCTCATGGGATAGTAAAGTGTCACTCCAGTGCACCATCCAGAATCTCATTGGAACTTGGAAGTTGTAGGTCATCCAGGAACTTATATTTTTCTTCAATACTCTGAATACGGACATACTTCCATTTTCGCATACTGTTTTTCACCAGCTATATAACATATAGCAGTATTCTGTATAGAAGTATTCTGTTTCAGATGCACCAATAGATATAAAGGGATCCAGAATGTCACGTCAAGAGATTCGGAGTTGGGGTCTTCTAGCAAAATCATAGCAAGCAGTATTCCACAACCAACTAGAAACGGCCAACAACAACTTTGGCAATACCTTGGTGAGCATCAGTGATGTTTAATTATGTTTAAAAACATGATGTCACAGTAAACCCTGCTGAACTCTTTTCAGGTATAATCTGACATAAGTGCCATGACATCATCCAGTCTGCCATTATAGAAAGTGACATTGCATAGTGAGTTAACTACGGGACTTCCAATGGATGAAAAAAAGATTAGAACTCAGTAAATCCCCCAGAAGTCCCTCAAAGGCCCTCAAAAATCTGCCAGAGTGATCTCATATTCTCAGATTTCTAATGTGCTAATTTATTATATATTATCTATTTTTTTTCTTTATTTAATTTTCTTTATTTATTTATTGAAAATGTAAAAGGAACGACACAGAAATTCAGAAAATTAAAGAAAAGAAACCAAGACTTGTATCCTTGAACACTCCGTATTCAGATGGTACAGATGTCCTTGTGACAGCATCTGCTAAATTATTCATAGCTTAGTGTTCCCTGATAGGCTGCACTTTTTCAATTAGGCACAATAGCCCGGTGCTCAGAGTATTTTTATTTTTTTTAGTCTAAGTGAATTAGAAGCCCTACAACCTCATCTCCAGGGATATTAATCTCATAATCTCTGGAGGGCACTGAACTCGATGTGCATTTTCTGAGCCCGCTTGCCCATGTAATAAACATAGATTGAACTCTGAAATCATTGACCTGATTTAACTTTTTGACCATATTGCCATGATGTTTTCCCCCCATTAAAAATCAAAAAATTATTCTATAGGATTTTATTTACAGCAACAATTCTAGACAATACGCTACACACGACTGAAAGAAAATTTCAAATAATTTATAACAAAGTATTATTCTGTATCACATTTCACAGATTCTACCACAAGGTATAGGATGTTCTTAGGCACAATGCAAAACACAATAGTGAATAAATTATAATGTATATGTGACCGGATGAGCTTTATCATGGTTTATGGATTCCATCTAGTATCCGTTTCCATTTGAACTTCTACATATTCCCAATGGGAAGACACGCCCATTGGCATTGAGTGAAGCCTTGTCATTGATCACATGCTGTTTCTCACGCTGGCTTCATCTACGGCTGTTTTGAAGAATACCACCTGATCCTACAGTTTCATTGTCCTCTTGCATGCAGCTAACAGTGGGCCATCACAGTACTGGACTGTGCACTTATATCTACAGGTGAATGTGTCGATGGAGCTGTGATACTGAAGCTTAATAGAAGGGAAGTGTATTTGTTTCTTTTGCTTTAATTTCTTTTTGGGTTTGTCACTTGCTTCTAGATTTGTATGCAATGATTTGCTGTGGGGTTTGTCCTTTCTGTTAATGGTAAAGCACGGTCTCTTTTTAACTGTGGGTATTTAATTGGTAAACTGTTGCCGAGACCATTCTTGAATGTTTTAGGATCAATGACTGTCAAATTAAACTTTTTATCTGGGTAAGTCACGTCTCTTGCTCTCTTTAGTAGTCTCGAACCTGTTTCCTTGAGTAGCACCTGCGGGTGCGTGGTATTTCCCTGAGTGGCGTAGTCGTCTCAATATGGTTTCTGTTGTGTGACGTCACATTGCTACATATAAATAGTTCAATACATAATTAATAAATTATAGTTTATTAATAATAACTGAATATCGGAATAAACATCAGACAAACTGCTTATACAGTTGGCAAGTAACATATATAACATATATAGTGCAGTGATGACACACATTTGACATTTGTAGGCCAAACCCCGGAAATGATTTAGCATTTTAGCACTTTCATAGTCTAAGTAAAAGGCTTTTTTGAATGGGGTTTTGGTTTAATGCCTGAAATAAGGTCTGTGGTTAACAAGCGATTCTGGTACTATATTTATGAATGCATGTATGTGCAGTACAGACCAAACGTTTGGAAACATTACTATTTTTAATGTTTTTGAGAGAAGTTTCTTCTGCTCATCAAGCCTGCATTTATTTGATCAAAAATACAGAAAAAAAGAGTAATATTGTGAAATAGTATTACAACTTAAAATAATAGTTTTCTATTTGAATATACTTTAAAAAAAAAAAAAAAAAAATTATTCCTGTGATGCAAAGCTGAATTTTCAGCATCAATACTCCAGCCTTCAGTGTCACATGTAACATCCAGTCTATCACCCGATCATTTAGAAATCATTCTAATATTGTGATTTATTATGAGTGTTGGAAACAGTTCTGCTGTCAAATATATTTGATGAATAAAAGATTAAAAAGAACTGCATTTATTAAAAAAAAAAAAAAAAAATCTAATAATATATATTCTAATAATATATTTTTACTTTTTATCAATTTAACACATCCTTGCTGAATAAAAGTATTGATTTTATATAAAAAATTACTGACCCCAAATTACTGACCAGTAGTGTATATTGTTATTACAAAATATTTATATTTTAAAAACATAGCTTCTTTTTTATTTTTTATTTTTTTATTTAAGTATCCTAAAAAGTATCACATGTTCTGAAAAAATATTAAGCAGCAGAACTGTTTCCCACTTTGATAATGAATCATCATATTAGAATGATTTCTAAAGGATCATGTGATAATGATCCTAAAAATTCAGCTTTGCATCACAGAAATAAATGATAATTTAAAGTATAACAAATTGAAAAACAATTATTTTAAATTTTAATAATATATCACAATATTATTTTTTTTTCTGTATTTTTGATCAAATAAATGCAGGCTTGATGAGCAGAAGAAACTTCTTTCAAAAACATAAAAAATAGTAATGTTTCCAAACTTTTGGTCTGTACTGTATATATATATAAGGCTTTTTTCAGCCCCACACATTAAATCTAACTCCAGTCACAAATCAGTTAGTATGATGTATCAAAATTGTGTCATTGTGTCACTTTTGCAAATTAAAAATTGTTAACGCAATATGTATTCATAACAGCATTGCTTTAAATGAAGGTTGTGTCTTGTGTTGTCATATAATATACAGCGAGGACACGTTGCCAAAGACAAGATGAATCATTCAACTTTAAGGGAATTACCATGACATATAGCAGCAGGGTTACTGAAGGGCATGACTAAAAGAAAAGGGAAAGAGAATCCTTTTTGAACACTTTCTTTTTCAGTTCATGGTTCTTGGTACTAGCGTGGAAGTTTTTGCACCTTTATTAAATTGGGAAGTCTGTAACCTCACAGGCTAAGCAAAATCAATGCCTTGTTCAAGCAGAAAACAGCAACAAACTAAATCCTTTTCCTAGAAGCAGCTTTAGTGGGTTGCACTGGTGTAATGATTCTCATAGAGCAGGCCATGGAGTGATTTTCACTGCTTATTAAATTAACAACATAACAACATGAGCGTAACATACACAGAACTGTTAGAATTAGAATCAGAATTAGAAAATATTCCAGATGTGTCAAGTTTTCATTTACTGAAGGCCATATGACTTTAATGTATTTGCTCAGATGGTATGCTATTTATTAACTAATGTGTATATTGTGTTGACGACTTTGGGTTAGTTCACACAGAATACAAGGACAAATCCTGATGAATGCACTTTTAAATAGAATAAAAGTAAATGGAGACTTGGGCTGTGAGATCCAAAATGACAAATAAACTCCTATTGCTAGTGCTATTTTCTCACACAAAGATAATAGATACCTTCAGAACTCCTGGAATATATTGCAAAATATTCATTTTGGCCATCTTTGTCACTTTCATTCATTATATGGGACTAGTTTCAAAGTTTCAAAATCATACTGTTTTGAGAGTGAGTATGCTATAAACTATTCCTTTATTCATTTTTGCTAATTAACCCCCCAAATATACCTAAACCCACAAATTTCTAGCTTCATCCATTTCACAATTCTTCTTACAGATACATTGAAGGAGCAATACTTCAGTTGCATAGATATGCCTGGCAAACCATTGACAGCTTATTGCATAAGAGTAAACTAATGATCTGAGCTCTTTCAAGCGTGCACTTTAAACCTTTATCTTATCTTCATAACACACATCAGAACCTGAGGACCCTCAATCGAGTCAAAAGCACCCAATCCATTCAGTTCCAGTAAGAGTCAATATTATAAAATAAAGGGGTAAAAAAGAATGCATCTAATGCATCTTGGCGCATTAAATTAAACTACTATTGATTTGACATTAGTTGCTAAATGATGTTTGAAGTAGGCTAATTGACAAGTAGTTCCAGAAGTTGGCAAACCTTTATTTGAGACACGCATATTGATTTTGAAATTGAAATATTGTTATAAATGCTATTCTCAGCATTCTAATCAGATTTGTATTTTAACAGAGTCAAAAGCGTATTACTTGTGAACCCGTGGCAGGGTCATTGCCATTTAGAAGATTAGCAATGTATCTAGGCCAACAGGTGGAACAGCCAGGGCCTACAGGTGATATGTGTAGATGCCTGGGGGCCCTTTAAGGAGATGTCAATGTAACTGTTTTACTATGGTTACACTTACAGCCAAGTAAATATTCTGTGTTCTCCATTGAAAAAATATGACTGGCACAACGGCCAGACAGCATGTTGCAATATATGCAAGCAGACGTGCATGGACCTCATTCTTTGCAGATTTGAGATGCTTTCTGTGTTTCAAGCATGTTTGGACTGCAGAACCAGCCCTTCTGTTGCCAAAGGCTTGTCATGTTTTCTCAAGAATGATCTGGGTCACAAATTCAAAAGCTGTCAGTACAAAAATGTGAAAAATCAGCAAAAATGCAGCCAATTAATTCGTCAAACTTATCTACGTACTAAAGATCTGGAATGGAATGAGATGTGTAGTCATTGCTGACCTGTTTAGTTTATTACATACTCATCAATCAATTCTCCAAACCCAAAATATTGTTAATACCCCACAAACCCTTCGGCCGGCTTGTGAACAGCAATAGCAGAATACTGTGTGTTTTCTCGCATTATGACCAGGACCGTAAAGAGTAACAAAAATCTAAATTATTCAATGCATAGTTCCAATCATGGATGCTGATTGGCCAATAAATCATTTTAGCTGAGCTAAAATGGATTGTATAGTAACATCTACACATCTACACATATGCATGTTGTATAGCACTTCAGGCTGTGCTGTGTTGTGAATTAAGTCACAGATTATGAATTCTTGTTTTTGACACTCTCTCTCTCTTGTCAATCCCACAGTCCCCTGTGCAAGCCTGTTTGCAAACTGAGCCGCCATAGAGAAGGAGTTGTAAATGCTTGTTCAGTTTTTATCACTACACTCCGGTGTCCATATACAATCAGAACAACTAACTTTAGCAGTATATTTTACTTTGAAAGTAGACAAGAAACAACATTCTCAACTGATTTTACTTCCATAATGTGAAGCAATTCTAAATGAAACAAGATAATCCAAAAGAAATAGTGTGGCTCACTGACACCCATCAGTTGAAGTTTAAAGGGAAAGTTCACTTTAAATTTAAATTTTAAAATCTCATTAAACCAGTACCAGCTGACGTGCACTTTATGAATCACTAAGGATCACATATTCAGCTAAAAAAAAAAAAAAAAAAAAAAAAAAAAAAAAAATCATTTTAGGGTAAACCACCTGTTTAACTGGAATTGGTGACATCAGCTGGAAAATAAGTTTGTAAAAAAAAAAAAAAAATGAAAACAAATATTGACTAAGTTTTTTAGACACTATATGATGTATTGCTAAATAAAACATTTGAGTTGGTTTTAGAAGCTTATATATGCTTCGGATTGATCAGGCCTTTTCAAGCTTAAAGTGAAGAGCCTGCCTTCCAAAAGTAGGTTGAGAGCTACCAGGAAGTGCAAAGTCTCTAATGAATATTTACCAGTGAGAGATTACAGCTGGACACACTGACATTCAATGCACTCATGCAGATCTGAGCCTCTCAGCCTTACTAACAGATCAGGAGCTTAGCATAAGATACATTACAGCAGACCAACCCTGCAAATGAGATGTAGAATGAGCTCCAAATGTTCAGACGTCTAGTTTAAATTCTTCTATTTTGTACTTTACTAATTTTGTACAATTCTAGCAGCACTAGTCAATGCACAAAAAATAAACAAATAAATAAACATTCTGTAAAAAAAAAAATTGCCATACTAAGACCTTATTACCAAATACACTTCACGGGGCACACAGTTTTGTTTTATTATTACTATTTATTTATTTTATACATTACCGATATCATTGTATACTGCATTGTTTTCACTGGAATTAATGCTCCTAGCCAAACTCATAAATCAGAAGCTGAAGTCCAGACATTTGTCCATTTAGTGTAGTCTGTATGGTAAGAATGTTGGTGTAAAGGTAAGATATAATGTCCACACCCTGTTGCTTCTGTGAAAAAGATATGACACAACATGCTATATTGACAAACACAGATGGCCTGTGTACGTGTTGCACAAGTGATGAAATCTGTGGACTTTTTCTGCATGCCATTCTGAACCTGTGTCACAATCTGCATGCTATGGTGACAAATGTGTGGTATGTATCTATATCGGACAACTCTGTAGCTGTGGAGTCGTTTTAATGACGAAAGAGCATGGTTTTACACTCTCCCCTTTTCCTGAGAACAGTGTGTTTGACGCTATGCTAATGTCTGTGGTTTACCGTTTACATCTTACTTCTCTTGCTACTGAGCGTGTTAAAGAACTGCACGGTCAACCAAATCCTATAGTTCAGCAAAAAAGTAGTCTCCAAAGTAGGTTACAACTTTTAAAGCCACTTCTCAAGCATTGCAATATCGATGTTATTCATTTTTTAAGCAGTTCAAATGGTAACAGTTGCAAAAATCTTTGCCGTTTTGATGTCAGTCACATTTGATACCCGGTTTCAAAAGGTACACGCTATTGTAAGAAGGCGCACAATGCAGTGTGTGCTACATAAAGTCTTTCTCAAAATAGTCCCTCTTTCAGCAGTTCATCAATTTGACTCCTGACTTCTGAGTACTCCAGTTATGCAAGAAGTTATCTGAGACTGTTTCTGCCATTATGTGGCATACGGTTGTTGTTTTTTTTTTGTTTTTTTTGCCAACAGTTTAAGTGAGGAGAGATGTCTAACATCAAACGTGATGACAAAAAGACAAAAGAAGTAAATAAGAGAATGAATACATGAGACCTTTGAGTCATTGGATTTTTCTAGAAATTTGTCTTACATTTGTAAAAATAAAAATATAGTGGTGGGTTTCTGTTTTGATGGTGTCATGGGCAGCAGGAAAAATAAAATAATGTTAAATTGCGGTTACATCCATCAATAGTGACTTCCATAGTATTTTGTGTCACTTTAAATTAGGTGTCTACTTAAAGGGGTCATATGATGTTTTTTTTTTTTTAAAGATCATTATTTTGTGCATTTGGTGTAACAGAATATGTTGACATGCTTTAATGTTCAAAAAACACATTATTTTTCAAATACTGTACATTATAGTAGGTCCTCTATGCCCTGCCTCTCTCAAAAGCATTGTTTTCTACTAAGTCCCTCCTTCTGACAAGCACAGTCTGCTCTGATTGGCCAGCTGACCCAGTGCATTCTGATTGGCCGAACATTGCAAGCACTCATCAGAAATGTAATGCCCTTTTCCCTAATCGCGAGCTTCATCTTTCAAAATAAATGTAAAGACCATTAATAACGTCCTTAATTTTACTGCCAGTTCAAGTACGAAATGGGAACAGAGTCGCGTGACAGACACAGTGATGAAGCTCGTATGTGTTTGAAGTACGCAAGCCATGGGTGGTTAAGACAGCTGACTCCACTGTGTGACCCTGTCTGTCTGGCTCTCTCTCTCTCAAACACACACAAAATGTGCAAAACTCCACATTTGAACAGTCAATAGCAAAAACTTAAACTAATAACAGAACATACTTACAGCAGCTGATTCAGAAGCGCCATATTGTCATAGCAAAGTCAGAATTACCTCCTATCCTAGGTTCACGAAATGGTCGTCCATAAAATGCATTGCTGTTCTGTTGTAAGCAATCTTAAAGATTACGAAATTAATCTGCTTTCGGAAGGCCAAATAAAGTGCTTTTGCTTTGCCCAAATACACACAACATCTCCCTGACATGGCTGCTTCAACACTAACTGCGGTTACTGAAACCACGCCTTTTTTTATTTGCATGAACATTTGGGCGACATTATGCAAATATTTCCACATAGTAGGTGCGTTCCATTCGACAGGGTCCCTACGCAGTGTTCACTGCTCCCTACTCCCTGAGCACGGTATATCAGTTGAAGTGGACTTCACTGACAATAACCGCTCATTTAGAACGCCCTGCAAATGTAATCAAAGAAAGTCGCCGATGGGGTTGCGCAGATTATGATATAAATATATAAGACTACATTCATATTTTAATTTTTATTTACAATCACATTTAAAATATTTACACTATACAAAAAAAAAATTGAGTACTATATAATGAAAAACGTATGTTTATTATACACTTTAATTGACAATTGCTGCTATTACTGGACTATTAACAGAATTGAAGCCCTGCTGTCATGCAAATATGAAAATAAACTTTTATTTGGTTAACTGTATAGCCTATATGTGTTTTTAATAAAAGGTCATATAATTGCATAGCGGTCTCGTGTGCCTTCTTCCTGCGCACAGCTGTATAGTAAACGCTGAGGTAAATCAAGTAAAATGAATGAATGAATTATAATGAATATGAACGAAGATGGCCGTTCTGACCATAGACAGTAAAAGAAATGGACACAGCGACCCCATTGGAACTCAATTGAGACAAGTGAAGCCCATTTTTAGCATTTTTTAGCACTTCCGTCTCTGACGCGCAGACTCAAACGAAGCTTGACGACATCAGCAACCTGTCTAACAGATGTAAATCTTCTAAGTGGCTGTGCGTGCAAACTGCCATCGTTAATCTTGCAGAGACGGCGAGCTTGAGCGGGGAGTTCTTTGGCGTGAGTGAGCAGGAGTAAGTATTCTGATTAATTATTTTGTATAGTATTTTAAAATGTAACGCCAGTACGCCATATTAAGTTAATTGCCTGCGAGCTTCTCCTCCTGTCTGTACGGTAATGCGACAGAGAGACGAGTGGTTATGACGCAATCGTTAGCCTATTTTTTACAAAAACTGTTTATACGGGGCCATAATTTAACATAGAGGGTAATGGAGCCCTTTATACATTGTCGTGTATCTTTAGAAATAAATAATGGACAAACGGAGTCTTTAAACGCCTCAGATGTAAAGTTATTCGCTGTCAAAGTGACGCCAAAATGAATGGGAGTCAATGGGAATGCTAACGCAAGTGAAGTTCCGCTAAAAGATAGCAGCCCCCACCCGACTTCAACTTCCGGTCGAGTTCCTTGCCCCCTGGTTCTGACTGGTGGTGACGTGCTGCGTGCAATGACAGTTGGGGGATAATCGCTCTCCACTTCCTGTGAAGTGATGTATTGATGTTCCCTTATTCCCTGTGCCATGCTCAGTGCCCTTCGAACTGAACATGTTCGCTCCCTTCAGATTGGAATCTCACTTCAGATGGCGGAATACCCTGTGAAGTCCACTTCGCAGTACACTTACGGTCGAACGGAACGCACCTCGTGACTTAGACATGTGGGGGAGTGGCAGAGTCTTAACTTTGATAAAGAAAATCTCTTTGGATTTGAGACTTTAGTCTTTGCAACTTTACAGATCTTCTTCATGCACCAAGAGCTTGTAACACTCCAAAGAGAAAGGAAAAACTGAAATCGATTAATCATATGACCCATTTAACTACTAGCGTATGTACTTACTTTAAATTGTAATTACATTTAAACTACACTGAAAATTAATTTAGCACATTATTATAGGCATCTTTAACTACTTACATTATAAAATTTTGCATTTAACACAGTACTTATTGTATACATTTAAGTACCATGTAACAATATGTACTGTATGTAAAAATATTTAAGTACATAGAAGTTAAAGACATCTAACTTTCAATGTAGAAAGTTAGAAAGAACAGTGTTGATTTAAAATATTTTTTTCTAACAATGTAAACGTCTTTATTATCACTTGATCAATTTAACGACCCCTATCTGATAAAAAAAGGCTAAGTAAAAGCAACTAACTAATAGTGTGAACCTGTTGCTATTTTTAATGCGAGAACATGAAGTTCTGTAACCTTCAGATGACTGACATCAATGCCGTGCCATCATATCACGCCACAACATTTGCATAACCTCAAGTCTCTGAAACAGTACATGGAGTTCAACAGTCAACTGTCAAATTCTAGACATCTATAGAACAGACCAGATCACGACCAAAGACTTTTAGTCTCCAAAACATCATTTTATTTATCTTTATAAAAAAAATTAAAATAAAAAAGCCAATACAGAACTGAAGCATTTTTTCTTTTTTTTTAGAACTGGAACACACTGGTTAATCTCAATTTAAGCATTCTGGTAACAATGTCTGTAAACTAACGTTATACAATTTCATAAAGAAAAAAAATGCACGAAATTCTGAGAACAGGGGCTGCATAAAGAGGACTACCATGATAATGTGAAACACGGAAGTCTGAGGCTGAAAACAAAAGTACAACAAAGAAGAAGGGGAGACAAAAAGAAAAAAAATGCCCCAGATAAGTTACCATGAAAGCTTTCTTCATTGAAACTGAGTGTGTAGGTTTAGAGTGACATTTGCAGATGCACAATAAAAAAGCAACAACAAAGAATTCGATTGGGTGAATTCGATTACTGATTCTCAGACTTTCAAAATCACAAGCAGTAAAATTCAAAAATAATAATTGGCCTGTGAATTCACATATTTATAACCACATTCTAGTTTGCTCAGCAAAAAGGGGACTCAGAAAGAGCCCTTCTTATCATTTGAGAACTATTTGCAAACTTGTTGGGTGAAATCCAGGCTAAAGTCTTAAAATCTTATTAGGAGATAGCAAGCTGCAAAGTTTGATTTCAACCATTCATTTCACTATGACTTCAACCTTTGGCATGGCCTTACTCAGTCAATATTAAAAAGATATAAAGGTTATATTTTCACAGAATGTTCTACATCTTTATGAAGGATGATTTTATGTAGAAAACGGTAAATCACAAATTTTTTTTACTTTAGCTGGATTTTCACAGGCAGGGTCACATAGTGTAGGACAATTGTGCGTAAAGACATGGCAGAAAAAAACGCAAGAATTGCCATTCCTCTCGAAAATCTTATATTAAAGACGTTCAAATATTCAAGAAACTCAAATGGAGAAATTCAACAGTACTGTCTGCATTAAAAAAAACAAAAAAAAAAACTACTTATTTTAAGGCAATAAGGCCTAGTTAACACAAGGAGTCAAACAAATTCAAAATATAGGAACACAAAGTTTGACCAACAATAGTGAAATGAAAAATTCCTTTATTACTGGTGTCATATTGATGTTTATTTATGCAAAACACCAAATGCATTTGCCAAGTGTAACTGCAATGCAGACAAGAGGGGAAGGCAAAAGCAATACTGATATACTGATCACTGAATACTGTAGCGAACTATGAATGTCAAGCTGGTGGATTCCCATAACTTTGTTGCAATCAAGTAATACAATTCTGATTTCGATAATGTGGCCCAAACTAGAACATCGAGTACGAGTCAAACTAAGTTGATCCATCTATGTGAAAGCTATTAAGGATTTTCTGATACAGAAAAAATACTATGTTGAAAAGGAATGAGAGGGAATTAAGTCACCGAAAAAATAAAATGCTTTTTTCCATCATTCCGGAGGATCAAATCAATACGCTCTTGATTATGGGACAGATATCGTAAAATAAACCTCTATACTGGTTTGGGAACCTGCAGTATTGTGTTAATGACTTTAATAATTCAGTTGCAGTTATTTCAAACATCATGTTTTTTTTTTGTTTTTTTTTTCGTTAATGTTTGCTCTAGTGAAAATATTAAGATATAGATCACCATTACTGTAGACAGAAGCAGCACTAATGTCCTCCAGGCTCTGCCCAAGAGAAAATCAGCTCCAAGTGAAAAAGACTAATAAAATACTCTCTCTTTAATATTACCAGCGGCTGATAAAGAAATATGTAATAAAAGTACTTTTTCCTCACTTCTTCTGTAACTGAAGCCACCTTTCTTGGCATTTTGACACTTAAAATATCCTCTTACCAAAAAAAAAAAAAAAAAAAAAAGAGAAGACTTTAAGCAATAAAAACAAGTTTATATTATGGTTAGCAACATGTAAAATAAAACTCACAACTTTGCAGAGAAGATGGAAAATACAGAATTTGCATAGCATATAAGAATAAAACTGAGAAGGAGCTGCGCTTTTTTGGTACAATATGGTTTTGTCACATAGCTTTAGATGCTATCTGTATGTACAGTGTGAAGTCCATTTCAGTTCCTTTCTTGCCAGTCCATAAAGCAGAAATGTATTTAGAGTCTGTCACTATAATGCTTAACAAAAGAAATGCCAAGCATCTCATTCGTTTCTTGTTGCGTGGCTCCTTTCAGACGAGACGTGTCATATCAACGTTCATGTAGGAGTCTCTTACAGGAAAACTAACAGATACTGTTTTGAAAAGTGCCGTCTTGCTACATTTGATCAGCTGATTCCATGGTCTGTTCGTGAAAGTTTAACACATCATGTTGAACATCCCGATAGCTTTTAGATTCTGTGAGTTTTGGTCAAATCACATTCTCTCGTACACATACAAACACACACATACACCCAAGTGGGGACCTGAACTGAGCAGGTCATGGGTTAGAAGAGGTAAAAAAAAAGAAAAAGAAAAAATGGTGCTCTCTACAGGTCTAATCAATGTTCCACATTCCAGCAGCGGGTAAAGCTTTGAAATGAACAAGCACCATTTGGAAAAGGCCTCCAAAGTCCTCCATTTTGGGAGAGTGAGTTACATTTGAGCAGTTTCAACTCAATAAAGAAAACTACATTCAGACTGGCTGAAATGTTCGTTTTGGGTTTTGCTTTCTTGTCTTTCCGACATGGTCGATTCAAGGCAAAAAGCAGCCCTCGGTAGCAGCCTAACTGGAGGCGTCTCCGTTCAAGGGGAGGCCCTTTCTCAACTCCCGTGTTCGCAACGAGTCCCAAGGGTGTGTTCACGAGTCCTCACCGCCTCTGGTGTGCGTAGACTGGGTATGCTAACGTGACATTCAAAGAGTCATTGTGCTGAACCAGGGACGTATGCTGGTAGTGCAAGACCAGTTCTTTCAGAGAGCTGTAAAGGTTGTAGGGCTCAGCGAAGCCATATCCTGTGGGTGTCTTGTTGATGACGCAGTGCTTGACTTCACCATCCACACTGCAAGACGAAAAAGAGATGGTTTTAGTCATCAGTGCCTTTTGCAATTTCCTATTTCAACATGCACCCTCAAAAAATTTGCACAGAGATTACGGTAATAACAACTAGCAACTCTCCAAAAATAAAATGATACGTACACAACACTACAGGCATAACATCCAGGTTTGCTGCTGTCCCTGACCAGGAATGTCCCGTCCCTCTTGCCCCGCAGAAGGGTCTCTGCCTGTTTCCGGTCAATGTTACCAAGCTTCCAGGAACGTTCGTCATGGTGTGGCAAATCCTCATCGTCATCCACCATTGAGTATTGACTAGCGTAGAAGTGCAGAGTGTGATTTAGTAACCAGTACAACTTTTAAATATCAAATGGCTATAATGTGATAAGCAGAATACTCACTCGTCCTGGTTTTCGTTTTTGATTCCCAACCATTCGTTGAGTTTCTTCTGTCGGACCCCTTTCTGTGTCAACCACCTGCACAGCAGCAACAACAAAATAATTTGTTATATTACATTGCGCTCCATTTCCGAATGCAACATTATGTCTTGTGTATTAAATTTGAAGAGCAGAACTTATGGAGTATGAGCTACTTACATGAGGTACTGATCCCTGGTCTTTCTGAGCTGGATGAGGTCAGGCTTAATGCTGTTCATCCGCTTGTCAATCTCTCTGTAGTCTGCCGCCTGCTTCTTCAGATCTTCTTCGAGACGTCGTTTGCTGTCCACAATTTCACTGATGCGGGATTTTAACTTCTCATAGTTGACCATAATCCTGTGTTGAAACATTGCATTACACTTCTGAAATGCTCCCCAAACGACTACTTTGGATGTTCTCAGCTTCAAGACTCACCTTTGGATTTCCTTCTCATTGCCTTCTCTCCTAAACTTCTCTATATATTCTTTGCTGTACCGTTCTTGCGTCTGGCACTGCTCTTCGAAGATCTTTATGGTCTCATTAAAAGCTTCAATGGCAGTCCTTTTCATTTGTATTTCCTAGTGAGCAAACAACAGCATGTCAGAATGCGAGCTTTCCCCTGAAGAGCTTTTCTCGAGCTCTGTGTGTGAAACACATATAGGCAATCATCTACTATACATGCATTTAAGAGCACACCTGTGATGTTCTAGTGTATTCCTCATAGAGTCTGTCGTACTCTCTGTTCTTTTCTTGGAACTGCTGGTGGTATTCGTGCAACTTCTTCCCAACAGCATCAATGTTGTCCTCCTTTACTACCTGATCCTGTAAATGCATTAAAATAAAAAAAAAAAACATATCAAATAAAATGTTTCTGACTGAAACGTGATGATCTACAGTGAAGTTAAATTAGAGGATGATTACCTGTTGGTGCTTGGACACAGGATATAGTAGTTTCACATCTAGTTTGGGGTTGTACTGGGCGAGAGACTCGTGCCGATAGTGGTTGATCAACTCAACCACAGAGTTGAAGGTCAGGGGGTCTGAAAAGCCGTATTTTCCATCACGATGGAAGATTTTGATCAGCTTGTTGTTACCTCCTTTCCTATATGGCCAATAAAAAGTAGCATTTAGACCAATCTTTTGGATCAATCCAGAGTCAAGGCCAGCACCCTAAATGCAGAAATGCAGACATACTTGGGTTTTACAAAGGAGAACGTACCTCAGTGTCAGTGTGTAATCCCCATGCATTTTAGTGGAGGCATCTCGGACCAAAAATGTACCATCAGCAGTGTCCCGAAGCTTTTCGTTGACCTCCTCCCTGCAACAGAAAGGGAGTCGAACTTTTACATGAAGCAACATTTTTTTTTAATGCATGCTTATCTGACCAAACGTTTCATGAGTACTTGCCTGGAGATATCCCCCCAGTACCATTCAGCATCTTGCAGAGCCATGTTGTTGTTCATACCGTTGTTGGGGACAGACGTTGGTTTCGGTGGCTTGGGAGGTAGTGCTGTGAAGAGAAAGAGAGAAACTGGTTGATACCAGAACTGCTGATGAACCAGCAGCACTCAAGGTCATTTACACAGACATCATGTGCAGGCATGCTCAAACCTATGTGTCGATACAAAAGAACAGTTTAACTAAAGGATGCTTTAATCCGATGAGGAGAAATGAAAACCCCTAAGACATCCTTTGGTGTTTTCCTGTCAAGTTAGCGATGTATGTTTCCTTCCAACTGTAACAGTTATGTTTTCAAAGCATACAGTGGTTACTGCAGTTTTCTAGAATTCTTTCCTCCTCCCCTTCCAGCGCTTTCCATTTCATTAAATGCAGCTGAGCACATGTCTCTCGAGCACTCAGCAGGGAGTCGGATTCTTTACTCAGTGAGAACACATTTCATTGAACCTTCCAAAACCTTCTTCATTTCATCACCATTTTCTGATCTGGCCAGCATTATACCAAATAAACTGTTCCCGAGATTCATAATTTCATGCATAATTCAAGAAGGGAACAAGGACCTTTAATCTGGATTTGATGATATCAGTTATATGAAACATTGCTTGACAACAAGTGCTTCAGAACAGAATTAGCACTGTATCTAGAAGCAGTGACATCTGACAGCATGCAGAGACCCACTGATGGGCTTTTTAAAGCATTGCAATATGCACATTGATGCCAGAATCCCTAACCATTGAGAACATGTTGCTTTGCTGGATAGAGACAGAGGTTGCATCTGATTGGCTGCTGGGCAGAATGACGAGAAACAGCGGGGGCAGTGCAGTCTCCGTGGAGCATGAGGCAGAGCAGAAGCGGTGGGCTATTTTTATCTTCCAACACCCCCCACCACAATCTCATGCACACTCACTGTCTCTCCTTTGTTCGCTTCAGTCACTATCGTCACTAATCATTTTCTGCCTAGTGCAATCAGAGTATGAAACATGCAGAAAAACCTACAAGAATATAACCAACAAATCGTCCAATGCTCTGTGATACCTAAAGCAGATGCGTCCTCTATGGTAAGACACTCTTAAATAATCTACGCAAGATAAATGTATCTTTCACCATGAGAACAAGTCAATCGCAAATGTTACACCTGGTTTGAAACAAAAGCTTACATCCAATACCACGGACAGACCAGTCACCCGTCAAATTAAGCCATAAAAATGACACGTTTGGAATGCACCAACTTCAACAGTTACCTGGTGCGTCTATTTCTATGTAAAACAGCAGGTCTGATCCAGCGTCAAGTCTCAGGCTCTCTAAATCTGCCATGCTTAATGGTGCATTGCATATCCGGAAGGACTCGCATACATTTCTCTTGGCGAACCTCCTCTGAATGGATATAATAAATCCAGGTTCATCTTGCTCGTCGCTTTGAGAAAATTTTCCGAAAAGCCTTGGAGAGTGGGATCAGTGAAAGCCATTACATCACTTACCCCAGCCAATGGTGCAGCAGGACTGTTGCTGGCCACTCCTGCCTCATCACCTGCTTTTATTTCTTCCAAGTCCTGAGTGCAGTGATGTCATTGCAATAGTGCTTTGTCCATTAAAAAGTCAACAATGCAAAAATGTATCAAGAGCAAGATTTATCTGCTCCGAAGTTTGTGATCCAGTCCTTTATCCACGCAGAACATAAGCGTCGTCTGAGCTGTTTCAATGCTGTCAAACGCAGGGAGGTAAATCACAGACAAAGTGCGCTGCAGCACAGCATCTTTCAAATGAGGTAAGGAACTGAAGCCTGACTGTCTTTCTCTGTCACCCCCTCCCTTCCTGTATCTGTGATGCAGCTTTGCAATGCCCCGCCTCTGAGCAGAAGTGATCAGTATGGCCCCTCTGCTGGTAGGCAGACAAAAGCAGAGCACTGATCACTGCTGCAGCGGCACGTAGGCAGTCCCTACGTCAAACACAAGGCCGGGTCAGGAGGCAGCCATGGCTTGGAAATACTTCTTATAATCCCCAAATGCGACTCACGGAGGACTGTAGGAGGGGAGAGATCAGCTATTTGAGCTTGAAATAGCCGCAGTTCTAAGTAGAGTTAAAAACGGCCCAAGGAACGTGGACTATTGTCATGTTCAGCACTCTAAGGACAGCTCAGAAAGGCACTTCAGCTGGTCAGTCCCACAGGTGGACAAGTGTAACAGACCGCTTCCAACATTAACATGTATATTTTTTGTTATATCTATCTATATATAACAAAAAATAAATAAAAATGAAAATTTTAGTTTTACATTTAAGTTGACTTCTTGCGTTTTAAAGACATTCAATACCCTGAATTTTTTGGAGCCGATGAATAATACAACACGTTCACCTCGCGTGTTCAGACATGCCAGTGTCAGTCAAACAGGTTAACCCACTTTTCGTAGCAGGTTGCACTTGTGCTAGTCTTGACACACACAGGCAATAGCCAATTGCACAGTGGAGAAGCAAGGATATTTAGTGAAAGAGCTAGAACAGGACACAAAATAAGACATCTGAGAAGAGCCACTATCTTGCCCTCTGAAAAACCGATTAACTCCCCGAAGCGACTTTTATGCAATTTTGAGAAACATAACCAATCATTACACCAAACTTCCTGACAAACCAAAACCACACACTTACATTGCAGGTTGTGCATGTTCAGCAGAAGCCAAGCAGCCTTTTGTTCAGCAAGTCCGTCCGAGAAGCATTTCTTGTAATTCTTGGTAAATCCAAGAGACAGTCCTTTTGAAAAATATTCCAACTTGACAGGTGCAGACGTCTAAAGAAATGGGGGCAGTTTGAAGAAATCCAACAAAATCCAAGTTGACAAAGAGAAGCTGAGTGCGACAGATTGAAACCGCAGAGACCGAAGAAATAAAGCAGATCTGAGAGGGGTGGAGAATGACTCCTGCTCCGGGATGGCTGGGTTAATGATTGCTGGGGTCGCACTGCTGCTAATCAACTCTCTCTCTCTCTCAGCTCATTCACTCCGTCTGGCTCCAAGGGTTCAGTCTCATGATTAACTTGCTCAGGTTCGAATATTGCTGAGCTGTGCACCCTTATGTTTTGGGAGGGGAATGAGGCACAGGCAGGAGGGGGCCGGGGGGTGGAGTAAAGTCCTCGGAAGTGTGTGAGAATGCATGCAAGACAGAACAGCCGCCATTGCAAGCGAACAAGAGAGCTCTGTGGAGCAAACCGCACTTCAGTCCAACCCAATCCAAATGGGCCTTTTGCCATCAGCTTAAAATAGCCACCCAGTAACTAGGAACAGGCACACACTTGCACTCAAATTAACACACATCTACTGCTACCCAACGCCACATGTGCAGGAATCGTGTATGGGCAACAAGTTTAAAAGTGGCACTTGTGTGATTCGTGTTTGTGTGAAAGCTTGTACAGGAAGAAACTGAGCTGCCCAAGCAGAAAGGAGGCAAGTGTGGTTTTGAGTCTGGGCTCGCCCAACCCAGCCTCCTGCAGGTGCAAATTACTGACAGCTGAGCTCGCTCCATGCCAGGGCAAGGTATAAATAGGCCCTAACAGGTAATAAAACATTTAAACAGTCACACAGCCAGACTTGGGGCCCCCGGCAGCCTGAGAGAGATAGATAGATGGATAAAGACAGGGAGAGAGACTAGTCCTATAAAAGTCCAACTAGACAACTGGTCTGTGTTCAGGGCAGCGTACACACAGCAGAAGTGTCTCTGTGGTCTGTCCCATCTCTGAATGAACCGGACCCACAAAAGCAAGGGAGCGGAATGCAGATTTTTCCACAGAGCACTCTCAGACATTAAACATTCATATCAAAGTGCTATACTGCAGCCAAGATTACACAATGCTGAAGTAAAAGGGCACAGCTATATCAAATAAGAATAAAGTAAATCAATGCTATCTTCCTTTTGCCGCAAAAAACACATTGGGTTGACTATCTCCTTTTTATCTCTTTTCTGCACAGCAGTTCTTGCTTTTTGATTTGATGCACAAGTGTGAACATCAGACTGATCTGTAGACTAGTGGACAGCACTAACTATTAAGTCAAGGTGGCCCATGCAGCAAACCCAGGTGCCGGCCCATTACATGCAGTTTATGAGTTACCTGCCCAATCTTCTTCCCAGTGTTGCCAGCCCTTCACCTACTCTGATACTTTAAATAAAGGTGCATATGTTTGAGACACTGAGCCAAGGTACTCTGTATTTGGCTCAATGTTTGGACAACATTGGTTTGAATCCAGCTTGCGATCACTATCCTTTTCCCCCACCAATGACTTTTGTCCTGACTAAAAGAATAAAAGTTTACACCCTTAAAAGTACACATAACCTTAGAGCAGTGTGTCTCAAACTCAATTCTGCCTATCTTCAATAACACCAATTAAATATGACGTCATAAGTGTAAATATTTACTTTTCTTTTAACTATTTTAATTAGGATTGTTAATTTAGCTAAATGACTTATTGGTTGAGAACCAGTGTCTTAGAGGGGTTTGTAATCAGCATTATAGTGTATTTACCTGGAGCTGCCTGACTGTCACTCCATTCGCTGGTCACCAGGACTTCAATTATCCTGATGTGTGCCTCTGGGCTGGGCTCACAGCTGGGAAGAGAAACAAAACATCAGGTTTTTTTCTAACAAGCTAGCATTGACAACAATGTGATTCATTAGCACATGTGTGAGGATGTACCTGGTGGGCTGTTGTCTGAAGAGTGTCGGGCTGAAGATCTCAGCGAGGGCACGAGCACTAAGCAGGTTGGCTGCTGAGGCCTGACATACACGGGAGAAGTGGCGCAGCAAGCTGTGCAGGGTTAGCCAGTACTGTGGAGGAAGTGCAGAGGAGCTGGCCACCAGCCGCAGGTGATGTGCACATTCGTCTGTACCTTGCACTTCTGAAGAGGCCGAGAGATAGAAGACTGTTTGAAAAAATGCCTCTCACACGCTCACATCCATACACTTACAGTGTCGTCACAAGACTTCCCTTGACCTTTGTCTCAGAGCTATGTATTTATTGTGAGCTAAACATACCAATAATCAGCAAGGACATAAGCAAAAAAAAAAAAAAAAAAAAGTGAACATGCAGTCGTGTGGAAAATTGCGCTCAGCGTGCAACTAACCGCACAAGATCATAAGCGAGACAAGTGACACAGTGAGTAAGGTACACTGAGAGGTGATTGGTTGACAACGCTGATGTCGCAGATAAGTTTCAAGTTTGCTTTAGGCCTATTAACCACAGATATCCTGTTTCCAGCCACGTGACTGTACACTACCCAAAAGAGTACTGCAAAGTAAAAAAATAAATTAAAAAAAAGAGTTCTCTCTAAATCTGGATACGTGCTAGTAGTTTATACCGGCTACAGTTTGTTTAGCACAAGGACAGAACGTTCAGTCACACACGAAGGCAGATAAAGTTAACACCCTTAAGCCAACTACCAATACAACACCTGGAATACTTTTTGCTGTAGATTCGGCTGGGGTTTGTAGACACAAAATCAGATAAGAGTTGGAACATGTGTACTCATAAAAGCACGCGCTGTGATGATACAACCACACGATCTTGTTAGAGGAGTCTGCTTTCTGGTTTTAGAATTTCATGGAACTGTGCAGATCTTTCTTCTTTTATGAGGACTCCTTGTGTTACTTATTACCATTGTAGGCGGCTCGCCATCTGGCTAACACATCAGAACAATAGCACCACCCTGTGGCTCTAATAATGAAACGAGAACAATAAAAAATGGTCGGTTTATTCCATGTATCATTTGGTTTCAAGGCCCTTAAGTTTAATCAGAAGGACCATGGGAGTTCTGAGAGTAACCATATAATGAACCAGACCGCTTATGTAAAATGAACAGGAGATATTATAACTCTGATGACTGTTGAAAAGATCTCCTACATTTCAACTGAAATAACTGAAAGCCCTTATTCTTAAATGTGCAAACCTGATTAAAATCCTTTAATATATATATATATATATATATATATATATATATATATATATATATATATATTTTTTAGCCTGATTTGACCTAAAGAATAATTAACTTTAAGCTATTGTATCTGTGATATTTGATAGATTACAAAAACAATGATCCTGTAACATAAGATCTGTACTTACATAGCTAAAACATTGAAATGAACCAGGTTAAAAACTACTTAAAACCACAGCATTTCATGTCAGTTTAAATATTACTTTAGGGGCAAGCTGAGAATTGACATCTCATCCCAGAGTAAATCCAATGACACACATGGCTGTATTAAATACGGATTATTATTATTATATCATATAAATCCTCTGAGAGTTGTAGGGCTGTTGGTCTAATATTGATATGGAGTAATCCTATGGAAACCCACCTTGAGCGATGCGTATCATCTCACTGTAGACCACAGAGGGAATGACAGGCTGAGGTAGATCTTGAAGATACCTCCTCAGACCGTCACACAACATCTGAAGGTCCATCTGATCAAGATCCACCAATGCAGCGTCTGATTTAAAGAACACAGACTTTAGTGAGCCAGGAAGGAATGACGAGCGATAGAGACGAGCGATAAATCTTTTTGATCAACTGATTCTTGTCATAACCAGCTTTAGCTACGATAATCAACAAGACTTTCCACTGATCTATAGTAGAGAATAATAAATATATACATCAGTCAATAGAACTCAGTATAATCAGTGATGCTGTCTACATGGATGCGTCAACATAAATCCCTGACAGTGACTGTTTATTATGTGCTGACACAAAATTCAACTGTTTTCAACAGTTTCGACGTGTCTTTAGCTGATGCGTCACCGCACGACAACTTTTGTGTCTGGCGTAGACACTGTGTAAAGAGATAATTTGTAAAATGTGTTGTGTGTTCTGCTGCTCACTAGGATAAACATAAAACATGTGATCGCTAATCTCGAAAGTGATAGTGAAACTAAAAAAAGCAATCAAGCATTCTAAAAGGGGCGGGGCTTCACGATGCCGGCGCAACATCGTGATATCTATCAGCCATCGGCGATGGACGATGGCATCGTGTATCGGCCCAACCCTATTGCCAAGACACTGACAATATGAAACTTTACCAGTTTTATCATTTTCTGGTGAAAAGTTGCTTATACAACTGACAGAACACCTCTTCTCAAGAAGCCCACGTCTGTAGCACAAACTGTTGAAGATGAGCTGTCAATTGTATTACTTTAGGTTGGAGATTTAAAAAAAGAAGCAATAGTAATATCAAGCTGTGATTTTGCGCTCAGCATCGACTGTAAAGTAGGGCTGCACGTTCTCAAGTTTTTCATTAACCGTTAACCGAGGCCCTTAGTGGTTAATACTCGGTTAACCATAGTGTGCCATAGTAACCATAACCATAGTAATTTCCGGACATTGGCCGAAAAAAAAATGGAATGTCCGACAAAATTTAATCTCTCCGGTCAAATTGTCCTATTAAAACTGCCTAATAATGCCGCCCATTAACACAATCTGAATTTGAGAATAAGCCTAAAATGTATAAGGCAAAAGGTAACAAGCAGACTCCGCGGCCGCCTCGCTAAGGCTATGACTATGATTATGTTTGACACGTACAATATTTGAAAATCGATAATTATTTATTTCTTTATTTAAATTACATTTATATCTGAATTTATGTCAACCTATAGACTTTCAAATATCAAAATGTCATGAATTAATATGTATTTTTGTACAAAATGACATATAAACATATTTTCCTATTATACTTTGCCTGGAAACGCTTCCAACAAGGCGTCGGTTCTATTTCTAGCATGCACGCGTCGAGCCGCGCCTGAGCCGCGCGTCTCACGCAGGCAGTCGGCAAGCTCTAACCTGTTAACATGGGAACCGAATTAAAAACAGACAAGCCACGCAGCTGAGATGCTTTCGCCACGCATCCAGTGTGTCCTGACCGGCCTAATGATGCCCGGGTGTTGGCTGTTGAGATTACAACAACGAGGTTGTACTTGAAGTATATCTAAGCACTGTATTGCAATACTTGCATTTTGCCCCGTCACTCGTATTAGCCCGCTTCATATTAGAAAAATGACTTCTTCTTGTGGACATTACAAATGTCTGGGAGCGCTCTGGCGGTCTCTGGTGGTGCAAAAATGTATTACAACTAAATTCAATGCACGCTATTGACGTCACTTCACCGAGCAAAATGTTTCACTCGGTTACACAATTTTTAACGGTTAATCGGTTAACCGGTTAACCATGGACACCCCTACTGTAAAGTATTGGTCGCATCGCACCAGTCAGCTGCCAGTAGCAACTTGCTAATACAATGTGTCACTCACCACTATCAAAGCATTGTCTGACATCCAGGCCTCCTCCAGCAGTGAAGTTTCTGTAGAGCGTAGGGTTGTCTAGACCTGTACAGAGTTTTATGTGAGTTAACATGTAGAAAATGCAGTAATTACGGCATACACATGACAAGGAAATATATGCGATGGCTTCTATTCACCTTTCTTCTCGATGACCTCAAGGAGCTTGAGCAGCACTGGCGGAGCTATCTCTGGAGGAGCGAACTGCTCCGTCAGGTCTAAAAGAGTGCTTGAGCCTAGAGGAGAGAAAGTTGAACGCTCGCATCAAAAAGCCGCCAGGTACCTTTGAACAACTACTAGCCTTTCATTGAGCACCAAATGCCATAATTTCAAAGCCTCCAATGAAAACAAAACTTGACACCATGACCCAGTCCACAGTCACTTAGATCAATAATGGTCTTCATGTATTTATGTGGTGCAGCAAGAAGCATATTTGGACGGCACATCTAAGTGTGGCCTTGGTGGGGGTTTCAGGGCTGGTGCTGACCTGTACGATATGTTTAAGTGTACAGTGAAGGTGGACAAGACAGCTAAAACAAACAGACCGCAATATGCAGCTGCTGGAGAAGGGTGGAGGGTTACTGAGGTACAGGCATGAAAGGCCTGCGGGACTGGCTTGAGCTTTATTTGGATTCGTTGCACAGCATTTTAAAAGGCTTGGATTTCTAAAAGACTTGACTGTTAGCAGCATCCAAGGCCGCAGATCATGAATGGATTCCCTTTACGGAGTCTTTTTTCATAGAGGTATCAAGAGTATCTTTACAGTTTGCAGAGTTTCTTAGAAGGAGTGGCTCAAATTAAAAGTTTGGAGGCTGCCTAAATGGGGAAAAAAAATAACCACACATGAGGAAATGGGGGTTTAGGCCATTAGAAATAATGGTCTTGTTTAGTCCCAAGGCTCTGGGACTTTTTTTTTTTTTGCTAGCCTGGAAGATAAGCAAAGAAAGTTCAGCTCATATCACACCCGTTCCCTTGAACTTACATTTGAAAGACAACAGGCATCTGGGGTCCATTACATCGAGCATAAGGAGAGTCATTCATTTTCTGAGAACTGCTGAACTCGAGGCAGGGAGAGTGAACGAAAGATTCCTCATATAGAGATTTGGAGTGTAGTGTCACTTTGGTACGCTGCGCCGAGACAGACACCTTATCCAGCCCACTGCTTCTTAGAATCCAGATTCAAAGCTCTGGGCTAAATTTACCTTCGCTCAAAATGTTCTGGTCAAAGGTGACAAATATGGCCTTTGAATTGAACATATATGTGGGAAATGTAGGCATGTTTGGTGAAATAGCTATGCCATAAGATTGAAACTGGCTGAGTAACACTATAGTGGTCTGGAATCACATAAATAAATATAATTAAAATAAACATAAATAAAATAAATAAATGTTATGACGCACACACCATTTCACAGTTGAACTGTGTATTCCAAGAGTCTTGTGTTTATTTACATGTGTTGGATGGGCATTTCCACGGAGACGCGAGACTTAGAGGGAAGGGGGGATTGAGTTGCTTCTAAGTAACTTTGGGTGATCTGATAGCACTGGCCTTTTGCGTGGCTGGATAGAATGACGTTCAGGATTGATGATAGTGGAATAGTCCAAATGTTTTGGTTCAAGGTTCCACTATGTCCCTGAGAGAGCTTCTCCAAGATCTTTGTGTATCTAAAGAGGAACTGAACTTAGATGCAAAACAAAAGGTCACAGGTCAAAAGAGCCCATCCTAAAGTTTCGGGCTGGGTGAGTTCCTCAGTGTAATTCAATGAGATTTTTTGGCTATTATTATTTGTTGGAAAGTGTAAGTCTGACCACTCTCTGTGTGATGTGTTACATGCAAAGTATAAGCAAGTGACACTGGGCAGTCAAGCAAGAGTGGCTGCACTGTGCATTGAACTCATGCAATATTATGCTCACGCTAAGCTCTTCAACCCACTGAGAGTAGCAAAATTGGGAACTTAGCAAAGTGTGTTCCTGTGAACAATGCTCTAGAAAGATCCACATGAAAACGCCTTCTGTTTTCAACTACTAGGCTTAATTTATCCCAGCTGTGCAGTTGAGATCACGCAATCACCGGGAAATGGAAACAATTTAAGATGCATTCACGACATGCAAGTGCTGTAAGACTTTACGGGCAAAGGGTAAACATTAGCAACATTGGTGAGTGAAAAACAGCTTAAAATGCCTGTAGTTCTCTGCTAGCAACTTTTAAAAACAGAAAACAGACAAAGTAGCCCAGCTCAGATGCAAAAAGCCAATCATGTGGGCTGCAGATTCTGATTGCCATAGCAACTTTTAGAAAAGGGAGTCCATGTGCATGTCTGAACACGCGTAGTGTCTGAATGTAGAGGTCCTTTTGTTTCTATGCTATGGGATGCATTGTTTCCATTAGTCATCAGCTGCTCTGGTTACTGTGAATATTTGTGCATATAATATTATATATGGGGGTGGGGGGTTTGGGGCTCTTTGACGATTCTTTCAAATATATCCTTTCGGTGTCCCCCTACTCTCAATCTCATGTAAAGGTAATCAATTTTATTCATTAAATCTTCAGTAACAGTTACACACAACTAAAGAAAAAAGTTTGCAAAATTGCAAAATTATATCAATGAGGAAAAAGTCAAATGTGTATAAAACAGTAACAGCTCAAATCTTCAGACAAAATCAAGTTTTCAAACAAGCCACTTCTAAAACTGAAAAACTTGAGACAAAAAGGCACTTGTGCTGATGTTTTGAAACATCTACTGTAATAGCAATGTCAGATATTACAGGGGTGAACTCTCAATGTAAAAGCAAAGGGGCCCTGTGTGAAAACGCCCGACCTCAGGAAGCACACATCAAACGATCACAGCACACAAGATATATCTCGGGCTACTAATTCAGGGTTATGCAGAAAAAATAATGCTGTGACACAGATGGGCTATTTCTGTTTTTAATCTTCATGCCCTGAAAACAGCACAAATTCATGGTGATCTTACATGAAGATAACAAGTTCTTTGTTTTTTCCTGTTGCTTTAAGAGCTTGTAACACTGTCAAACCCCTGGAGTGAAAATCCTTTTATTTCTTTTAATGAGCTCAGTGTTTAGGGTTTAGTTTGCATGCAGGGTTTAGCTGTTCAGTGCCTGTTCACTGATGGCAAATCAATATTTTATCAGTCAACACAACACACTCCTGCTGCAGACCTGCTGGCAATAATGAAAATCAACTACTTAAGTCAGACCTTAAATACATAATAAATATGGAGTAATTTGGAACAGTCCAGTAAAATGTTGTGGTGTCCGATTAAAAAAAATTATAATGTTTTTATAAACAAGTTTTAAAGCAATTCATGACCAATCACTTCACAAAGCTTATGTAAAGGAACTAAATTACTCAAATTAACTTGAATTTGCATTTCAGCTCTATTACATGGGCTTAAAAAAAAAAAAAAAAAAAAGATTTTACATTACGCTGTGGGATGTTTAGTTTGTATTGTATACAAACACATGACTGTTATGTAACACATAATTTTATCTTACAGAGTTTTTCTTGCTTTAAAACAGTGGATGTGTAATGGCTATTCCATATCCTGGCAAACGCAGTCAACTGTATCAGCACAAGTTTTTTTTTGCTAGAGCCCTTTTTCGCCGCCTACTCCACCAGCACTTAGAGATGATTGTACTGATTGGTCATGATGCTAAATGTGGCGACCGGGCACAAACTGTTCAAGCTAAGCCACAGGAACGTGCACAATTACGCCCACTGCCACAAACCAGTCCTGCCCCGGTTACAACCACGATGATCTAATGAGTACCATTACCCTGCCTAGGAACAACGTCTTTAGCAGGGAAAGAAACCTAAAGAAATAGCAGGATGCACCTCACTAATTTGTTTGGAAAAAATGTCCTGTGCAGCATTCTAAACAAAGCTGGTCACTTCAGAAGATACATTTTTAATTTGTTCAGAGTTACACATAGAGTGTAAGTCTGTGGGAATCTGATGTTTAAATTTGTATAATTATTATTATTATTTTTTTAAATACATCACTTTATAATTTTGATGACATAATAGTATCTAAACAAATACATTATTAAACAAAAAATATATAAATTAAATAGGTTATATTACAATCAGTCCCTCCAGAAAAACGCGAATTTTTTGTGTGATTGTTGCGGGCAGAAATCCTTGATTTTGCGGCATGTTTTCTTAAAAAATGCGATGGAATATGCGGGATATTTTTGCAATTTTATGCGATGAAATTGCGTGAACTTGCAAAAACTGCGGTTTGATGAAAAAGAGAGAAAAAGGTGATTCCCCCAACACCGTTTTATCACTGGGCTACTACCTTAATGTAAAGAGTAATTTCTTATTACTTCCTATGATAAGCGAGCATACTTAAGTAAGTTATCTCTTACTGCAACGTAAATTATTTTACATACTACTAATATAATTACAACTAAGTTTTTGGTACTGTTCTGTAACAAAAAAGTGCAATCTTACAACTGTAAAGTTGCATCAACTTCTGAATGAAACTACAACAGTGTAAGTAGCCTAGTGAGAAGGGGATGTTGGGGGAATCACCTTTTTTTCTCTATTTCATCAAACCGCAGTTTTCGCAAGTTCTCCCAATTTAATTTAGCTCCACTGTCAATGAACAAATCAGCAAATTGCTTTGGGCGTTTTTTTGCTGTTAAATAAGAATGATTTGCGCGCTTCAAGTTTCACCGCAGGGTTTGCAGATGATGTTCACGTCACGTAATTATGTCACTTCATAAGGTTCTCATGCCAATAGGGGGAAAATGCTTTCCTTGTGTGAATTAAACGCAACAATTTTCAACTTTCTGCTAATATATATGTGAGTTTTTTGCAACGAAAGTACAGGGATTATGAAATCATGCTAGTCCCGCATATTTTGCTTTCTGAAATCGGCAATTTATGCGGCTAAAGAGCGTCGTATTGGAAAAAAATGCGACCCCGCATAAATCAGGCGATCGCATAATCGCGTTTTTCTGGAGGGACTGTACAATACACATTTTATATATTCTTTTTATTTTATTTTTTGGTACCTTGCCATTTTTATTGGTTTACTGCTTGGTAAGGGGAAGTACACATTCTTTATAAAAAAAAAAACAGCAACAGTTCTCCCTCAGAGCTGCACCGTTCAGCAGATGTTCAGTCGAGCACTGAAGAGGCCACCGAAAAGGAGAGAAGCACATTATCTCAAACATCAGCAAAGCTTTCCCCCAACCAGCTCACACTTTCTGTTAACTGCCACAGTTCTCCCTGACAGTTTTCACACATTTTTTTTTTTAAATAGTTAAATCATTTGTGAGGTCCTGAATTTTTTTTAATAAACAAACACAACAACCACAACAGATCTGTACCTAAGATAGCATCTCAAAACTGAACAAACACAAACTGCACTTTCGCAATCTCCTGCTAAAAGATTGCCATATCTCATGAAGCACAGAAATGCGAGCCTTGCATGGACTTGTATGTACGAACCAGTAACAAGTTTTGGTCCAACTGTGCATGGAAGATGTCATATTCAGAAATATCAAGCAGATGGATGTTTCATTTATTCTTTTTTACATGATGGGTCTTAAACATAATTAACACAGTAAACCAACTAAAAGCTAACAGCACTGCTAAAATATCCAAGGTAAAAAAAAAAAATTGCGCTAATCAGTTTTGGATGACTAGTCCACTGTCGTGACCAGTGTAGCTCAAATGTATTTAGTTATTTCTGAATATTTATTATTGAATAATATGTTGGCCATTAAAAAAAATATATATACAAAAATTCTACTGCTACAGTAAGTCAACAAAAAACAGAAGTTGTATTCATCTTTCGTATACCTTAGTGAAATGGCTTCTTGAATTATAAAAATAAAATTACACAAATCTAGTGTGGTTCTTGGTTCTTTGGGAATTGATTGGATAATTTGGCTGTTGTCGTCCACTATTGTTATGAACACATGTGAGTAGGGATGTAACGATTCACTCAAATCACGATTCGACTCACGATTTTTATTTTACAATTCGATTTGATTCGATTCACAATTTATTTATTTTTTTAACAAAATTAGATTTAAGACAAATTATAAATTAAATATATCCTTTTATTTTTGCTTGGACAAAATACTGCACATTTTTTTAACTGAAAAATAACACTATAATAATATACTTATATAGCACTCACATATTATTTCTCTTTTGTTGGATTTGATTGCTTCAATTGTCCTCATTTGTAAGTCGCTTTGGATAAAAGCGTTTGCTAAATTACACAATTGAAATAATGTAAACGTGAATAACAAAACTAAACAGAAATTTTAAAACAAGCCCTAAATAAAATAAACAACACAAAATAAATACCTTCATATAAACAAAATAAGGCTTTGTAGGTGCTCTTTCCATTTTCAAATTGGTTTCAAAATTGGTTTAAAAAAAACTGTGTTAAAAATATCTACATAAAACAGTGGAAAAACTGAATGAGATACAGATTCACTCTCTGCCAGCAGGTGGCACTTAAAGTGTTTCCTTGTTTTCTGCTGTAAACAAAGCAGCGCTGCACCTATGAACTTTAATATGCATTATACAGAGGCGAGATGAAAATAAAAAAATACTATCTAGACTTTTCTAAAGACAGTAAGTTCCCCTCCAACATGGATTGATATAAACTCCTACTCCTAAATTAATCGTGATTAGTTTAGCATCTCAACCGTCATATATTTGAATCTATTCTCAACCAGCTCACGGTTAATCATTACATTCCTACATGTGAGTGATAGGTTGTCCCACCTTCACACCACACGCTATCAGAGAAAAGATGTCGTTGTAAGAGGGGAATGTACTTTTTTAGTTTTACTAAGATTCTTTTTTTTTTATGATGCGCATGGATGAATGATTTATAATAAACACTGAAATATTACAGAAATAAAAAGTACATTTTGATTTTGTGGGAACCAAGTATGCTGGAAAGTACTTATGAACAAACTGTATGTATTACAGTTACTATCATTCTCCATGCAATAAAACAGAACAGTAGTGGATAAAGAGGAACTCTAATTTACATAGTACAGAAGACGTCAAAGCCATAAAAGATCTCATTCCCTGTTTGGAGTCACGCAGAGAAAAATTCCAAGGTCCAAATTGGAATCCAAGTGAAGGAAAAACTGAGCAATACATTTTGTGGACCTAGCACAAAACGTTCCAAGCTTTAGCAAGAATGGCTTAACTTAAATAAAACAAGGAATAAAAACAAGAAGCTGGGCCGGGCACATACGGATCCTCTCACCCCAGAGGCCCACAGAAAGGAGCATGTTAGCGTTATATATAATAAAAAATAAATATATATAAATAAAAGCCTGGGAGCCAGAGTGGACTGGAATTCCACATCTGCTGTTCTCTGAACAAACCGTGCAGCTCAGAGAGAGAGAGAGAGAGAGAGAGAGAGAGAGAGAGAGAGAGAGAGAGAGAGAAAGAGAGAGAGAGAGGCCCAAAGCTCAACACTTCCCCTTAATCTCCTCTGTCAGGTCTGGCCCCAGAAGAATAAACCAAAAATTCAAAGAGGAAGATGGAGAAACAAGAGAACTAGGGAGGAGAGAGATCAAGATAAATCTGGAAGACCATTCAGTGGCGGCTAATAAATCTGAAACACAGTGAGGAACTGAGAAGTGAAACCTGGGAGCCTTAAATACATAATGCATTCATACTGATTTCAGTTCTGCCTTTTAATAGTATGGAGGGGACACCATTTAGAGAAAACACCATCATGTTAACACTAAAATAATTCAACTTAAATGTAAGCTGTCACACAAAGATTTCTGAGAATGTCAATTTATGGGTTTTCCTCTGTAAATGATCAGACTTGTATGTTTTTGGTGACTATGATTTTTATAGTTTTTGGAATTGAAAAATATTTTACAGTTTCTGGGAGTAAAGATGCAATGGTTCCGATTACACATTAAATCACAGTCTAGGCTGTTATAATGGACACTAAAGAGGGAGAACAAGTTGCTGAATTGGTTTACAAGACTTTTAAGGTTTTTTTTTTCCTTCTCAGTCTTAAAAAAAAAGAAGAAGAAAATTAGTTCAGCTTGCTCTGGAGTTTCATTTTCTATTTGGATTTCTCTCTCTCTCTTATATATATATATGGCTAGGCAATATAAAGTTTGTACAATATATATTTAATAGGCACATGGTATGAGGCAATTATATCTATATCGATATACAGTAGTTTGATATGAACGCATATGAATAATAGCAGAGGACACGAAGTGAGCTACTGTGAGGAAAGTGCATAGTCCAGTTTGTCCTAAACATGAGACATACTTTATAATAAGGACTTTAAAATAACTGGTAAGATATAGTTAACACTTACTGAAAAAAATACTATTTAATCATATTTCCCAGCACTACCAAGAATAACATGTGCCAGAATGACAAAACACCACAAGCATCAATATGAGAACCATTTTCTGGCATTTCACTTCTCTCTGCATTGATACTTTATGCAAGAGTTATGCAAATAGACCGACTATGGGAAATTCATGAAAAAAAAAAAAGTTATAAGTAAGTCATTTCAAATGAGGAAGAAAAACCAGAGAATTTCTTACTAAACGTATACAGTGTAAATCAACCTCAGATTCTGTCATTTGAATAATCACTTCCAAGTCAAAACTCCTAGGTTTGAGAGCTGGAATTTTATGTGGATTTATTGGTGGTGTTTCTAGTGTGTGAGAAGCATAACGCCATCAATTTTGACCATCATCCAGATCTGCATACACATTTAGTTGGGCTTCATCAAACAAAAATAGCTCTTGCCAAATATAAAAAAAGAAAAAAAAAGTGTTTTTATGCATCAAACCACATAGGACTAGGAAGTAACACACACGTTTGCCACTACTTTTCAACAGCAATGACTCTGATCTATGTTCCATAACCTTAAAAACAAATTGCTAACTTAGCTGTCACCATAACAACCAAGGAAAAAAGTAATAAGAGGATACTGACTGTGTATGGGTTCAATTTAATACACTTTGTTTCAATCTGCTTTCTGTGCCATTTAGCGTCACCAAACAGAAGAGCAAAGATACGGACTGTTGACAAACATTTCCACGCAAACTAAACTCAAATGAATCAAATGGAAACTCGTCAAATGGATTTGGGTCAACAGAAGCTCAAGCGTGAAAGTGTCCTTAGAATCCGTATTGTATCATGTACAATAAATACACAGATCAAGCCTTTTTAGAAGTTGCTGGTCACATCACTAGAAAATAAATGTCATAGCTGCCACAAAAGACAGCGCAGACCAAAACTACAGAATAAGAGAGTTAAGTGATATGTTAAAGGAGCCATGGGGACTCTGAATGCTCATAGTGCGGCTGTGTGAAAGATGCAGCCACGCCAGACAATTACAAACTACTGTGTGCAGGCCTTCATCCAGATCTGGGCTTCCTGCCATGTTTGCAATTATGAACCATAGACCAGTGAAAACCTTACATTTACATTTATGCATTTAGCAGACGCTTTAATCCAAAGCAATTTACAATACAGTGCATTCAGGCTATACATTCTATTTTTTATCAGTATGTGTGTTTCCTGGGAATTGAACACACAACCTTTCGCGCTGCTAATGCAGTGCCCTATAACTGAGCCACAGGAACCTTAAACAGCCTTATATATTCAGGGGAAATATGAGGGCTGCAGCTATAAATCCAATCTCTTGATGAAATGGTGGTGTAAAATATGGTCACATGTTACGAAAATGGAATAAGTGGCGAGTGGGTATTTTGAGAGAGGCACGTGGGTTTGGCATCAGCATGAATGGATCTAGTTAAGAGGAAGGAGCGTTCGTTAAAACCAAGCAACTCTGGTGACCAAATATTAATCTAAAGGTTAACAATATAGAGCTTCTGTGAGCAACTATCTAAAGAGCAGCTTGAAATGGTAGACAGATAGTGTGTTTGAGACATAAGCATTTAGAATTTTGTTAGCAGAATTTCCTGATTCCTCAATGGGGCAAAAATGCTGAAAATAACATTCATGAAAATTAAATAAATATATAGCTCACTTACTTTGCTCAGAGTCCGAGTCTGCCCTTGCAGGACTAGGGGCCACTGGTAGAGGCCTTGGGGGCCTTGGTTTGGGAGTTGGTGGTGAAATCTTTTTCTTGCCAATGAACTCCACGTACGTACCAGGAAAGTCCCCCTTTTCCTGAGTGCTTTCATTAAAGCCAGGCAACCATCCAATTTCCTCTGGTCTCTCCTCTATCCCCTCAGTGTAACCAACTGAAAGTAGTGCACCTTTATTGACTGTAAGAATGTCCCCGACATGCAGGTCAATATCCTCCTCCCTCTCTTTTTTATAGTCATACAGCGCTCTGTACTGATATCCTTCTGCACTCATTTTGATGGCGTCGTCTCAAACTTTTGGTGTCACAAAAATGATAATGATTGCTCACAAAGGTTCTTTGAACCAATATTTAGATGATAGGCAAGAGTCAAAAAATTATTATTATTATTGTTATTTTTCCCACAAAGAGTGGATTATGTGAAACTAATAGTCCAATGATTGGGTGCACCTTCAAGGTGCTTCATACACACTCTTCCCATCTGTGTAAGGCCTTATCCTGTGAATCTCACAGAATAACTCGAACCTGCAACACAGAAGAGAAGCTCTTTTACACACGCCATACAAAAAGCACTTCGATTACACAGACTCGACTTCCAATGGAAAAACAATGTACATCTACATTACACATTATGTGCTCAAATAAAAACAAAAAACAAAAACTAAAAAGTGTGCAGCGGTTTATTGATTTATTTGTTGTAGTAGCTTAATAGTATAAACAACAATAGGCTATAAATCTGCTACCACTTTAGAGCGAATGCTTGTTTTTGTTTTTTAGCAATTTTATGATAAATGTAGTCTTACTTAACATATAAAAATGATTTATTTCCAGATTATTTTTCTTTCTCAGTCATGAAACGCTAAACTTCTTAAAACATTGTAAACAACATATGCCTAAAAAAACTGACAAGTCGACTGAGAAAGCGTCAAAAGGATGAAACAACACACAAATGTAGATACACACTGTTTGCACAAATGAGAATAAAAGATCAAATGGCGCAGAAGAATCTCCAAAGAGTCGCAATGCCGACCGAGCAAAAACTCTCGATTAAGTGTCATGTAACAGATTGCGATTAATAATCGGCGCCACATTGAAATAAAATGTAAACAAATTAACTAAACATAAACTAACCCATTGTGGAAAAATAAATAAATAGGTGAAACTATAATTTTAAAGTGCACCGAATACCACAACCAAATCGGATACAAATCACACACCGCGGATACATTAAAACAGAACTGACTGTAATCTCATAACATGTGGCGTTATAGAAGACCCTTTTATTTATAGATTTACATTAATCTTGCGTGGTCGGGTTTAGCATATTTGCTAACGTTATCCTTAAATAATTTAACAGATTAATTTTAAGAGCGAAACATATCAATTTATACGCAAAATAATCTTAGAAACCGTGCGACTTCAATTACAACGCTAAACGCACAGTGGCGGTAGAAAATAAATCGCCAGTGTTAATGTAAGGTAAGCGGAGAGCCTATAATAGGATGCAGTTGGGACACGCTGTACTGGAACAATCGACACCGCAAAAGCGATCCCTCTAAACCTCCCTTAATATCAACATTCCAATACATACCAATCCTAAATGCATTGCATATTTCATAAAACATGCATACTTACCGGGGAATAGCGAAAATAGAGAGAATCTGACGTATCTCTGCGAACTTTAGTAAGTTGTAAGGGGCCCGTTCATGAAAGCCAGGGCCGAGAAAATCTCCTTCGCTTCCCGTAACTCCAGTTTAAACAGCTCTCCACCAAATCCACCCACCAAAACCGCTATAAAATACACCTTATACGACGCGTCTTCGGGGAAATAACATCCAGTAGTAGGATAAATTACAACACGCTAACTGAGCGTTTTTTAAATACTTTAACTTAATGATTGAGCTCGTTTCCCGACAGTAAAGCCGACTCCGCCCGAGTCACCGCACACAGAATCCTCTCAATGGCAGGAACGCCAGAACGCAAGCCACGCCTTCTGGGTTGCGTCAGTGCCAGTCCCCCTTTCAGGCCCCGCCTCTCTAGGTAATATGTATAATCTTATGCCAAAGCTGACATGCGTGGGTTGTTTCTAGGGCAAGATTAGCTGCGATACGATAACCATTAGAAATTAAACTATAGCTGCTATCTTAATGTAGCTAAAATGTGTTTCATAGCTCTGACAAAAAGTTACTTAGATTAGTCCACGAAATAAATCAGTGATCAGATTATATTGTCACTTTATTTGTAGCGATTATATATAACACTTGGTTATCTGATATTATACCAATGTAATACATGTGAAATGTTATGTTATGGTATGGTTTCTGTTCTTGATATACAGTTGTGGTTAGTAAAAAAACATGCATGTTATCTTCTTTTTATTTAGTACTGACCGAAATAAAATATGTTAACATATAGTCCACAAAAGAAAAAAAATAGTTACATTTATAAAAATGACTGTTTAAAAGTTTACAAAAACTTGATTCTTAATACTGTGTTGTTAATCGGATGATCCACAGCTGATTTAATTATTTATTTATTTTATAGTTGTTCATAAGTCCCTTGTTTGTCCTGAACAGTTAAACTGCCCCGCTGTTCTTAAATTCAATTTACCCTGATCTTCTAGTTCACAAACTGTACACCCCAGGCTCTTAATGTGTTTCCGTCTGAAGCATCAGTGAGTGTTTGAACTTTTTGTAATAGTTGCATGTAAAAGTCCCTCAGTTGTCCTCAGTGTGAAAAGATGGATCTCAAAATCATACAGTCATTGTTGGAAAGGGTTCAAAATATGCAAAAGATGCTGGAAAACCAAAGAATGTGTGGGGCCTGAAGCATTTTGCTGAAGAAGAGCAAGCAGTCTATCTGTTCAGGATGAACAAAGGACCCATGAACAAATATCAATATCAAAAAAAAAAAACACATCCCAGCAACAACACAATCAAGAGTATGTAATGTAAAGGTTTTTCATTTATATAAATTAGCTATACTTTTCTCTTGTGGACTGTCTTTTATGTGAAATATTCAGATCAGTATAGTGTGCATTTTGTATGATCCCTCTTATTTTGGTAAATTAAATAATTAACATTTTGCAGATACTGCAAATATGTAAAATTTTGACCACAACTGAATAACGAGGTGCATGAAAATGGCAATCATTCATTACCATGGAAAAGAGTGCCCTAACTTTGGTGCTTTTGTGTGTATTATTGAAAAGGCCATTTCATGTGATTCACATTTTAAAATTGTTTATTTTCCAACGGTTTTGTTATCATGTTTGCTGCATGCAGTCTATGATGCGTAAAGAAAGATTGTAAGCATACAACATTTTCTCTCTAACTCCCTGTTCCGTTTTCCTAATTAAATCAAGCTGAATTTCTTTCACAGTCCCCCTGTTTCTCAGTACTGGAACACTTAGCATTCTCAGAATGGAGCAGGAAATGTCCTCAGTGTATCACTGAGGATGCTGTGAAGCAGTGATATTGCAAAAAAAAAAAAAAAGAAGAAGAAGGGAAAAAAATAACTGGGACACATTCGTCTCAATTAAGGCACATTTTCCTCATAAAATACACAGTAATGAATTTCAAGGAAAAGACAAGAAATTGAATTAAAGTGCAATAAAATTTTAAATACCATGCGGTGTCTGTGAAAATGGATAAATGCAATGTGATCTTATCACCTGATTTCAACTTTGATTCTAAGAAAACTTTCTTTCTCTTTTTTTTCTTCCTTTTAGCTTTTTTAAAACTTAATAAACTTAAAGCAAAATAAAAAAGTTAATAATTGTTATTAATGCTATTGCATTTGTTACCACTAATAGATGATTGTTTTCTTTTAATATATAAATAATTTCTTTATAAAATAACTACATGAAGAAAAAAAAATCTACTTTTAGACTACTTAGATGTAAAATTTTCTCTGAAAAGTATACAAAATGATATTTCCTTCAGTCTTTTTATGGCAAGTTTTGTACAACATCCACAAAATCTACAGTATAGTGCTCCAAGATAAGTGTTCATATTCAAAGCAGGGGCCATTTCCTGTGTTCCATTATTCCCTGTCAGTCAGGATTCAATAAGGAGTACACTGGACTCATTTAAAAGGGCCAATCCCAGGCACATGACTGTGAATGTGGGTGGCCTGATCATGGGGGAGGTTAACTTGCAGAAATCCCCTGGTGTGAGTGGCTTACCATCCAAAGTATACAGAGAGAGCTCACAGGATTCTGTCCTATAGAATCATTTTAACACATGTGAAAGAATTGCAACTAATGTTATTGTGGCATTAGAATGTAAACAATAGATTGATCAGACATTGTGTACACACAATACTGATGTGAAAAAAAGTTCTGAATTTAAAATTATCTTTAATACTCCAGAAATCTGATTATAAATTAATAGAAAGATGTGATTAGTACTGTTTTCTGAGTAAACGCTTTGATGCAAGTGTCCCCAGATTTGAAACCTGTGCAAACAAAATTGTGAAATCAAATGTTTATCCCACCTGCATACCTCTGCTATTCTGTTTGAATAGCTGCGGTTTCCCCCTTGATGCATTCCCATGCACACCACATTTCTGCAATGTTTTCTGGTGGTGAATGGTGAAAATAATGTAAACTAGCGTGAGTGCCAGCACAATACATTGGATTATTATACTGCTCATTCCTTTTGAATTATATTGCATGATCATAAATTAGCCAAACTCATTTTGACATACGATATCCCTCAGAAGCAGGCAAAAGGAATACAGCTTTCTTCCTAATGGAACCGTGGTTGGCTGCATTCCAGCCCATCAGCTGCAGGCTCTCAATTCAATCCAGACACTGAGTCGCCCAGAAGCATCATTCTGCTGATAGTATGACTTGTGGAACAGTTTGTCCTGAAATGCTGCCGCTGTGTTTTGCATTTTCACCTATAACACTCTTTAAAGAGATGTATTACGCAATGTTAGATAGCAAGGAGTTACTGTAGTTCACAAAACCTGAGCAACAACATTTACACACTGTACAAGGCTTGACTTGAGAGCTAAGCAGAGAGACCTATGTCTACAGGCAATAAACAATTTCAAGTAATTACACCTCTATCATTCTATCCACAGTGCTGAGCTTCAGGGCTGAAGCATAATGATTTGAATTCTTTCTGTTTATTAACTTCATTAGCTGTTGTACTACCAGCTCACTCTTTTCATGTTTTATGTACCTACAAATCATGTTCTTCAGAAAAGTACTGTGGTGGTACCTTGGTATCAGTTATCAGGTATCATGTTTATATAGCATATCACTTCATATAATTATGCTTTTTATGGTCCACCAAGGTGCTTTTAAATAATGCCATTTAAGCTGTACTGTACATGTCCAAAAAGGTAAAGCATGGTACTTTTATATCTGCAAAATTACTTTGAGCATTGTCGACCACCTTTTGCTTTTTCATATGTGCATCACTTACTTTTCTATGATCTTTGATCAAAAATCCTGTTCTGCATTTCATTTACTTCATATATATATATATATATATATATATATATATATATATATATATATATATATATATATATATATATATATATATATATATATATATACTGGTTATTTTACACTAACAATTTACCATAATTTACTGACTTTCATGATGTTCCAAAACCCCATACAGGAATGTGGTTGAGAACAAATTAGTGCCTCAGTGCTTCAAAGCAAGTTCAGACATGTCTAAAAAAGTAAACCCTCATCATGTTGCTAGTTGTAATCCCTGTTTTCTCTATTTTCTCCTTCGTGTTTACCACCTGCATAGGCATTCTCACTGAATGCATTTTTTACATAAGATGCATAAGGAACTGTATCTCATTAATAAAATTATGTTTGCAAGAAACTTTCCACGCTTTCCAAACTAAATAACACCTCCCCCAGTTCACCTATCATTTTCTCACAGGCTGAAAGCAAAGTAAATCAGTCCTGTCCACAGATTGTTGCTCTTGGCTCTTGCACGTTAGTGTAGTTTCAAAATGTGTTATATCAATGCCTGTACAGAGGGGTGTATAATAACATTCAGTGTATGCATGTTTGACACTTATATATACACAGTACTTTTGACAGGATTTTGGATAACAGTGAGTGAACTGTTCCAAAACCTAACCAATTTGGACTGGAACTGTCAGCTAGTCTTTTGTTCTTGCTGTAGATTAGTTATGCTGAGGCTACAAACCTATGTGTGGCCATCTATAAAACTGGGGACCAGGAATCTCTGAAGCGATGGCTATTATCATGCTAATCAAACATTGATATCAAAGCAGAGGTCCTCACAGACCACCAATTGGAAATGGGAAGCAGGGCACACTGTGTGTAATACCAGCATGTTTGTATGTATATATATATATATATATATATATTATAAAACCTGAAATATATAAATTAAATTATCCAACACCTTAGCATTTACTTATATACTTATATTAGTATATATAGTCAAATTGTGTGGCTTGTTGAGGAAAGGTGTACTGTTACTGTTCTAAGCAATTGATGATAAAAGGGTATAAAGAAATCCCATAGTTTTATGGAATATAATAAAGACTTGATGGGGTTGGTCTATTTTGATTTGGGCCACATGTAACCACACAGACATCACAGAACATCCTGACTTGAACAACCTGAACTGAAATTGAGCAACCACTGTGATATGGTGATTGCAATCAACTGTAAAGTAAGTATGTGCTAATTTATGACATAAGTTGCAAGGTAGCATGTGTCTCAGTAGTTCTGAGAAATGAGAGCCAAGTTCTAAGTTTGCCCTCATGTGTAGAACATATCTTTTGCAGAATTTTTTTTTTTTTTTTCTAGGTCTGACTGAATGCTGCATAGGCAACAAAATGTCTCTCTGCACTCCCTCAGTGAATTTCTAATCTACTTTTTTTTTTTTTTTTAAATCACTTTGCACGAACTGGGCCCCCTAAACCTTTACCCATTTACTGCTTACTCCACTGCTGATGTGAGGGGTCTTTTGACTGCCTCCTTTCATTTTGCTTCCCATTCACTGATTCTCCCACTTTTGTGAGCAAGCTGAGAATTCTCACACAGTCTACCCCATAATACCCAGTGACATAAGAGGAACCTGTGAAATGCATCACCCACCAACGCTTACAAAACTGGATATAGAGCCCTCTTTTTTTGCTATGCATCTCTATCTATTTCTCTCTTTCTTTCTCCCCATCAAACACTGCTTTACTGATGATTATTCATGCATGTCATTGGAAAAGCCACACTGTTGTAGTCACGAAAAGTGCAGTTATTACTTTTACCAGTTTCTCCCTACTGATCAGCCCTGAACAGACAACACTATTTGCAACAGCATTTCCCTCTTTCAAGCTGGCAATTAAATGACGCTGTCTAGTCTCATTGTTCTTAAGTGTACAGTGCAAACATGATACTTTAAAACAAATATCACTAATGATTTGCAAAAAAAAAAAAACGTTAAAAGCAGGAAACCACAGTGTTTTTAAAAAGGCTCATAACAACAGACTGTGAGACGCTGTGTTTAAAAAGACTCATTGGGAGGTGCCGGTCTGGAGGGAACTATTACTGATGGATCTGTTCTGCTGCCCAAAGGTTTTCTTTGTCAACTGAGGAGGGAGAAAGAGAATTTGCATCATTGATTGATGTATAGCCAAGGCTGCCATGCTTTAAATAACTGTAAGTCCTAAACTCCTCCTAATCCTGTCAGGGGAAAAGATGAAAAGAAGGGCTAAAAAAGTTTAATTTATTTTACTTAAAGGTGTCATATGATGCATTTTCAAGTTTTCCTTTCTCTTTGGAGTGTTACAAGCTGTTCGTGAAGAGATATGGTCACTAAAGATGCGAAAACTAAAGTCTCAAGCACAAAGAGATATTCTTTAGCAAAGTTAAGACTCATTCACGCCCTCCTAAAACACCTCATTTAAATACACCCCCACATGTCTATGTCACTGCGTGGGAAAATTTGTATAACATCAACCAAATGTTCACGCAAAGAAAGATGACGTAACTATTATTCTTGCTGTATTATTATTGCCTCCGCCGTCCTGGAGGCACTTTGTTTCATTGTGAAAGCCAAACTACTTTGTTTGGTCCTCCAAAATAGGACACAATTAGAAATCAGTGGTGAAGCTGTATTCACAACACTGTTCCAGAACAATTCAACCCATATATTCAGATGTGTGCAATGCATTTTAATGGAGGACTGCTTCCTGAATCTGGGAGAGTAGCCTACAATGCCCCGGCTTTGCACAAATGTTGTTTCTATAAAGTGGGACAATTCCAACTTTGCAAGGACAGTCTGGAGCTTCTAACTCACAGCCTGAACGTACATTTCATATTTAAAAAAAAAATTCAATTCAATCGCGAGTTTTGAACAGTGTAGCGTAGCGTTTGTTGTTTGTCATTACTCCGATCACAAATACAGACATGGTTTTATGTTTATGCAGCGTGTAATGGGATTCATTGGTTTTGTCTCATCATGCTGGGACATGGCATCACAGTATGGTAACGGGTGTAACATTTCTGACACACGCTTGAGGTATTCGGCCAATCACAATGCACTGGATAGGCAAAAAACTTTCACTTATAAAAGGCATTATAAAAATCATATTTTCTATAACTTTTCTTCATTCATTGGTCTGCGTAATGACCAGCTATTCAGATAAACAGTGGGTCTATTCAAGGTTTGAATATAAAAACATTTTAATGTCACAGACTCCAAGAACATCTTATTATTTTTTAGAAGACCATTACTTATGTGTCATAAAAGACTGTAACTAAGGCCAAAATACGTACCTACTATTCATTCTCAAAATTCATACTCATACTATTAGACCATCATGCCATCAGATGAAACTACTGGTTCAATAATATTTTGAGATTGGCTTTACAATTATAAAGGTGTGATTAGACGTGTTTAGACTTACCAAATTCCCACATGTAATCGTGAGATTTTGGCACGTGAGGCTTCTTGAGCAGTCATGACACAAGACAAATGTGGCAGTACAAGAAATTAATCCATGAAAGACATGAAATACGTGTTTCTAAAAAGTTGTAATGCCTGTTCATTCTGTTATGACATACAAGCCTTTCTGAGCTGAATCTGTGGGTACATAATGTTCCTTACAGTGTAAGCAAATCTGACTTTTATAAACCTGCATTTGTCCAGATGACGAGCATATGTGTACTTAATCAAATCAAAACCACCTGAAGCTAATACACGTACTATTTACTTTTCTCATAGTAGTACATGAAAATATGAAAGAGAAAAAACAGCCTTTTTTTGAATTCTCTTCCTGTCCTGTTCTCATCTTTGACTTATCAAAGCCAACTCCTGTTGCTTTCATTTAATTTCAGTGGAAAAAAGGTTTGACACATTGACACTCACACACAAAATAGGCAGGATTTACAAAATAATCATAAGAATTATTTATGAACATGTGGGGCTCTGTTAAAAGATTTGGGCCCATAATTGGAACCCATTAGCTTCTGAAAATGTGGAGGTATAGAGGGAAAACAAAGGTTTCCCACGATAACATCATGTATCATGAAAAATGTAATTCTCATCAATTTAAAAATCAGTCAGATGTATCAATGTTATATAAAAGGACACTAAACAACGTTTTGTACAAAATAACAATTAATTAAACTTATGTTTTCAAAACAAATGTGGCTTGCCAAATGTCCATATTTCTGTTTTCTGTAGAGAAACAAAATACACTTGCAATTTTCTGACAGGAGATCCGTTAATCAATTATTTTTACATACATTTCCATTGACCCACAACCCAAAGAAAAGCAAAATTCAGGTTAAAATCCTAAAAATATATATAATAATAATTATTATACTCATACATTATTTCATATTAATACAGTGTATTGTGCCCTAATTACCTTTTTATTTATTTTTTTAACTGTGCACTTCCAGGACACATTTCTTTACAGAACTAATAAAGAAATCTAAATGTAAGACAGAATGAATAAAAGGGGTCATGAACTGAGAAATGAGAAATGTGGAAATTTAATCAATCTTAAAACAAAACAGAATGTAATGTGTAATTCAAAATAAGGATAATACTTCTTTCATATTAACATGGAACACTGTTTTTTGAAGACTTTAGTGTATTAAAATTTGGACACACATTCTGATTAAACGTAACCCTGTCAATACAAAAGACTCACTAATTCCAAAACAACATCAGCTGCTTGTCTCAGTTTCATCTGAATTGATCACAACCCTTCTGGTCTCTTACTCTGCCGGCAGACAAAATGCAATGAAAGGAATGGTAGCAATAATCTTGTGCAGGAAATAGACTCAGGGATGTATAGGCAAGGGAAGGACAAAGGGAGTAGTGAAGGGGTTGGGTCTGAGTAAGAGCCTGGAGAACAGAGCAGCATTTTCACAAGCACACTGAACTGATCTGGTTGATCCGTGAAGAGAAGGGCTGACCTAGTTTTGCTCTGATGTGGTTATGGGTGATGGGCACAGACTAGTGAATTTTCTAGTAGACAAGGCAGTCTTGCTCTAGGCAGCTTTTCTCAGTTCCAGCTGCAATGCCTTAAAAAGGATGCTGAGATGACATAAAATCTTCTGGTTACATGGAAGTACTTCAGCTTCATACACATGGCAGTTCAGATACCGTGAATACCGTGAGGTCATTTAATATGTATATATATATATATATATATATATATATATATATATATATATATATATATATATATATATATATAAATAAATATATGTGTGTGTGTGTGTATATGTGTGTGTGTGTGTGTGTGTGTGTGTGTGTGTGTGTGTGCGTGTGTGTGTGTGCGTGTGCGTGTGTGTGTGTGTGTGTGTGTGTGTGTGTGTGTGTGATATCTGCAATACCTATTTTTAGTGAAAGTCTAGTAGATTTTTGACCTAGTTGTTTGTCCACCAGATTAAATCTCTAGCTATGATCCCTTCGAAAAAGGAAGGAGGAACCACTTCTCAAAAAATGGTCACTAAGTATACTGTTTCACAGAGGTTTTCTAAAAAAAAACATTCTTGATTAGTATTTTCCCCTTATTGTTTTCCAGTAAAATGAATCATCTTTAAAACAAGCTAAGCAATAAGCAACATTTCTGAGAATATAATTTGAATTCATTGTACTTTAAATTGTTAGGGGTTTACTTTTTTTTTTTTTTTTTTTTTTTATATCAATAGTTGTTAAGCAGTTACTTACTAAATCAAAAGAGTGCACCCTCAAGTCTGCCAGGTGATAAAGTAACCTGTAATAAAGTAACAACACACTTCTGATCAACAAGCCATCTGAGCTGAGAAGTACAAGTTTCCAAAATGCTAATAGAGTGATGATGCTTTAGGAAACCAAACATTTGGCAGATTTATCTTCCCCAGACTAAGGCCAGCATGATAAATCACTTTGTAATTATAGGCAACTGCAGAGCCATCCACTGTGTTCATCATGTCACCAAGGAAACAAGAAATCAAATGGTTTCTGATGGGAGCTGGTAAATATAGTTCCCCCTGTTTACTGGAAACCTTGTATCATGAGTGTATCATCACGACTGAGATCTCTCCATGAGTTACTTGCTACTATGAAAGGCCGGATAAAAGCTCCATACCACATTAAACCAGACTCCTATTCACACTGTTCGTGACTCACCCACTCCAAAGGCTTATAATAATGTCCCTCTCCATTTCATTAAAGTACTCATCAACACTGCTTCCTTCTTCAGTTTGAACTTGTTTTTGCGAATGTACAATATAGTTATTATCATGTGGTTTAAATTTGGAATTAAACAGTTTTTACAGTGTTTGCAGAGCAATTATCCTGATGTCACAGTGAAAGATCAGTTCACCAAAAAACATGCATTTGAATAAGTAATGAAATCCATTTAAATTAAATTGACATAGGCTCGCTAAGCATTAGCTAGTTTTAGCCAGAAATACCTTGCTGAAGCACAAGATGACATTAACGTGTAACTGGTACTCAACTGCCATTGGCTCATCTGCATTCGAGGGGAGGGGCTTACCAATAGGTCAACTGCAATCTGAAAAGGTTTAACAGCCAGGGCAAATTTGTCTTTAAAGTTCATGCTATAGTTGTTTTAAACCAGTGAAATAAACTCCAATCCAAGATAATTTTAGTGAGATTTTGATTTTTTAATTCTATAACTTCTCTGTTTGTAAAACCACTAATGCACAACGTGTACAAGTACAAGATGACTGACCTACTAAAGTCTGTGATGATAATATATTTCCAAATGAAATGTACACAAAGGTCAAAACTGATAGTGGCTTCCTTATTGTTCTAAACAACTGCCTTGAGTGATATTAATTTAAGCATTTAGATGAGTTTCTAAAACTTGTGAATATACTTGATAAAGAAATAGCTAAAAACAGATTTGCCCACAGCAAATAAAACTGTAACGTCAGATGTTGGAGTCAACATCTTGTTAAAAATTGTTTGACCTTCCTCACTGGTTAAGCTACCAGACTATTCTAAACTCTTCTTCTGAAGTTAATCCTGCACGCCTGTGGGCGAGATAGCCAAGAAGTACTTTACTTTGAGCGCTGATAGAAGACAGAAGACAGAACAGCCTCATTCTGCAGAGCTTAAAGAGATGAGGCACATATCACACTGATCTGCTAAACCTAAAGCTGGAGAAACAGCCAAGGTATTTTTCACCTTGTCCTCAACAACGTCATGAACCCAGCGGACGACACTGTTGGCGTGCATCCAGTCTATAAGGTCAGACATTGTTGGAGCAGTGTAGCTGTTAGCATGCAAGCTCCAGAAACATTAAGCAGTGGTGCTCATGCAGGAAATATACAGGTTTGAATCTGGCGTTGTAATGAAAATAATGATTTCAGACAAACAGAAACTGATAGTTCTGTCATAAAGTCAAGCCATTAGTTGATTTAGGTTCCTATGTTGGTCTTTGGGGTCAAAGATGTGGTGATTAGCATGGCCTGTAAGCCCCTAGGCTGTAGTTATATCATCAGGCTGCAAAAAGAAAGAAAGAAAATCAAACAGGTTTACAAAAGTATGAGTTGGCAGAATTAAATAAATTTAGCAAATCATCCCTCTAATGATAATGGTAAATATTAATCTGTTAATTAATCTGTCACTATAGAACATAATTACCGAATAAACTTTACTGCAACAAGACACATGATTCATATTAGTCTCAGGCCTTTTCATAGGAAATACTAGCTTAGGAAAACATCAAATATACTTACTCAAAACTCAATTGCACTTGTGCTTATCTGTATACTAAATCCCTTTCAAGGCTTTTTATTTCTCCCTGAACTGAATAAATGATGTATATAAATGACATGAAATAAATGACCTCCATTTCACATTGAAATATATACAGTAAGCCGTATTTATACAGAGAATAGTGTACTGAATGTAAAGCAGCACATTACATTCTCTCGTGTTCTGAGAGCATTGGCAGAAGCTCCACTATTGTTAATTGAAGAAGCAAACAGTGGTTTTCTTTGGTCTGTGAAACACACATTTTGAAGAATGTTTCCACACAATGAAAACATATTGTGACCATAGACTGTGACCAAACAAGTGCCATTCCACACAAGTCATGTGATGCTTTTATGATACTTTTTCTCATTTTTGAAGTGGACAACATTTAGATACAAGAACAAAGGAATATGTCACCCTGCTGCCACCAATCCATTAGATTCTTTCATAGATTCTGATATCATAAATGTATCTCTCTTATTTATATTTAGTTGATTTTCCATCTTTATGGAATGGGATGTGGAATCAAAGGTGCCCACCATTCAGTTTAATTGCATATTAAATGGACAGATAATTCCATCCTATATTTTAACTTCTTCCACAAGAATAATGATATTTACATAAATTATCTGGGTTATTGAAGTAGTAAAAAGATATCGTACCAAAGATCAAGAGCAGATTTTAACCAATCACCTATCTACAGTGGAGCAAACAGCTTTGACATAAATGCACTATATTATAATGCCAGTTTATTGTTGTTAGGAATTAGGTGCTGTTTTGGATATAGGCTACTCCTATTTAATATCTTTGACTATCAGTCATAAAAGTTCTCCACTGCTCGATGCTCGAAAGATGACACAAATTAAAAAGCAAAATGATACTGGCTCTGTTTGGTTTGCAGGTGTTCCATAAAGCTCCTTGGCACACAGAAACCAATTTGTGGATAGGTGATAAGTGGATAAGTGACACTATGCAATGTTAGCATTTGTTCTGCAGGTGTGTGATTATCAACAGAGAGGATCATTTTAACACACCTGCATTGCATTGTACAAATGTTTGCTTAACTTAGTTCATTATCATGTAACGATAGGAGAATTATTACTCGCTGAACTATTTATTTACTTAAAAACTGAATGCCCAATAAGCAAATCAATAAGTCTATACCCACTACCGAGGGAGTCTGCGGCCACCACATTTGTGCAACATCATATATATCTGTTGCATCATATATCGGTGATGGAGTTTCCAGTTTGGAGGTCTGACATCAAATGCCATTCAATTGGACGTTTCTAAGTAAGAATTTAGAAATTTTGACCTTCTGAGTTAAACGGAATGCAGCACAAGTCCAGAAGACAAGTATAGAGTTTTGAGACTGTTATTAAGGCATTCTTTCTGTGAATGGAATGTTTCAATTTCTGAGTTAAAAAAGGATTGAGGACAAATTCTTTGGTTTGTGTCACCTAGCACGTAGCTACTCTAGTTTGATTTGATGTGCATGACGAAATATTTCAAAACATTGTTCATACACAATTATTCAATGCATTTTCAGCATTGGCACAAGGGGCACTATAACAGGCATTACAGTACATTCTGTATCTTTCATTCCGTTTATACATATAATTTCAATCTAAATGTTTAAGTATTTCAACAATCAGCATGGTTTTTGAAAAATGCGCATGTGCAAGGCAACCTCTGAGTATGATACAAATGAGAGGGAAGCCACAATGAAATAAACATTCAAGAAAGCAAAATAACTGGAAACTAAGAAAGTTATCAAGCGCCATGTTCAATACAGCAGCATCTCAGAGATCTCTAATCAAGTAATTAACAGAAGTTATTATTCAACCATATGCACACAATGTCATTAATGATAGCCCTATAACGGTGGAATTGCAACCATGTTCTGGACTGATTTGACTATCTAGTTGTTTCCAAAACGATGCATCACACTATGGTAGTTAATCAGAGAGTTACGAAATATATTGGAAATGCTTTAATGCTTTTGGTTTTAAGCGATTGAGTATCTGGTGCAACTCTAACAACTTCTGCAACATCTACACAGACATCTCCACAGCACCTCATTTTGACCCATTTCACTTATTTCATTTACAATAATTATTTTACTAATGCATTATGTATTTCTGGCACTCCTATGATGAGTGCATTTTTACACTATGGGTTAAACCAAAGAAACCACATAGCCTCTGGTCATAATATAGAATGGTTAGAACCTCTGACGAAATGTGATAATTCTAAGGTATTATTTTTTACTGATCTGTGTCCTATCCCCAAAGAAAATTCTGGCTAAATATCTTTGTAGGTCAATGGGGGCTGTGAAAATATGTTAAATATAAGTACATTCTTCATTCAATTCCATTTACATTTGAAGCTGGATGCTAAATGTTTAAAAACGCCACAGCTTGGTCTAAATGGATATTACCCCTCTGATAAGTACCCTGTGGCATTTTGGATCATTGAGTGTTGTATAAAAGCAGTATGATGGCTCTGTGCAGTGCAGATTGCATTAATGCGGCGGAATGAGTTTTGTTGAAGACTTTTAATTCACTGAGGAGTATTTTATTACACAGTGGTCAATCTTTCAAAGTTTATAAAACTTATATAAGGGAAATTTAATCCAAAAATTAAAATACTATCATTATTTACTCACCGAGATGTCGTTTCAGATTTTTTTTTTTAAATGTTTTTGTGACATTCTTAGTGACATTTTCAGTTACAAAGGCAAACATATGTATCACAGTAACAGAGTAAAAATGATCGGTATTCATTCAGCTGGAACTAGTCTCATTCCTCTGTTGGTTTGTGATGTGAGAGTTCACAGTAGACTTGACAGTGTCCTGCTTCCTGACCTGCAACACAGATGAAATCAAACACATGGCTGAACACCATTCATACATTCCGAGTCCAGCAGGAGTGCAGATGGGGGAACTTGCCTGAAACGACAGGCTGAAATTTAAATTATTCAAAGACAAAGTTCTCTTGTTGAGCTACTTTAGTTACACCCCATCTACACTGCAAGCACGCAGCAAAATTAGATTGCTCCATTTATAATCGAATCTGTCTAGATTAAAAGAGTACAATGCATTCAGCTTTGTGGATGATTACAAGGAAACTTCATGGTCACCAAATACATTTTGATGCAAATAAAACTGAGCCTGTCAGACTCCTTTTTGAAACACTTTACAATAATGTCCCATAAGTTATCATTAGCATATTAATTCACTACATGGAGCTATACAGGTGCTGGTCATATAATTAGAATATCATCAAAAAGTTTATTTATTTTACTAATTCCATTCAAAAAGTGAAACTTGTATATTATATTCATTCATCACACACAGACTGATATATTTCAAATGTTTATTTCTTTTAATGTTGATGATTATAACTGACAATTAAGGAAAATCCCAAATTCAGTATCTCAGAAAATGTGAATATTGTTAGAAGGTTCAATATTGAAGACACCTGGTGCCACACTCTAATCAGCTAATTAATTCATGACCATTAACTAATATTAACAGATACAACTTTTGATTTTAATAATGTAATAGTAATTATAGTCATCTTGATATTAACACTAAATGAGATTTAGAAGTATCTTTCATTTGTAGTTCATGCAGGGCCAAACATAACATATCATTCTTATATTATTTTAATATTGTAACTTTGAATTTAAACTTGATGTAAATATAAAATGCATATCTAAAAAAATGCTGCATGGGAATCTTATAGCATACTTTATATAAAAGTTTTTTTTTTATTTTTTTTATAGTAGTACACTCCCATCTGAACACGGTGTACACAAGTGTGCTTTTGTGAGCCACTGCAGCTCTGTTTCTTAGGAAGGGCTGCGGTGGCTGGCAGACTTTATGCATTTCTCACGAGGGAGGAACAGCCTGAACGGGCAACACCGGTGCCTGCTGGTTCTGCCACCTCCTCCACTTTCACAAGAAAGCTAAAAACTTGGAAAACAGGATTTTGGAGAGAAGGATATAAATTAAATAAGAATTTAAGATGAGACAATTTAAGAGACAAATGTAAAATTGGCCATCTGGCCCCATCAAAGATGAAAATTAGCTACAGAAAGATGGAAGCACAGAGTAGAGTCACCCTTGAACTGACTAGCTGTGGTCATTATCGCGTGCTACACAAGCAGAGGCGGTCAAACTCCAACTGCTGTGGTGTGTGATTCATTCCTCTCATAAAATATTTAGGCATCCGTTCTCTTTTATAGTTTCTTCTAAGGAAACCATCTAGTATAAATAATTTTAAAGCAATGTTTGAGACTTTAAAGCATTTTTAGACATTTGAGCAGTTTGGTAGAACAGGAAAGGGGGCACAAAAGTTGTGGTCGGAACATTGGGGAAGTTTTCACAGGCTTATCATTATTGTTTGATAAATAGTTTTCGGGCTCAATTAATCAAAATTGGAGTTTTCTGGCTTTTAGGCTGCATCTGTCAGTTTTAAGGCTGTCTAGGCTACTGTATTTGTGTAATAAAATAATAAAGGTGTATTTGTAAACAAATGTTTAGCAGATATACATATTTCACATAGAATGCTACCAGTGGCTCCTACAACCAAAATCATAGCAAATACATTTTATTTAATATATATATATATATATATATATATATATATATATATATATATATATATATATATATATATATATATATATATATATATATATTGTTTCTTCTCACCAAGTGAGTATATGCAAGTGGCCCAACTGTCTAATTCTATTTTATTCCAGTTTTTTTGTAAATGAGGATGTCCCCAAAGGGAGGTTTTTGGAGATTTTGTCAGGTTTTGCTCACTTTTGGGTATAAATTGGTTCTGAAAAATATGGTTAAGTAGGTACACACACACACACACACACACACACACAGTACTGCTGTGGTAGGGGGAAAAAAAATCTTATTTGACCAAGTCATGTGATCATGTCCAATTGACTTAAGTATAAAAGTACTTAATTAAGTATGTTTTATTTTACTTTCTTTCTTTTTTTTCTTTTTTTTCTTTTTTTTTCACACACTTATGAAACAATTATTAACAATGAAATTAAGGAATTTTTTGACTTAGTATCACTGCAGATAGTATATAATATTGACACTGTGAAATATAACAACAACAATTTAAAATATGCTGATACTGGAAAAAGAAAACTGCATGATGTTGTTCCTTCAGCAGATTGTGGGAGGTACTATATGGCTTCAGGCTTCAAACGCTTTGTGATTGGCTGCTCGAGACACACCTATCTTCTGTGCTCCTCCAGTTCTAAAAGAGCACTGACCTGCTAACACTGTTATAAGGGCACATTCACAGAGCCACAGGAACAGAACACAGAAAAAAAAACTCAAACACAAACAACAGCCGTATCAAATGTCTGTTTATTTCATGTTCTCAGTACAGAAAAGAACTTACAGATGCTTTTACCTCAATATCCGAGTGTTATTTAAAGACCTAGTGTAAGAGGAGAGTACATCGGGGAAATTGGTTTGTTTATATTGTGACTTGTTGATGTGTGCATGTGAGATTGAATAACTCTCTGAGACATATCCTCATTTGACATGCAAGTTGCTCCATTATTAAAGAAACAGAGGTCGAATCTTACATAAGGACTCTGCTTTAAGTAACCTGAGCAAACTTTTCAATTGGCATCTTGCATTTTTAATAACCTACAGCTGTGTAAAAATGTCTGAAAAGAAAGAAAGAAAGATAGAAAGAAAGAAAAAAAAAAACTCTCAGCAGTCCAATCAAATAACAAGACAAGAAAGTGTAACAAATCATGGTTATTAGTTCCAGTTCATGGAAAGTGAAGTGAGTGAACTGTATTATGGAATATACTTGGGAAAATTATGTAGGTCATCTATGTAACGTTCATGCTGCAGAAATACTGAACATGAACATTGATATCTAATAGTAATATTGTGTAACTTCAGCCAACTGCTCTCCTGTCTCCAACAGATCAAGAGAGCTTGTTTTTTTACTGTCTGCACATTACATCTGCCACAAAGCCCTATGCATACTAAGTAGCCCATCAGTGGGGCCCTGTGTGCTATGGTCGGAGATGGAAGGCTTCATATTGCTAGCACAGAGCGTATGTGGGCGGGCTTTTGAGTAGCAAAACAAGACCGTTTGGGAACATTTGGTACGTTGCATGTTCTTGTCAACTAGTGGTAATAGAGTGAGTTGAGTCATCAGGTAAAGATATATAATTGTCCATCATGGAGACCTGTTCTATGCAGAAGCAGAGAAATCGGGAAAGTAAACACTGACTGAGATCAAATATATTCATAAACGTCTGATATGCATCATGCGGGAGACATTTCAGCAGGCACAGCTTGAGTATAGGGTTTCGGCCCACCTTATGTTATGACATGTTTATTGAACGGTACATTGGTCATCATTACTAAGTATTTATTATAATCACTTTTTTTGAGGGAATATATATATACTGTATATATATAGTCAAATGTTGTTGACTAATAATTGTTAAAGCATTGTTTTTATATTTTGATTTTTAACATTCAATTTTTTTTGTAAACTTGTTTGTTATGTCTCTTTAAAAAAAATGCTGAATGAAGCTATTCCCATAGATAATCCGCTGGGGTTCAATATCTGTTTTCCTAATAAACTCACAATGGTACTTTTAACTTTCTCTCTTGGCCCTCCACACTGGTCACTTTCCTCCCATGCTGTTTCAACCCTGTCCTGGGACTGGTTCTGTCAGAGAAACAAAAATAGCAGTAATGGTTTCAACAGAAATTCCCAGCCATGTCTGAAGGTTGCAAATCCATAAATCTGTTTTTGACTACTTTGGTAATAATTGTGACAAATTTCAATTACTTATTACTTATCTCAATGCAGGCTGAAAAGTTTTTTTTTTATTGCTGACATCAGTGACATCAAGGAAATCTTTCTTGAAAAATCATATGATCTGGACTGTACTTAGTTTTTCCCTGTATATAGTATGGGAGCTTACTGTTAATCTAATAAATTCCTCTACTATACAGGGAAAAACTGTAAAAGATCAAACCAGACTTTTTATGAAAATTTACAGTAAAATGTTGTGAATTGTAAAACAATGAGGTGAAAAAAACATATAATTTACAGTAAAAACCTGTAAACTAATATTCCCAGAATTCCCTGCATGACACTCCACATTTTAAAGTATTTTGTTTAAAATCATGTTTTCTTAATAGTTTTGTCCTGTTTATTATCAGCTATGTACATTTTGGTTTATGTTACATCTTCTGTTGTTTAATGATTGTTAATTGCATTATTTAAGTGTCATGTGTTACCATGATGGTGTTTAGTGTTTTTTGCGTGAATGACTTGCTTTCCATATATTAGTATATACTGTCACGGGGTGAAGAATCACTCGACAAGGGGTATGTGAAATCAAAAGCCCCGGAGGGTGGATTTATTAAACACAGTGATGCCTGGTGAAAGGTGCTGCTCCGCTTTCTGGTGGCCGGTGCTTCCCATCTGCTTTTCGTGCTTTTCTGTGCCAGTTAAGGTGAAAGTGGGTGTCCAAACGTGCTCCAAATTGCCTGGGCTGTCGGTCACTCGCTGCTTTCTGAAAAGTGAAGAGAGAGGGTTTAGACCAGCATTGCATTCGGTTCAAGAACGATTTCTGAGTGCAGCATGTGCTCCTTTTGAGTGTGCTGGCTGATTGGGAGCAGCTGTGACCGATCAGCCGGTGACGAGGACGTGCAGGTGTTTTGCTTTGGTTTCCAGGGCGACGCTGATTCCTCCGGGAGTGCTCGTCACCCCCCCCCCCCCAAGCGTCGTTCTGGTCCTGTGAAGAAATGTAGAAAGTAGGGGTGAAATTAGGGGAGGGTGGGGAATGACCCCTGACAGACCTGCATAAGCTGTCCAGATCCGGGAGAGGCCATCGCCGTTCGCGTTGGCGGCCCCAGCTCGATGGCGGAATTCGAAGTGGAAGTCCTGGAGTGCTAGGAACCAGCGAGTCACCCTGGCGTTGGTGTCCTTGGCGCGGGCCATCCACTGTAGGGGCGCGTGGTCGGTTACCAGGTTGAACTTGCGGCCCAGGAGGTAGTACCGGAGCTCCAGGACTGCCCACCTGATGGCCAGGGCTTCCTTCTCCACGGCAGCGTACTTCCTCTCGGCGGGGAACAGCTTCCTGCTGATGTAAATGATCGGATGCTCCTCACCTTCTTGAATTTGGGAGAGGACCGCTCCCAGTCCTATGTCGGAGGCATCTGTCTGCAGCAGGAAGGGGCAGCTAAAGTCCGGGGCGCGGAGTACCGGTGAGGACGTGAGTGCTGCTTTCACCTGGGAGAAGGCCTCTTCCACCGACGGGGTCCAGCATACTTTCTCCGGCTGCCCCTTCCTGGTCAGGTCTGTCAGGGGGGCGGCTAAATAGGAGAAGTTGGGGATAAAACAACGGTAATAACCCGCCAACCCCAAGAAGGCTCGTACCTGGGTTGTAGCCGGATGAGTCCTCGCCGACTTGGTAGCCCAGGTACTTGGCCTCAGAGAGGGCTAGGAAGTCCAGCCCGCCAGAGCTCCGAAAGCACCCTCCGCAGACGATCCAGATGTTCCTCCCACGCTTCGGAGTGGACCACGACGTTATCCAGATAGGCAGCCGCATAAGCCTGGTGGGGTGCAGGAGGATGTCCATCATCCGCTGGAACGTCGCTGGGGCCCCGTGTAGGCCGAAGGGAAGGGTCCGGTACTGCCAATGGCCACTGGGGGAGGAGAAGGCGGTCTTCGGTTTGGCGGCCTTTGAGAGCGGCACCTGCCAATAGCCCTCGGTGAGGTCCAGGGTACTGATGTACCAGGCCCTTCCTAGGCGGTCCAGCAGTTCGTCCACCCGAGGCATGGGGTACCCATCGAATTCGGAGACTTCGTTCAGGTGGCAGAAGTGGTTGCAAAAAGCGGAGGGTGCCATCCGGCTTTGGGACCATCACAATTGGGCTGGACCATGGACTCCGGGATGGTTCTATTACCCCAACTTCAGCATTTGTTGGACCTCCCGTGGTTGGGCTGCCCGGTCGTAACGACGTTGCTGCGCCTGTTGGGCCCTGGTGAGGTGTTCCCGGACTAACGGCATCACTCGGTCGATCCGTTCCCTCATTTGCCGGACGTGTTCGATGACGGTACGATGCGGGGCCAGCTGCTGCTCCCACGCTTCCCGGGCCACATCCAAGAGGCCTCGGGGTTGACGGCCAAACAGGAGCTCGAAGGGGGTGAAGCCAGTTGAGGCCTGGGGAACTTTGCGGATCCCAAAGAGCATGTAGGGGATCATGAGGTCCCAATCCCGCTTGTCCTCCAATGCCACGCGTCTGAGCATTTGCTTGAGGGTCTGGTTAAATCGCTCTACAAGCCCATCAGTTTGGGGGTGATAGACAGTTGTCCTCAACTGCTTCACCCGCAGCAGCCGGCAGAGTTCTGCCATTAGCCGGGACATGAAGGGGGTTCCCTGGTCAGTCAGGATGTCCGAGGAGAGGCCGACTCGGCTGGCCAGCAGAAACAGCTCCTGGGCGATGGACTTCGCGGTGGCCTTCCGCAGGGGACTGCTTCTGGGCACCGGGTGGCATAGTCGACGATGACCAGGATGTGCTCATGCCCTCTGGCAGACTTCGGCAACGGCCCCACTATCTCCATTCCAATCCGCTCGAAGGGCACCTCGATGATAGGCAGCGGGATGAGCGGGCTGGGGGGAGGAGTCCTGGGCGACATGGCCTGAAAGGTCGGGCAAGCTTGGCAGAACCGCTTTACCTCGGCGTCCAGGCCCGGCCAGTGGAAGCGGATGTGGATGTATTGAGCAGTATTGGCTGCCGCGAGGTGTCCTGCCATGGGGTGGGAATGGGCCAGCTCTAGAATGGTCTCGATCTTGGCTCGAGGCACGACTAGTAACTTTTTCTCATCCCCCTACGCTGGGCGACACAATACAGCAGGCCATTCTCTACAACAAAATGTGGGAGAGGGTGGGGCTGGGGGAGGACGTCCTCTCCATCTACGACTCGCACCTGGCTCCAACAGTGCTTGAGTCGGTCGTACTCCCGCTGTTCCTTGGCAAAAGATCCCCCTCTAGCGGCCTGTTGGTAGACATCATAAAACAGATTAGTAGATTGGGATGGGGCCTCACCTTCTCTCCCACTGTCGGAGACGAGCAGGGCTGGTCGGCGGCGGGGTCCAGGCGGCCGCCTCGGCCTTCGACGGTTCCCCTTGGGGCTGGCAGGCTGAGCAGTGGCGGACAGCAGCTTCTCGAAGCTGGGCCAATCCCTTCCAAGCAGTACGGCCACCGGCAGGTCCTTCACCATGCCTACCTCCACGGGCCAGGTGCCCTGGGGGGACAAAATTACACGGGCCGGTACTTGGCGAGTGTCTCTGTGCACACAGGTAATCGGTAGGAAGTTTTTCCGGCCGCTTCGAGGGGCGCACAGCCGCAACTGGATGAGGGTGACCGCACTGCCTGAGTTGCTCCTGGACCACCGTCCAGGGGAATGGCGGCAGCCGGTCCCCTGCCCCGCTGGGATGGACAGAATCCGTCAGCTCGATCGCCTCCACTAGTTCCCGGGCGTCATGTGGGTTCCTCATGCCGACAGCCTGTCGGTGAGCGAGGTAGTGAGCGCAGGAGGCGATCTACCACCGCTCGTTCCACTACCTGTGTTGGGGTGGGGTTTCCTTCCAACAGCCAGTGCTGGGCGAGGCGGCTGAGTATGGGCTGGCACCCGGGGCCTGTATTCCCACTCGTGGAACTGCTGGGCGGCGCTTACAGGGGAGAGGCCCAGCCTCGCCAGGATCTCTCGCTTAACTTCGATTTAACTGTCGGCACTCGCCAGGGGAAGCAAGAAGTAAGCCCTCTGTGCTTCACCAGTGAGGAGGGTGCACGTGCCCACTCGTCCTCGGGCCATACCTCATGGTGGGGGGTGTTTTCGAAGACCTGAAGGAAGGCCTCCACATCGTCATCGGCTGTCATCTTGGGTAACAGGCGGATGGCTTGTGCCCGAGGCTCAGGTAGCGGAACGCGCTGGGCTGCGACAGCACGGGCAGCGGCGAGTTCATCCTCCGTCCTGCCCAGGCGAGTGGCGAGGTGTTCCGCTATTTGCTGCTGGCGGATGCTTAATTCAGCGAGGTGTTGCAAGACGTCCTCCATCGCAGGGACGCGCGTGCCGCCTTCTGTGGTGCTGGTGACAGAAACAGGGAAAAAAATGAGGCGTTGGGGCGGTGATCTTGTCGGTGATTCCTCACTGTTCTGCCTGCATTCTCCACCACTGTCACGGGGTGAAGAATCACTCGACAAGGGGTATGTGAAATCAAAAGCCCCGGAGGGTGGATTTATTAAACACAGTGATGCCTGGTGAAAGGTGCTGCTCCGCTTTCTGGTGGCCGGTGCTTCCCGTTTGCTCTTCGTGCTTTTCTGTGCCAGTTAAGGTGAAAGTGGGTGTCCAAACGTGCTCCAAAGTGCCTGGGCTGTCGGTCACTCGCTGCTTTCTGAAAAGTGAAGAGAGAGGGGTTAGACCAGTGTTGCATTTGGTTCAAGAACGATTTCTGAGTGCAGCATGTGCTCCTTTTGAGTGTGCTGGCTGATTGGGAGCAGCTGTGACCGATCAGCCGGTGACGAGGACGTGCAGGTGTTTTGCTTTGGTTTCCAGGGCGACGCTGATTCCTCCGGGAGTGCTCGTCACAATATGTCATGTTGTGGAAAAGCTGTTTGTGATGAACTGATTCTTCATTTTCATTTTTTTATTTTTTATTATGGTGGTTGTCAATTTATGTTAAATATACAAAACAGATTTTAGTAGCAGTGTGCATTGTTGAATTTACTATACACTGACATTTTTTTGTTTGTAAATACTGAATGCAATTACAGTTTTTGGGCCCTATTTTAACGATCTGAAACGCAAGTGTCAAAGCGCGAAGCGCAAGTAACTTTGTGGGAGGGTCTCGGCGCTGTTGCTATTTTCCCGGCGGGATAAGTGGCTCTTGCGCCCGGCGCAAACCTAAAATGGGTTGGTCTGAAGTAGCTTCATTATTCATAGGTGTGGTTTGGGCGTAACGTGAAATAAACCAATCGGAGCGTCATCCAACATTCCCTTTAAAAGCAGGTGCGCAAGTTCCATTATGGATTGCTATTATTATGGCGTATTTACCAGGCGCACGCCAGGAGCGGTTCACAGCCGAGGAGACTGATGTTCTTGTAAGAGCAGTGAAAGACAGAGAAGTTGTGTTGTATGGGGATGGGAGAAACCCACCCAAAATAGCGTCGGTTAAACAGGCGTGGGAGGAAATAGCCACAATTGTTTCATCGATTTTTTTTTTTCCTGGTTCTTGACGGACAAACAAATTTGTCAGATGTCCTTATATACATATATGTCTTGCCACTATCGGGCAAACAGGTCTGATCCTTAATTACTACAATTAGCCTGAATAATTTGTAAGCAAGATTTCACAATGATTTCCGTCATCTCATGTGTTAATATTTTTTTAGTGTAACAATTTATGATTTGCAAAAATAACTGTTGCATCTGTGTAGATTACATGAGCAAAGTGTATGCGCGTTGTGCACGCTATACATTATGGTCAAGCTTGCGCCCTTAAAATAGCATAATGGACAACGCGCAACGCGCCACTGACTTTAGACTAGGTTTTTTCTGGTCAGTGGCGCAATTGTTTAATGGAACAGCAAAATAGCACCAGGGATTGTTTGCGCCGGAACACGCCTCATTTTTTGCGCTGAACCGCCCAGGGAGCGCAAGTTCATTTACTAGTTTAGCGACGTGCTTCTGTGGAGGGAAAAGCGCGCTTTGCGCGGGTGCAAAATAGGAATGACACATGCGTCGGTGTACAAAGTCAATTGCGCTGGGTGCAAGATAGGGCCCTTATACTTTAAAGTTTATATCTGGCAATCACAGCTGCCAAAATTATTTTGTTAAAACTACAGAATTTTTATTACAGTGTAGAGAAGTCTTCTGAGCTATGAAAAAGCAACCTGAGGTTTCCTCAGGACCATATGACAGCAAAGCCATGGCAATGCAATAACAGACTTTCCATCACATGAGTGAATATTGAGTAAATGAAAACTCTTGACTTTTACTGATCTTATTTGAAGTTTGAGACCCTGCCAGTTCACTCCAGTCCCATGACCAACACCAGAGCAAATCATTTACATTTGACAAAGGATTTTCTGTGAAAAACTACAAAGTTTCTGAAAAGCCTTTTTAGTCATGCAACAGCAGAATTCTGTGGAGAATTTCACTGTTTTATAGCACTCTATTTATTATATTTACCTTGTTAAAATATATGACATAAAATTCCACAAAGCAAAAGAATACTTCACAGTACAGTAAGTGTTTTTAATTTTTTTTAGATTAACAAAGTTAGCAGTAAACCAGATAGCAGTTTCGTGATATCTAATGCAGCTTTCCATCTGCGTTGGGTCCAAAATATATTTGGACATTTAATTCACCCATAAATATATGATTTATGCTTAAACATGCTTCATTGCTTAACAGGCATTCAAGAGGCTTAAACTTCAAGAAAAGTTTGGACTTTATCAGTGGCTAGACTAGAAATTATAAAATGAGTGGACCATGGTAATAAGATGGGCCTCAGAGTCTACTTTAAATCTAAAGTATGTCAATTCACAATGCATGAGATAGAAATAGGAAAGCTCATTTCAACAACTAAAAACAGTATTTGACTACACTACTAATGTAAAAAAAAATCACATGAACACTCTTTAGATTTTAATGTGTTATTTATTTCTGCCTTTTTAAACAGAAATAACACTGTAACCAAATAACACAGCACAAATTAATAAGACAAACAAAAGTCCATCTCTCCCATTGGAATTAAAACAGGTGACCTCTGCTCTGTAAACATCCATGTCTGTATTTCCCTTTTGAAAATAAAAAATGGAAATAGATTACAAAATTATTTAGTGTTGGACTTTTGGACTTCAAGAACTTAAAGAACATTTGGAGGTAGAGAACTTGGAGACATGATGAACTTGTTGGTTTTTACTTAAACATAAATAATACGATAACAGGGATTAAGTATTATTATTAACATACGACTAATATTAACTTTATTTATCCTCAAGGGGAAACTGTTACTAATGAGGGGAATTAACTGAACTGTTATTGTCATTAACTGTCATCCATACTTATTTACTGTAATAATCTATTTGACAATTTATTTAATTTTACATGTGGCCTGAGAAAATCACGTCTATTATTTTGGTTTGTGACATAGGAGATCGTACTGCATGTACAACTTGTCGTCAACGCTGCCCCACGACTTTTATTAAAGGGGTCGTATGATGTTGCGAAAAATAACATTATATTGTGTATTTGGTGTATTGCAAGGTGTTTATGTGGTTTAAGGTTCAAAAAACAAATCATTTTCCACATACTGTACATTATTGTTGGTCCTCTAATCTGTCGATTTTCACAAAGCTCATCAAGAATATGTCTTTGGATTTTAACTTTAGTCATTGCAACTTTACAGATCTTCTTTATGCACCAAAAGCTTGTAACACTCCAAAGAGAAAGGAAAAATAGAAATCGCATCATATGACCCCTTTAATAAAATAGCTTAGATACTAGATTGCTACATTTTACTTGGAAGTTTTGGAAGTAACTAAACACAGCTTCAACGTTTGTAGAGAGAGATTAACTGAATACAGAAATAAGAGGAAAAACTATTTAAATAAAATATAATATAATTATTATGCATGACAGAGTGAGACACATCACACTAGAGCATCCTTTATAATTTCACAGTAAATTTGAAGGTAATTTGTACTTTATATAGTTAAAAGGTACAGTACATATAATGTACAATTATATCCTATTGAATATTTCACTGTATATTATACTGTGCGATAACTGATTGTTATAAAATGCATGTTTTTATTATTCCATACCTTAATTTGTATTATTGGTCACTATAACTCCTACAGTATATAATTTATTTCATTTTATTTCACAGTTTTAATGACTTAATGACTTTAAGGACTTTTTAACTGGTTTTAGAAGATTTACAGTAGTGTACATATTTTTGCCCTCGAGATGCTGGTCTTGCATCCTGTGTCAACACTGCAAGATTAAACTGTTGATGTAAAGCATTCATATTAGTAATTTACAGCCAAAGTGCTATTTATGTACTTTCCATGTTCATCTCCCTTTGCTGCCTGACAAATACAGTCTGAATGTAAAGTGACATTTAAGAACGTCTCCTGTTGAAAGAGAATTCATGTGTTGCTTGATGAGTGTCACAGATCCACAGAACTGGGATCCTGCCTATAGAATAATAAGAAATTTCCATTTCATCATCATAATGCACTGGACCTCACTAGGGGGAACTCTTGGTGACCCTTACTACATAATATTTTTATTTCATAATGAAAACATGTGTCAAAAAGCAGGGTGGGCCGAAGAATGACCTCAAAACTTTTACTAGTCTGCTTTGTGTTTAAAAATGTCAGGCCTCTACAACTTAAAAAATAAAAAAAAAATAAAAAAAAAACATTCTTAATGTTTTTCATTCATTCCAAGTTGATTTCTTCAACAGTGTCTTTATGTTGAAAAAAACATAATATTGATCTATATTTATAAAGCCTTTCAAAAATCATCTGTAGAGCAATACACTTAAACTATAAGTAGACATTGCAGTGCATTTTGAATGAAATCATTGAATGTAAATTAATTTCCAGCACATTTCCAGCACCAGACATTAATTTATTAATTGGTGATATAGAAACATGAATGTAGTCTATGGTCTTTGTGTCTTTTTGTAGAACTTGTAGAACTTGGCACTACCAATTTATACACACACGCTTTTTTCTTTTGTAGAATACAACTTGTTTAGGCTAATGGCTAAACATTACACACACACACACACACACACACACACACACACACACACACACACACACACACACACACACACACACACACACACATATTGGTATATTTGGTTTATGGGGACTCTCCATAGGCGTAATGGGTTTTATTCTGTACAAACTGTATATTCTATTGCCCTACCCCAACCCTACACCTAAACCTAACCCTCACAGGAAACTTTGTGCATTTTTGGATTTTCAAAATAACTAATTCTGTATGATTTATAAGCGTTTTGAATTACGGGGACACTAAAAATGTCCCCATAAACCACCTCCTCATTGTAATACCTGTGTCATACCTATGTCATTATACAAATTTGTGTCCTCATTAACCACATAAACAAGCTCTCTCTCTCATACACACACACACACACACACACACACACACACACACACACACACACACACACACACACACACATATATATATATATATATATATATATATATATATATATATATAAAATAAAGTTAGTACAAGGGCCTTTTTTAACCTTTGTCACTTTGTGACTTACAGCAAATCTTTACTTAGGAGGTCAGAAGTACTAAGTACATCTGAACTAGAGATTTCACACATATGGTGTCTTTACATGGATAAAGCAGAGGATAAGGTAAAGGAGAGGTTAGATGAGAATTATCACAGCTCATCTCCTCACCTGTAAACCTGCTTCCACTCCCTGACTCCACTCTCCACAGAAGTGTACACAGATGGTCGGCTGATGCTACAGACCACACACAAACCCTGAGCTGGAGGTGGAAGATGTAAACTTCAGTTGAATACTTTGGCACAAAATATAAAGGAAGATTGAAATGTTTATGGTAACTCAGCCTTGAAGTTTCTGACGTCAAACATCTGTTAAAGAATGGTGGTATAAGAGGATCAGCCCATGGTGAGAAAAAAGTATGTTTTCCAGTCCGGTCATATCCAGCCAAATGAATAGAAAATAGTTTGACTTTGGGGAGTTAATTACTTTCACTACATACATTAGTGGTCATACTTTTGGACACATCTACTACTGGAATTATGAGAAGTAACCAGTTTTTTTTTTTTTCAACAGTCAAAAACTCTGTACATTACAGTACAATATTGTATTTATTTATTTTTTTACTTGTCAGCTTTGCATAATCAGGACATTCTCTCAAACTTCATGAGATATAATCTTGGAAGTTTTAATGGGACCTATTGAAGTTTCCATGTACTGCAGACAGTTATTGGCTGATTGTCTTGATCTAAAAAAATTGATTAGTTTATATCTTCTTACAAAACTACTTTCAAGCATTTGAGCATAAACCTTTAGATCAAAATCCATAGTCAAAATTTTAGACTGGTAGTGTATTGTGTTTTTGAGTTTGTTTCCTTGTGTTTTATAGTGCAAAACTCAGAAGCAGTGACATAATTGGTGATATAATCAACAAATAACTTGCAATGCTGTGAAAGCCCCTTAAGTAGCTCAGCGGCCCTGTCTGTGCCCCTACAGGATTTGCATTATCATTTAGTGGAAAGAACATTAAGAGTTTGGCTGGACTGTACAGGATTACTTGTGCTCTGTCACCTAGAAGCTTGGAAAGGGTTAATGACCATGCCACTATTCTATTTCAGCTGGTTGGGTGGTTGCAAGCAGGAGGGGCTAACTTGACCATTGATGAACCCACTGTGCTATGATAGCCATCAGCTTGGGCAAGGGAACATCTAGAAAATGTATTATTAAAAGACCATCTGCTGAGTTTCACAGAATACCATAGCCGTCATGTGTGAACACTATTCTCACCGCTGCCTGTCTTTCTTACCCAATTTTTGAGGGGTTTAATACATATTAAATTGTTTGGTTTTTTAAAAAAAAATCGAATTAACTTCAAAATGGTTCTTGGATTGAGTAACATTAAGCATCTGGACTGAAATTAAAAGTTACATAAACCAGGTTCTCTTTAAAGGGACAGTTCATCCAAAAATTAAAAACACCCACTGATCTATAACAGAGAATTGGATTGCTCATGACGTAATAAAAGTGAAGTCACCATGCCGCCATATTGTTATTCCCTAGTATTCATACATTCTGTTGAATGAATAGGAAATCAATTTTACTGAGAAAACATCACCTAGAAAGTATTCCTGTTCATTATTACACTGCAAAAATCCTAAGCATGTAACGGATATTTTATTAATTTCTGGAATGTCCCCTGCCTATTTTAAAACTAGGTTCATATACAGTAGCGAACATCAGATGAGCATGATGATCATCTGATCAACAGACACTCAACATATGCATTACAAATGACAAAGTCATTTTACAACTGCCCTGTCGTCAGGAGTCTATGATGTTATGAACACGGTAGATAGAGGGCTCTTTCATGACTTCAGGAGGAGGAGATACTGCCGGCTCATTGGGACCTTGAGGGAGAGAAGGGGCTGAAGGAGTAAGATGTGGAATACCGGGTGGGTACGATACCAGGCTGGCAGTTGTAGGAGGAAGGTGACCTCATTGATCTGCCTTTGGATGGTGAAGGGACCTATGTTGCAGGAACTCAGCTTCGTGCAAGGCAGGTCCCGCAGATCCCAGGGTTGAGAGCCAGACCTTATCTCCTGGGAGCAGGATGGGGGTGTTGGAATGGCAGGCATTTGCAAAGGCAAGGCCTTGCATCTCTGTACTGCCTGCTGGAGGTGGACATGGACGTGTCCCAAACTCTCTTGCTTGTACAGAACCAGTGGTCTTCAGCTGGAATGTCAGAGGGTTCTTCTGTCCAGGGAAACAGATGGGGTTCGAAGCCAAGTATGCACTGAAATGGGGTGAGGCTTTGGTGGTCTGTTTCAGGGAGTGCGTGTTGGTTGGAGTAGGAGTATGCCCGGAGCTACCTCCCTGTTACTGATGTCATAGTTCTGCTCCGCTGAGGTAAACTTCCTGGAATAGTACACGCAAGGGTGGAGGTGGGGAGGCTCTCCATGGTATTGTGATACCACTGCTCCCATGCCGGTAGTGGAGGCGTCTACCTCCACTATACAAGGGAGTTGGGGATCGTGGTGAGTGAGGATGGGAACAGTGCAGAAGGCCTCCTTGAGCTTCTTGAAGGCTTCCAAAGATGTGGAATTCCAGAACAGAGACTTGGGCCGATGAGGGAGCATGGAAGTGAGGGGGGCTGAATGGAGGATTGAAGTTCTGGATGAATGTGCGGTCAAAGTTGGTGAATCCAATAAATCATTGGAGCTTCTTGACAGATTGCGTTCATGGATGACCTGGACCTTCCCCTAGTTCATTTGAATACCATCTGCAGTGAGGATGAACTGGACAGTGGGGTGGTGGAATTCACACTTCTTGAGTGTCAGTTAGAGTTAGTATCTTCTGAGCTGCTGAAGGACGGATGGCGATGTTTGGCAATGTTCTGGGAGAATATCAGGATTTTATTTATGTACAGTATGACATATTGGAGGAGAATCTCCTGGAACACTTCATTCATAAATCCCTGGAAGATGGATGGTGAGTTAGTTCAGCATCACAAGATATTCAGTGTAACCTGAGGGGGTTATGAATGCTGTCTTCTACTCATCGCCCTCCCGGATTCGAATGAGGTTACTCTGCAGTTCTAGCTTTGAGAAGATGCGGACCTAACGGAGTTCCTCGAGGGTGGCTGGGACCAGGGGAAGTGGATAGGGGAGCTTGACGGTGTGTTCTTTCAGGGCTTGGTAATCAATGCAGGGTGGCAAGCCTCTGTCCTTGTTGCACATGAAGAAGAAGCTTGAGGTGGCCAGTGAGGTGGAAGGACGAATAAACCACTGTTGAAGAGCACCCTTGATGCAATCTTTTATTGCCTTGCACTCCAGGATGGACAGGGGGGTAGACTTCACACTTGGGGAGACAGGCTCCAGGCAGCAGGTCAATGGCACAGTCCCATGGCTGATGAGGTGGTTACTTGGTGGCTGTCTGTTTGCTGAAGACATCCTGGAACACCACATAGTCAGATGGGATTGCAGGGTTCTCCAAGGGTTTGGGGCTCTCCACACAGATGGAGTTAAATTGGAGATTGGGGCTCTTCTCAGGGGGCAACAGAACATTGGAGAGAAACAGTTTTGGAAACAGGTCTTACTCCATCGGAGGATCTCGCTAGAATCCCATCTGCTCGAGAGAGTGTTCTGATAGTCATGGGCATCTCAGGATGATGTCCATGATGGGTCCCTTCAATACCAAAAAGTAAATTTTTTACTGGTGGAAACATCTCACTTGTAAAGATACAGGAGAAGATGGTACTCGATGCGTCCATGCCAAAGCAGTTTCACTTGGATCCTTTCAATCCTGAGCACCTGGGCCAGCCTTCTTCGGGTTAGGTTGAGACATTTTAGGAGGGCTTGGGAGATGAAGAGATGAGGGGACTCACCACTGGACATAGGGGATGAGAAGGGGACGTCTTAATGAAGTGCCCTGAAGCTCCATAATAGATATCCATATTCAAAACCTAACAATCATTTTAATCTAGCTTGCACTCACATTTGTAAACAAAGCAGTTCTGGGGGAATGACGTATGAGGTCAGCTTTGCGCATGCGCCACTCAGAAGTGATCCATGTGGAAACACAGTGGAGAGATCAAAACAGAACAATGGTGACTAATTAAAGAAGAACATTGCAGGATTTCGATATAAGCCAAGAGGAGACTGGTTTTCCTGTGCTTCCTTTGCTCCTGTTAACAAACGTTGGTTTTCAAAGCACAATGCTGTCCTCATACGTCATACCCCAGAAACTGCTTCCATTTTACAACAGTGAGCTCAAGCTAGATTAAAGTGATTATAACGATTCACTACAGGAGGCTTTGTTTACCCCTCAATGGATGAGCTTTATATCAAACATCTCATGGACCGATGGAGTGCGACACCCGGTAAGTTGCATCAAATGTCTTGAAAGATCAAATAATTTTTTTTATAAATCCAACTGAATTCGTCTGAAAGGAGAAAAACATATACACCGTAGCCACCAGATCCAGGTTGTATCCAAGTCAAGGGGACACTGCAGCCACCCGGATCCAGTACGTATCAAGACCAGATGGTGGATCAGAACCTAGAAAGGACCTCTACAGCCCTGAAAGACAGCGGAGACCAGGACAACCCTGTCTCAGACGACCACCGGGAAAGGACCACAGGAAACAGATGATTCTTCTGCCAATCCCAACATGGAATTGGGCTGCTGATTTTGTCTGATCAGAAGAGATCTGTCCCCCCAACTGAGCCTGGTTTCTCCCAAGGTTTTTTCTCCATCCTGTCACTGATGGAGTTTTCGTTCCTTGCCGCTGTCGCCTCTGGCTTGATTAGTTGGGGTCACTTTATTTATAGCTATATTGTTGACTTGATTGCAAATGATTGCACAGATACTATTTAAACTGAACTGAGATGATGACATCACTGAATTCAATGATGAACTTCCTTTAACTGTCATTTCGCATTATTGACAGACTGTTTTCCTAATTAATGTTGTTTCATTGCTTTGACGCAATCCTTTTTGTTTAAAGACCTATATAAATAAAGCTGAATTGACTTGACCAAGGACAGGGGTAGGCAAGTTCGGTCCTAGAGAGCCGCAGTCCTGCAGTTCACAACTGAACAAGCTCATCAATATCTTCAGTATTACTAAATTGAGGGGTTTTTTCAGAGTTGAGCTGAACTCCTACCTCTTATCTGACTGATAATAAATTGGTTCATTTTAAATTATTATGTTTACTCTGAAATGATTGATTCTAGTAGATTACGTTATTAGTAATATTAATAATAATACTTAGGCTATTGTATATACAAAGAGAGATAGGGCCTTTGTTGATGCTCTAGAACTGCCCGCTGCTGCCCTCGGGCAATGGAGCAGGATGATTGTGGTCCAGTGTTCATCTGTCTGCGATTCTCCATCCCCTCCTGGGACCCAAAGCCAGAGAAAACTGCTCTCTCATCAAGATTCTCCATCCAGCCCTCCTCCGGGGGAGGAAGAGGTGACTTTACCATTCCCCAAAGAGCAGCTTCCTTTCTTCTCTGGTTCGCCCATCCCAGAGCTTCTTGCACTTCTGCTCACAGTGAGGTTTGATGGGGGCCTGGATGGAGGATGGATCCACAACCTGGTAAGTCCCATATGTACTTCCGGGAAGAATGGCACCAGGGCGGGGCACTGAGAATCAGCACAGACCACCCCAAAGAACCAAACATCTGATCTTGAGGGCTCGGGACACGGTGGAGGTCTCCACTTGAGCCCTACACACAAAGCGGCCTGGGAAAGCATAGCCAATATTTCCGCATTCGATTCAGGCATTGCTACAGTCCCAGGGGAAAGCAGCACAGCCGAATCTTCCTGTCAAAAAAGAGCTGGCTCACCCTTCGATGCAGTGATCGACATCCGGTCATCGGGAGGAGCACCAAAGGATACTGCTGGTACGCTTCTTGTAGAGTGCCCAGCACATTCCATTGGGAGCTCAACTGGGCATGGAGTGCAAGAGGAGTGATGGTCCCCTGAGGGTTGGTTCCCACTCGACATGGATAACCACCACCGCTGAAGCTCTGTACCTCCAACAAGAAGATCTCTCAAAGAGCGCACTGAACAGTAATCCACAGTGATTTTTGAGTGGCTTCAAAAAGGCATTGCAGATGTGCCAGTCCATCAGTGCAAGGACACCCGAGCAAATTACTATATTTCCATTTTCTCACCTAGCTGACATGCAGGGAGGGAGAGGAAGGAAATACGAAAAAGACATTAAAATTTATGTCACATCTTTACTTCCTCTCCAAACCACTTTTCCAGTTATCAGACAGGTTTCTTTTGTAATTCTTTCTGGCTCAACCAGACAGTGGTGGGCAGAACTAGTGGCCCTCAACAACATTATGGGCTCTTTGAAATCTAAATTTAATTGAGTCATACTTCATCATCTAAATGTATATTTTCATTTGTAGCCTTATATGTAACTGCCCTATTTTTGCATTTTTGTAATGCTTATGGAAATGTTTATTTGGCACTGCATACCATTGGTACAGGGTTATGTTCTTATAAATGTAAACAGTTGCTAGAGAGGAATGACAATGGAATATTAACTCATTATTCAGGAATGGACATGTTGAATTTTCCTAAGCATGTCCAATTTAGAATGGATCAGTTCATCTGAGGGCTCATATCTCTTGGCGACTAAGAGTAACCTGAGTGGTTGTGGGGCACACAGGCATCTTCCAGCTGTGCAAGTTTTGGCCTCTGGGTCACAGTTCGCACTGTTTCTCATAAGGGGCATAAGACCTGGAAAAACCCTGGTGGAAAGAATTGGCATGCACTGCAATTCGATACTGTGTAGAAGTATTTCTGAGCAGCCATCATAGTGTAACTGGAAGATTGGATTAGTTTTATATTTAGATATTGTAGTTAACATGATTGGCATTGAATTCTGCATTAAGTAGGTTAGTCATGTATAAAGAATGTAATATAGTTGTGGAACAAAAATAAGTTTGGATGCATATAATTATGAGTCTATTTAATGTCCAATATTTAGCAGTTTTCTGTGCAAACAGGACAATATTGTTATGCTTGTCTTCATGGGCCCAAGAGCAAAATGGGGCCAAAATAAAAATATCTGAAGTAGTTCACTTTTTAAGTTTCTCATAAAGCATTTGTACAAGATAAGAGTAACTGGAGGAATGTTTAAGCAATGTTCTTTCTTTTCTTCTGTCTCTCTCTTTTTTTTTTTTTTTACTTGAACTGCTCAGATTAATGTGATTCATGGCTTCCTGTGTGAATGTTTTCCCTTGATCTGTATCTCGGTTAGGGGAAAGTCGATGCAACCCCTAAGAGCTGTTATTTTAAGAGTTTGTTTAATGTCTACATTCTAGTTAAAAATTTTGAGAAAGGAGTTTAAAAGTCATACATTTACACGTTTAAATTAAAAGTTTACGATGAATACAAATGTAATTGCTGTTTTCACTGTAAATAAATTGTTATAATAAAATAATACACAATCAGATTACAGTATAAATTTGAATGGGCCTTCTAATTCTTCATTAAACATGAATGTCATATACTGGATGTAAAGTCCATGATGATAATTATTGCATGTTAGCGATGCCATATTATTCTTAAATATGTCTTAAATGTTTTTAAATGAAAAAAAGAAAATAAAAAAAAATGCAGAAAACGTGAAGGTAATCCTGTAATAAATGGAAGATGGCAAGATATAATGAGAATGACAGGCTGAAGAGAAGGAAAGCCCATTTCCCTCTCAAGCTGATTAGAGCACAAGCCCATAATTACAGAACATCTGCACCCTGTGGCTTCTGTCAGCTCAGTCCCTCTCTCCAAACCAGCCGAGCTTCCAACAGAAGTTTGGACTACTTTCAATCATTCAAGGGTCTGTCCTTATCAAGACACACATCTGAGGTCCAAACCATTTCAAATATACACATACCAGGGGATTATATGGGCAAATGCTTAACGGGATGCTTGGCCTGTCATGTCCAAGTGGTGGTGTGCATGGGGTTTTGTGGGGCTGCCCCTGCCCCTTTAATCTCTGACACTAAAGTGCCCTTTCGGAGTGATATAGGTGTCCCCAGACCACTTCTGCACCCCACCCCCACCACTTCTGGAGGTCTGTGTACCCCACAATGTCCAAGCAAGAAAAATATTTAAAAAGCTTAGTTACAGAAACAATAGATGGGTCTTCACTCTGTGCGCCAGCGCTGGGAAAAGGACATGGTCGCTGCTTCTAGAATATTTCAACATTGTAGATGGAATATGGCAGGTGTCAGCTGTAATTCTTTGCTGTTAAGTTTAAATGCATTAAGAACACCTGTTGTCTTTCGTCACAATGTCTGATGAAAACTTTTATATGCAGGAGTCATATGTCTGGACAAGCAAGAGTATTTCTTGCTGATATATTTCATCTCCTTTCTATTTCTAAAATCATAAACAACTTTGGTTATTGTTTGTATGAGACATGACTTGTACGTAACAGATAGCCTGGAATTAAAATACCATTGGAATGAAAATAATGATTGTTTGTATATATATATATATATATATATATATATATATATATATATATATATATATATATATATATATATATATATATATATATATATATATGAACATGTTGAATGATTTTACATAATGACATTTATTAATCAAATTAAAGTATTCAGTTCCAAATATCTTCATATCTAAGTTAAATGGAAGTACAATAATCTATGGATTCTGTTTTGTGAAACGTTTGTTTTAATATTACCAGTGTTTCTTGAAACCAAAATGGACTGAAGTGTGGTTTAGAATACAAAAATGTGAATATAGTTGGATATGTTGCACCAGAAACTGCATTTTTAGTAAGACTGATACAGTTAGGAATAGTTTGACCACTGTCATGTTATATGATACAGCCCTCCAAAACTGAAACAATTTAATTCAATAAAACATATCCACAAATATGTGCTGTGGAAACAAATATAGTGACAACCAAACATTCATGCTCCTACACTGAACACAATACAGATTTGGCCGGAGAAACAAAAAATAAACTATCAGGCAAACAAAAAAAAAAAGATTTTCCTGGATGGGTATAATATAATATGATATGATATGATATGATATGATATGATATGATATGATATGATATGATATGATATGATATAATATAATATAATTTTAAAATGGATAGTTCTTATTGCTTTTTGCTACAGTGCATTTTATTTATTACTTTTTTCTGCAAGAATACCTTTTAATTGTTATGGTTAATGGTAATGAATTATTGCTAATGTTCACCATTAAGAACCTTTTAGACATGAAAAAAGTCTCTACAATGGCCGTTCAGTTTTAGTCATATTACTAACCAGTATCTTACAAATATGTCTCACTGAAAAGAAAAAAGTCATTACGAAAATGATTGACGATATCATTAAAATGGATGTTCCTTTTCTTTAACAACACACTACCTCTGTGTCATAATGCTGGGAGTTTAAGACTTTTTTGACCTCAGTGGGTCAACAAATCATCCATACCCTCCACCTCTGCATCCTCCATCTGACAATGGCTTATTAGTGTTGAGGGTATCAAAGCCTCTTTCACTAATGGCTCAGGCAGAGGCTGATGAAATGCACAGCTGTGCCCCACGTGTCCTAAAACCAACCCTAGTTATTCACTCATTCACTTTCTGACACAGATAAGCAAATCCAATGTATTACTATAATATGCTACACATTTTTGTTATGCACTTATTTAAGCTATGGATTTATACATGTATAAACTGAAAAGCATGTTGTCCTTGTATAGTCTCCACCATGGTTTGCTGTGCTGCATGGGAATGCTCCTGTCACTCAACAGAAAATAGTTGTAGAATGTATGATTTCCCTACTGATAAAGAGAGAGAAAAGTTTTTAAAGTTTTTGCATCAAGTTTTCTTCAATTTTCATTTTATTGTACACATAAAGTAAAGATTTACTGTGATTACTTCTATAGTGGTATACTGTACATGAACTTTTTCAGTCTCACTTATGTCCAGCAGCATCCTTTGCAATCAATCCAATATTAACATACAACTCCCCACCCTGCAAAAAAAATCACGTTTAAAAGCCTTAATTACATAATGATGGATGAAACTGCATTAAGAGAATGAAAATCATCCCCTGAATCTACTAATTAAGTGAGAAATAATTTACTAGCATGTTTTCACGCACAAGTTTTGATTAATTTGATTAGCTGTGCTGATAATATACAATTTTATTCTATAAATGCCTTACCTTTTAAAAGTTCATCAAAGCGATCTCTTCTGCTGCAACTCTACAACACTAATAATATTTGGAGTCAACTTCCAGGAACTGTTGAGAGGCTCCATTGGTCCATTGGAGTGAATAGAGATGACGCAACTCTCTCTCAACGTCTCTGCATGGATTCATATTCTAAAGCAAGATGTATTGGTGTTTTATTAATGAATTATTTTATTAATTATTAATTATTTAATAAAAAATAAAAATTAAAACAAAATACATTTAAAAACTATTCCTATGTTAATGATTTAACAAGCACTGTTGAAAGTGATCAATCACAGGAGTGGAGACATCTGACACTTGATCTATGCCTCCAAAGTTTCAAAAATCAACTTGATGAAAGTTTTGGGGGCCATTAGCAAATATCAGGTATGGGGCCCCAACACAATAACTACCTATATGCTCTTTTATGCCTAACCCTTATTTTGCTTGCTCTTTCTCTCATAGTTTATAGTTTATTTACCCTTTTACAACGTAAGTAAATAATGAGTCAACATGATGGTTGTTACGGTAATCATGGACAGGAGGCTGGAATAACAGGAGAACACGGTTCATTATGGCACAAGCAGAGGAGCAGGTAGTGCACAGTGAGGTAATGGTGCTGGAGGGAGTGGAAATGAATGGATCCGTTGGTGGAGAACACAAGAAGCTGGAGGTAGTGGACACACACATGCACACGATGGAGACTTGGAGACACTGGAGATCGCTGGAGAGAAGTAAGCAGAGAGACAGGTTAGTCCTTAGAGTAAGCATGCAGGTTAGACCTTGTTGCAAACGAGACCGGACGGTGACTGGTGGTAAGGTTTGAGGAGTGAGACGTGGAAAGTGGGGTGGATCCAATACTCAGTTGGCAGGTGGAGTTTGAAGGTGACTGGATTGATCTGCTTGGTGATGGTGAACGGGCCAATGAACCTGGGACTTGTAGGGCCTGTTGCAGTTGGTGGTGGGCCGCGTCCCAGACTCTCGCTCTCTCGGAACCAGTAGTTGACTGATGGAACGTTCAAGGGTTCTCCCCCGACCATGGGAAGAGTGGTGGTTGGTAGCCAAGTACACACTGGAATGGAGTGAGTCTGATGGAAGGCTGGCGTAGGGAGTTCGGTGCGTACTTGGCCCACCCAAGGAAATGGTTCCAAGGGGGCCTCTGTTGGAGACAATGTCTTCGGGAATGCCGAAGTATCGGAAGACATGGTTGAACATCAGTTTGGCTTTTTCCATGGCCGTGGGCAGACATTTCAGGGGGAGAAGATGACATGATTTAGAGAACCGGTCAACTATAAAGAGGATACATGTATTGTTATCAGAGGGAAGCAGGTCCGTAATGAAGTCCACACCTAGGTGTGACCACGGGAGGTTCGGAACGGGCAGAGGGTAGAGCTTGCCTGATGGTAGGTGGCATGGGTTCCTAGAGATGGTGCAGTCCTTACATCCTTGCATGTACCTTCTGATGTCCAATGCCATATTGGGCCACCAGAAGCGTTCCCTCAGCAGCGAGAGGGTTTCTTTGACCCCCGGGTGGCCAGTGCCAAGTGGAGTGTATGCTGAGTGGATTGGACAAGGGCAGGGTCTCAGTCGACCAGGTGATAGGACTGACGATCACCTTATCAGGAAGTATTGTTTCGGGTTCTTCCAGGTTTTCCTCAGGAGTGTGTCACCGGGACAGATTGTTGGCTTTGATGTTCTTGGGCCCTGGTCGGTACGAGATGGAGAAGTTGAAGCGAGTGAAGAATAGTGCCCAGCGGGCCGGTGTTGGGTTAGACTCTTAGCCATGCGTAGGTACTCTATATTTTTATGGTCCGTGAGAACTAGGAATGGGTGTTTGGCTCCCTCCAACCAATGCCTCCACTCCTCCAGCTCAGTTACTGATGTCGTAGTTGACCTCCGCTGGGTTGAGCTTACGAGAAAAGAAGGCGCATGGGTGGAGGTGGCTGGGATTCCCCTGCTGCTGGGAAAGGACCGCTCCTACTCTGGTGGTGGAAGCGTTGACTTCAACAATGAAGGGTCGATTTGGATCAGGATGTACAAGGAGTGGAGCGGTAGTGAAAGCCTCCTTGAGAGAGTTGAAAGCTTCCGTGGCGGCTGGGGTCCAGGACAGAGACTTGGGCTTATTACGGAGAAAATGGGTTGGTGATGGAGCTGTGGTCTTAGATGAAACGGCGGTAGAAGTCAGCAAAGCCGATGAATCGCTGGAGTTCTTTGATGGTGTTAGGAGTGGGCCAGTTCTTGATAGCGTCCACCTTCCCCTCGTCCATCCATGCATAGAAAAAGCACACAAGTGAGTTATTTTGAAACATCAAGACAAATAAAATCCACACCAAACATGATACTTTTTTCTCTGAGGTTAATATATCCATTCAGAGATAATCAGGCAGGATTATACAGCCTAGAAAGTGAGCCAAGAGCACTCTCTCTATAATCCCTAAAAGCTGCCATTTATTTCATTGCAATCTCTTGATGTTCTGTTAATCAATGAAGCTGAATGCACTGCGTGAGCTTGCAGAACTTAGCACTTGAACATTTGACTCTCTCCAGAACACAAATGAACACTCGAGGGTTTGCTGAATATGTTTAGCCATTATCAGATTGGGCCCCCTGATTGCCCTGAGCGGCCACTTACCTCACTTATTGGTTAAGTCCACCCCTGACTGGGACGAGTGAGCAGGGGTTGAGCAGTTGAGAGGGCTTAGAGGAGGGCCAACGAGCACTCCTAGGTGTCGTTCTCGCCGGATTGCATGTTTGCACACGGTTAATGTTCTGTGCTTTTACAGGTGCAATAATGCTACCTACTTTTGGAACAATTTAATCGACATACACATCACCTCTCCTCACTAGCATGCATGGGCTCAGTGCGGTTATTTATTCAACATTGTATACATGTATACAACTTATGTATTCAGAATCCTAATTAGGCCTATGGCTGCTAGATCAAAGCAATGGACTATGATGTATTGTAAACAGGGTTGGGGAGTAAATGTAATGGCATTATAAAATCAGAAAAGAAAAAAAAACTGGTAACTCTAATTTATTAACAATGTAATCAGATTACAGTTACATTTTGTAAAAAATCTGAATACTATCAGGATTTCAATCTTTCATTTTAGTAAGGAATTATGCCTTTTCGACTGTTACCTTTCACGCAGTGTGTCATGTAGCTGTATGTGAACATAAACTATCTGCAAAGTTGTGAAGCCGACAGAGCACAATAGATAAAGTTATTGTCTGTAAAAAAAAAAAAAAGAGTTGGCTCGCAATTGCAATAGCAATTATTCTGTTGCAGCTCTACATCACAAAGTAATACATTTGCATGGTGTCTGCTCATGTTTTACATTGGCAACTTGCCCGCCCACAGACACAGTAACATTTCTGTGTGGTTAACATAATTTCGAGAAGACGCTGTTGTCCTACGCTGTGAGAGTATATTTGTTTGATCACACCTCATAATTATCACAAACTTATCAACACTTGACATTTACCACTGAGAAATGTCCTGCTCTAGTCGTGCTTGTGAATCAGTCTTTTGTCAATCAGCCATTTCAACCATTTCATCATCAGACTCCGGCTCGAGTTTGTAAGCTAAAATCCATACCATCTTTTCTATGTATTCACTAGTCTCCAGGGCTGTTGTTCTGTCATGGCAATTGCCGTTTCATTTACTACACGTGCTAAGCACATCTGACCAATCACAGCAGTGAGGGCTCATGGAAAGGAGGGGTTTAGAGAGACTGATTCTTTGAACTGTTTTGCACAAGTCATTTATGAATCAGTTAGAAATTAGGTAAAATGAAATCTATTTTCTGAGAAAACTAACATGTTTTCTGACCTTGCATGCATGTAAACCTGTTTTAGGAGACTCTTAAGGCTCTTTAGGATCTATAAAGCAGAAAATGTAATAAATGCATCTATGCAAATGCATTCCAACAGCTGCTGAATTTGATATGTCATGAACAGTAAATAAATGTTAATACAAATTATATCATATGAATGCCTAACATTCTTTGAAAGGCTAGAGATATGAAAATAGACACCGGAGTAAGAAAATTAACTGTCAAAAATGACAAAAACAATAAATAAAATGGGCCTCTGGTGAGCATGGAGATTAAACTTCTAATTGAATTTAAATTATTTTAGCTAAACAATTTTATCAACGTTATATTGCGTTCATATTTTTTAAACAGTCTAACAACTTATCTTCAGAGGGTAGAGCAATGTTTTGCATCACAGTGAATAAATAAACCCAACAATACTATGGAAGTCCAAGGTGCCCATCAACTGTTCGTATAATCTGAGTAATCAGATTTTCCTGAAAGGGACTTTGTTTCATGGTCACTATGTTGTTAGAGTTGCATGACATTCTGCATAATTATCCATATCTGAGTTCCACTGGAAAATAAAAAAAAATTGCATATGGAAAATACAACATTATACAAAAATAGCATATAATAAGAAAGAAATAAAGCAAGATTATACTAATCTCAAGCTACAAGTAGGTACACGTAGTACCATGTATTAAAATAAGTAAAATGACTCAAGTCTGATACCTTAAACTTCTGGTCAAGTTGAGACCATATTCTTGCTTTTCAGGAGATCTGGGCACACAGCTTTCTGCTTTTGTAATGTGGTGTAAAAGTTCATGAAAAAACTAAAAATGAAATATGTCAATAATAACGTGCCCAAAAATAACACAACCATTACGAGAATTTGCCTGAAATGTAACTAGACTGATTTTTTATTTTCCTTTGAAAGCAAAGTTAAGGCCATAAATTTGAGTGGAGGATTAGGCAATTTTTCAGCAGACATACTGTTGAATTTGACCCAGGTATTACATACACACATTTTTATGAACTGAGCTTTAAATCTGAGTGATCTCTTTCTGTCCCATAATTTACAGAAATCCAGGACAGCAACCTCAATCAGGGTTAATCCGCTGTGGGCAGTGGCAGGAGATATCAATGCGTGGGAAAGCTTGGGTAGGCATTGGATTGGCAGTGCTCTTTCTCACCACTTGACATTCTCTAACTCTTATGCAAGACATACCAGCTGTGGCCACCGCATGTTGGGATTGGCTTTACATAACAGTCCTTGGGTTGCTTTCAGTTCTCCTAAACACAGACCACAGTGCAAAGAATAATGGAGGTACTGAAAAAGAAAACAAGTGGTTGCAAATAGACAAAAGAAGCAAAAGAAGCATTGTGTCTCTCCATACAGGTCCTTGGTTATTATATTTCACAGGCACCGTAAAATGAAAGTCAGCTTTGCTGTCCTATTCCTTCATTATGCTTCTGGTAAAAATGTGTGGCAACAATTAAGCCAGTCACACTTTTTATGCACACCTCCCGTGCAACCATTTTCTTGTCATATAGCTCTTATCTACTAAGTAAATTGGGATTGACCAAAATCGACAAAACCATGAGTGTATATTTTATTAACATCATGGGTTTCAATAGAGACATTGCAAGTCACATGACGATATTAAAAAAGTACACTTTTTGACAGTGCATGCTTTTAAAAATAGTTAAAAAGAGTCATTTGTTATTACCTATTTGAAATTCAGTACTTTTCAAATATAACAACTTCAGATTTTATACTGGATAACCGTACAGTTCAAATAACAATTTTGTCAAAATCACATCAAAATAAAAATAAAAAATCATCATAAGATTATTTAAACATAATTATTTGAAATGTACTTTAAAGTAAAACATTTACTTAAAAGGATAGTTCACCCAAAAAGTAATTACTCACCTTCATGTCATTCCAAAAAACCTTCGTTCATCTTCGAAACACAAGTTAAACATGTCTTATGATGTGATTTCAAATTTCCTTTCTCTTTGGAGTGTTACAAGCTCTTGGTGCATGAAGAAGATCTGTAAAGTTGCAAAAACCAAAGTCTCAAATCCAAAGAGATATTCTTTATCAAAGTTAAGACTCTGCCAACCCCCCAAACGGCTCATTCAAACACGCCCCCCACATGTCTATGTCACTATGTGGAAATATTTGCGTAATGTCGCCCAAATGTTCATGCAAATAAAGAAGGCATGGTTTCCGTAACCACAGTTAGTGTTGAAGCAGTCATGTCAGGGAGATGCTGTGTGTATCTAGGCCAGCGATCCTCAAATCTGGCTTGTGAGAACCACTTTCCTTCAGAGTTTAGCTCTAACCCTAATCAAACACACCTGAGTTTGCTAATCAATGTCTTCAGGATCATTAGAAAATCAAAGGTAAGTTTGTTTGATTAGGGTTGGAGCTAAACTCTGCAGGAAATTGGATCTTGCAAACCAGATTTGAGGATCACTGATCCAGGCGGAAGCATAAGCACTTTATTTGGCCTTCTTAAAGTAGATGCATTTTTAAGATTACTTACAACAGAACAGCAACTAATTTTATGGACGACCATTTCATGAACTTAGGAGAGGAGGTTATTCTGAATCTGGCGCTTCTGAATCAGCTACTGTAAGTATATTCTTTTATTAGTTTAAGTATTTTCTATTGACTGTTCAGATGTGGAGTTTTACGCATTGTGTGTGTGTGTGTGTAAGAGAGAGAGAGAGGGTGACACAGTATAGTCAGCTGTCTTAACCATCTGTGGCTTGTGTACTACAAACACAAATGAGCTTCATCACCGTGCCTGTCACAAAATAAACACTACATTTATTTTGAAAGATGAAGCTTGCGATAATGGAAAAGGGTGTTACATTTCCAATGAGTGCTTGCGGTGTTCGGCCAATCACAATGCACTGGGTCAGTTGACCAATCAGAGCACACTGTGCTTGTCAGAAGGAGGGACCTAGTAGAAAACAATGTTTTTGAGAGAGGAGGGACATAGAGGACCTACAATAATGTACAGTATTTGGAAAAATTATGTGTTTTTTGAACATTAAATCATGTCAACATATTCTGTTACACCAAATACACAAAATAATGATTTTTAAAAAAGCTTCATATGACTCCTTTAAGATATTTTTGAAATCCGAGAGCTTTCTGACCCTGCATAGACAGCAGCAGAACTACCATGTTTAAGGCCCAGAAGTAGTCAGGACTTTGTTGAAATAGTCCGTGTGACATCAGTGGTTCAACTTTAATTTTATGAAGCTATACAAATAAATTGTTTGCACAAAGAAAACAAATATAACAACTTTCAACTATATCTTCTCTTCCCTGTCAGTCTTTGACACACATTCATTTGAGTACCATGCATGCTTATCTCGCAACATCTACCAGCCTCCACTGCCTGCAGACCGATCTACCAATGCATGCTCTGAGTAACAGCATTCAGTTCCCTCTGTTAACAGGGGACTGACCTGAGGTAATTTGACATGGAATTCAGGAGTGTTATGGAGGGGCGGGGTTACAAGGCTCTCAAGGACTTGGTAAATTATGCCCTTGATGAGTCCATTAGAGATTGGAGAATGTTCGACCTGGAGCATCTGTCTTTTGAGGGGTTCGTGGAGTACATATGTATCGTCATAGGTATAGACAATGGGAGGCAATCGGTACTGGAGCAAGAGGTGCAATCTCATGTGGTGCATACCCTTCTCCTTCAGACAGTGAAACCTCCTGTTCTCCATCCACCTCATGCTGAAGGTGGAGAAATAACCTCTTGCTGCAGCATCTCCGGTGGTGGCTGTCCAGGTGTCGTCCCTTTTTGAGGGGGGTAGTGTCAGGGTTCAGTCTCTTCGGTCTAGTTTATTTGTGTTAAAGAGCTCTCCTGTCATGTCTTGTTTTCATGGGAGCGTTGTGTTCTTTGTAGCATGTGGTTTGTGTTTATATCAGTCATGTGCTTTCATGTTCTGTTTTTTCCTTGTGTAGCATGGCTCGGGTTTCCCTCTGTTAAGTGCTTTCATGTTGTAATTTTTTGTGTGAACAAGCTGGTTATGAGTATTCTCAGTAACTGAGTGTTTCTGTCCTGCTTTGTTAAAGAACAAGACTTGCGTCTATTGTCTATTGTCTTGACCCCACCCTTCTTGTCTTCCAATCGGATCATTGGTTCATTTGCTCCAACTGTGTCTCCCTCCTTACCCTCCTTGTTTGCTCCTGTTTATTCTCCTTGTGTTTGTAGTCTTGTGCCAGTTCATTGTCAAATGTACCCTCATTGTTTCTGGTCTTGTCTTGTCTTGCCTTGCCTGATTCTGCCATGGTTTGCTGTGCCCTGCCGGCCTGCCAGTTTACCCCCTCTGGGTAGTTTTGGTTTGTTTTATTTTACTATTGATAAACGCCCATTATTTCTGCATATTGAGTGCTCGCCTCGTCCCTTCACCCCAACCCTGATATTTTCAATGTGAACACACTAATCACATTATTTATATTAAAAACTGGTTTAGAATAGTGCTTAAGTACTCAAAGTGGGATGCATCTGCAATCTTTTTATTTATTTATTTTTGGCAGTTGTGAATGTATAAAATCAGCAAAAAACATCATGAATTTTTATTCTTTGAGTCGGTCACCCTGCAGGTCTTAAAGACCTAATGGACTTGTACATGCTTGAATATGTTGCAATAACTTCAAAAATGTTTATATTTGACTTTTATACTCGATTTAATGATAACAAGTCACGTTGGGATTAGTATAGTCTTGTACTTTATCTCTCTTTGACTGACTTCAGGTGCTTTGAGTTTGACCTCATTAAATGAGCTCTATTTCAGCAGTATATTCATTTAAAAAAAAATGACTAGACAGAGATCTTGTGATCTTAAATGAAATGGTCTTAAACCGAAGCCTTTGTCAATTGTGACTAACAATTTACTTCCTCAGTCTTGTTCAAATAATATTTTCTTTGGAGTGCATACTTAGGTTGCTGTCTGTCATGGGGAACTCTCCCATGTCATCTCACTCTCATCTGACCCTGCTTTAACCTTACTAATAACGTCCTTTGCAGTGACCTTAATAACACATCGGGTGACTCCTCTGTCATGGTCATGTAATTGCATCTGCAGAATGCTGCCCTGATCTGTGTTAAGCCTAAATCCTCCTCAGTCTGTCTATATATATTTGTTGTGGGCCCACATTGGATGCTTGGCACTCCTCTGGTCTAAAGGTCCTGGCCTATTGTCTAAGAGGGAATTTCCCCTCCTTCTTCCATTCCTGAGCCTTCCTTCACTCTTATTTTACTGCCGTACTCATTCTAGCACTGGTCTTTTTTCTTTTCTTTTTTTTTTGGTCGCCTCTGGCTTGCTCAGTTGGGGTCACTTCATCTACAGCGATATCATTGACTTGATTGCAAATACATGCACAGACACTATTTAACTGAACAGAGATGACATCACTGAATTCAATGATGAACTGCCTTTAACTATCATTTTGCATTATTGACACACTGTTTTCCTAATGAATGTTGTTCAGTTGCTTTGACGCAATGTATTTTGTTTAAAGCGCTACATAAATAAAGGTGACTTTGACTTTGACTTGTGATCAACTTTTTATTAGTCTTTTACATATAACAAATAACATCATAACATCCATTCAGGATAAAATGCAAAAACAACAACAACAGACATATAGTCAATTTACATAGTCCATGGCATTCGAGCAACTGTATTATTTAAATGTCAAGAAAATAGAAAAAAAAAACCTGTTTCTGTGTACTCTGCTTATGATTAGTTTAGGATTCAAGCAGTACTCTAAAATGAAAAGTTTTGGGTCGGTTTGGGGTTTGTAGAGCCATGCCCACACTGTTCAGGCCAAACACACACACACACACACCAGAGTTTCATTAAATTTCCTCTGCTTCCCAGGACAGAGCTGGTCACTGGCAGGTCAATGCATGGCTTCCAAAGCTTAGATAAACATTATTATATTTGGCCTTACTGCGAGACCCTGAAGAAGACTATGTGTACAACTGCACCAAAGGCATGGCTTTAAAACAATCCTGTATTTATAGCATCACTATTACTCTTGATCACACATAGGATAAGTTTTTTTTTGTTTGTTTGTTTTTTTCATATAGAGACCAGAAGATCAGTGATTACTGTAACCATTTAGCAAGTGTAAATATAAAAAGTATAAGTACTTTTTAGTTGTGGTTTTAAGAAATATGCTAAAACACAAGCATACTTCTGTGATATTTTAGTGTATTTATGTAAAGCATACTTGTTGTACTTAAAGTATATTTAATGTTTACTTTAATGTTTCAAATTATACAGATTTTAGTGGTTTTAAAGTATATGTATCTTAAGTATAAACCATACGCAGACAATAGATTTTTTTATATTTATTCAAAGAATGTGCTTCAGCCTGCTTTTCTAAAGAAAGATATTTAGAAAAACATTTTTTTACCTTTTAATATATTTCATAAAGTATATTAACTCACTCACGCATAAATACATTATAGCTATAAAATAAGCAAATGTTTTCTTATATTTTTCCACCTTCTATTATAAATATAATTTTGTCAACTTGCCTTACTTGTTTTACTTGTTTGTACTTGTAAAAGAATGCAAGGCTGTTTTGGAATACAATTCAAATACATTTTAATATTACTTTTAATTAAAAACATGATATATTAATTGCAGTAGGTTACTATTTAACTATATTGTCCACAAGCATTTCAACATTGTATCATTTGAAGTGCATTATAAATAATTTTTCAAAAGATATACTATATCTATAAAATATCTATTTATTTACTAGCTGTTTATGTACCTACATTCAAATAAACATAATCTACCGCTGCAGCATGATGCATGAAAACAAACCTTATTGGCTTTTGTGGAAGATCAGGCGTGTTTGTGTAACACATGTTACAAAAACTGATTGGTTCCCAAGTATCAAGCAAGCACATCTGAGCTTCCGTTTACCAGTTCTGATGTGTGTGTGTGTGTGTGTGTGTGTGTGTGTGTGTGTGTGTGTGTGTGTGTGGTTTTCTCTGGCAGTCACTGCATAATCGGTTTCATTTCTTTAGGTTCATGACACCATTCCAGTGCTCTAATAACACGTCGCTCATCATGTGACTGTCATAACATTTGAGATTTGTCTTAAAGAATCTGCAGTGATCAACATTATTTTAAAAAGCATCTTTGGTGTGTAGGTTATAGTTTAAAGGTTATGATGAAACATGTGAGTGACATCCACCACCTGGTCTAAAAGATCACAGATGAAACATCCCAGTGGCTACTGAACCCTATTAATTCAAACACTCTGAATGAAATTGAAGCCACAACAAACACTTTGATCTCTTTATAAATATGATGACAAGTGTTTCTCAGAGCCATAATAAAGGTTTCCCCCACTTATATTAGTCTTATCAGTACAACATAGCCTTGGGCGACATGTTGCATAACCTCATTGAAATTAAAAGGTGTTTTCCGAAATAGATAAAGATAAGATAAAAATAAAGAGAACAAACTAAAGGCCAGGAATATGAGAGAATATGGAATTTGGTCAAATGTAATTTGCCCCAAAGATAAACTCCAAATGTTTGTATTAGAAACTGGTACGAGAACAAACTGAAGTTAAGTGAAAATCTATGGCAAAATAAATTCGACAGATGATGTTGCTTGAAATGTCCGTGAAGTTGCAATGAATACACATCATGAAATGTGTTCTTTTTGTGGCAGGTGTCATATTGTTAAGCAACATCTATCCTGTCAGTCAAGACGCTGTTATAAAAGGTGTAACTGCAGTTGTGCAACTCTAGATTCACAAGCTGCATTTTATTATTTTATAAAAATAATGTTTCATCTCATAAACACACATTTATATGTCTTACATGGCATTATTATGACTCATTAATTTTGATGTGAAACTCCTATCAAAGTGTTGTTTTGAGCAAATGGTGGCATGGTTTATATTTAGGCTAACAACTGTCATCAAAAACTAAATCTTTGTGAATTTGTTGTACTGACCTTAATATCAAACACTGAATTCAATATTAAATATTAATCCAATTGATTAATTTATAGTGTTTGATAATAGAAGCATCACTATTAGTATTACTTTCTTCAGAACCTTTCACATTAAGCATTGCACATTAATGATACCACAAATAATCATACCATGTGTCTTTTTGAGGAGAGAAGAGGCTGAGCTTTACAAAGTGATGACTTGCTAATGTTATGTAAAATACTTATTTTACATACTGTCGATATGCAAAATGTATGTTTGCTAGAACCACACTTTGTATATGAATACTTACTCTGTTACCACAAAGATCACGCTGGGATTTGGGGGCAGGCTCTTTGGATTTTGGCCAAGTAGAAGCTAGTTTGCAATAATTCAGCATTCCTCTAAAAACACAGAACACTCAGAGCTAGAACTCTTAGGACAGGATTAACCAGAAGCTATGTCATTTTTGTCATTTATCCAAATTGAAATTGGCATTATTTGATTAGGCCACTGGTCGCTTGAAACAATTCCTGTTCAGTTCAATTCAAAACATACAATGAGATGGGAAGTCTTCCAGCTCCCAAACCAAGAGCTAACATTAGATGAATGGCTGGGATGAGTCCTGGAAGCTCTTCCCCATATGCATCTGGAATGTTTTCTGTGCTTTTCCAGCCAACCAAACACACATCGATCTCCGAGTTTTCTAAACACTGCTATTCTGATGTTAAAATTGCAATGTGTTTTTCTTTCAAAACTCCCATGTAAAAAATTGTCTCTGAATGATATGTTTATTCTTGTCTTTTAGTACAAGCAGCCAGAGTTTCCATTTTAAGACTGGAGCTTTGACTGTTAATTGCAACATAGGACTGTTGGACTGAAGCTTGGCTTGCTCCCAGTTCACAAAATGTTCTTGAACTAATTCCATCTGAAGTTAAAACAGGCGGGGGATTTATCTGTCTCTCGGATTGCTGTGTATACAGCCAGTCTGTGTCGAGGTCATGGGCTGCCTACTCTCTTACCAAATGTCCTGCATTTTAAAAATGCTTGTATACATAATCAAAATGTTTCTTTAACCAGTGGACGAGAGAGAGAGGGGGAAGTGTGAATTTCTTTAGACCACTTTGTCCCATGAAAACAAAACAGAGTTGTTCCAAAACTTGTTTCAGTTTATTCTGCCGTACACAAAAGAGATACTTATTATAGCATAAGACTTAAACTACAGCTCAAAAGCCTGGTAGAATATTTTATGCAATTTTAAGGAGCTTTTTGTAATTTTAAAATACTTTGGTCACCATTCACTTTCATTGTACGAAAAAGAGCAGCTCAAACATTCTACTAAACATCTCATTTTGTATTCTAAAGTAGTAAGTTATATGAATTTGGAACAACATAAGTCTGGGTGAACAAATAATGAAATATTTTATTTTAAGTAAAAAGAAAGATGTAACTTCGTAATCGTTTTTAATCGTTTGCAAGGACAATGACAGAATTGACATATCACTGAATGGGCGTTGTAACCTGCAGCACAATGCAACAAAGGCAAATATTGTTTTCTTAATAATAAGGCCACTGTGTAAAGTCTCACAAGTGTCCTTGTCCACAACAATGGCTTGTTTGATTTATTAAATAAATGTGCAGTTTTGGTCCATTTTACTCAGCATTTATGCTTTACTGATGAAATCTGCTATTTATCACGCATTTACATCAGCAGATTACATAAAGTGAACTATTTGGAACATACACATTTTCTCCCAGCAAGCCTGTGAAATGTGTTATGACAGCAGTGTGTGAATTGCTGACTGTCCTATCTGATGTACTGAGTGTGCACTCGCCTGTTCTATTTGCCTTTCCAAGAAGTGTGATTGTTTTATTAACCCCCAAACTGATTATTTAGAACTGATTTGCTCAAAGCTGATATGTACTGTAACTCATCAAAAATTGTACTTCACACTCACCTGCCACTTTATAAGGTACATTTTAATGGATAAACTGGACCCCCCTTTTCCTCCAGAATGCCTTAATTCTTCATGGCATAGATTCAACGAGGTGCTGGAAACATTCCTTTGAGATTTTGTTCCATGTTGACAAGATAATATCACACAGTTGCTGCAGATTTGTTGGCTGCACATCCATGATGCAAATCACCTGTTCCACCACATTCCAAAGGGGTTTTGGATTGAGATCTGGTGACTGTGGAGCCCATTTTAGTAAAGTGAACTCATTGTCATGTTCAAGAAACCACTTTGAGATTATTTGAACTTTGTGACATGGCATACTTTCCTGCTGGAAGTAGCCATTACAAGATGAGTAAACTGTGGTCATAAAAAGGATGGACATGGTTAGCAGCAATACTCAGTAAGGCTGTGCCATTTAAATGGTGCTCAGCTGGTACTAATGGGCCCAAAGTGTGTCATGAAAATACCCCCCACACCATTACACAACCAGCAGCAGTCTGAACTGTTCATAAACTGATAACTTTTAATAAAGGTTATTTTTGACCCTACCATCCAAATGTCACAACATGAATCAAAACTCAGGCCATACAATAATCTATGCTAATCTATTGCAAATTGTAGCCTCAGTTTCCTGTTCTTATCTGACAAATGTGGCATCTAGTGCTGTTTTCCGCTGCTATACCACCACTGTTTCAAAGGCTGACATGTCAATTCAGAGTTGGCCCTCTGCATAATTCAGTTGTAACAAGTGGTTATTTGTGTTACTGTTGCCTTTCTATCAACTTCAACCAGTCTGGCCATTCTTTGACCTCTGTCATCACCCACTGACCTCAAATATCAATTGCTGCTCACTCATGGGGCAATTGTGGCCTACTGGTTAGAGAGTCAGACTTTTAAACCGAAAGGTCGCGGTTTCAAGTCTTGGTACCTTCAGGGATTGTTGGTGGGGACAGTGAATGACCAGCGCTCTCTTCCACCCTCAATACCAAGACTGAGGTGAGACCCTTGAGCAAGGCATCGACCCCCAATGCTCCCTGGGTGCTGCAGCAAAAATGGCTGCCCGCTGCTGTGTGTACACTTGGATGGGTTAAATGCAGAACACAAATTCTGCATATGGGACACCATACTTGCCACATGTCATGAAAAGGACATGAAAATCCCAGTAGATAACAGATTCTGAAAATAACCTAATACTAAAACCAGCACCTCTGGAACTAACAACCATGCCAACCAAATTTGATGTTCTGTTTGAACTTCAGCAGATTATCTTTACCATGTCTACATGACTAAATGCATTTAGTTGCTGTCATGTGATTGGCTGATTAGATAAATGCATCAATGAGCAGTTGAGCAGGTATACCTAAAAATGGCTAGTAAGTGTAAAACGAAAAGACATAGAATAAAATTTCTATGGATGTCACACACAAAGATTTTACAAGATTAAGATATTTGTGAACGATGCCAAGGATGTGTTTCGCACCAAATCCTCCAACATCAGTCAGTCATCTATCCTTACTATCTTGTGATAAGTGAAATCTGATGTACTATAATGTGACCAACTACCAGAGCAAGCCTAACCATGTCACTTTAGGGGCTCCATTATTGCCTTACAAATTTCCCTTGCTTTTGGATTTAGACTTCAGGCACATCCGTAGAAATTACTATATAGCTCTGGAAAAAAAAAAAATCAAGAGACTGTTTACATATTCATATTATATATTACATACATACAGGAAAGGTCCATAAATCAGGATTCAAATTTGGGACACCCATAGAAAAACAGCACTATATGTCTGACTATATAAGCACTGATCTCCAACCACACAACTTTGCAATGCTTTTTGGAGCTATAAATTCAGGAAACATTAAATCAGCTAACTATGTTGGTAACAATGGAAGTTGTAGTCACTGGATAACTATGCTTTGGGGAAATTCCCCCAACAAAACTCCAACATTTCTCATCAAAATCTTCCAAGACCAAGCCATCTGAAACAGCTAGCACATCTGAGAATGACATAATCACTGGATTTGCCAAAGTTTATCAAACTAGTTGAATACAATATTTGTAAGACATTGAGAGTTTAGTTTGAGACAATTAGTAGGAAGTAGATATCTACAAACAGAAGTGTCTGTTATATCAGAATAGCCTGTCCTAGTACTTTTGTAGATTATACTAATTGTATGCTATTTTACCAGAATTTTATCTACAATTGTCTACAATTTCATATAAACCTGACCCTAAATGAGATGTAAAATAAAGAAAATAAAGCAAACTATGATTATTTCAATGTGTTCTTGTTCCACAAGTTACACTGAGTAAAACGAATTAACAACATGCAGTTATAAGGTTTACATTTAGTGTTAGTTGCTCGTTAAAGAGCCAATTTTGAATATAAATAATTGCTTAAACTTTATTTTAAGGTGTCCCTGTTACACTGTAATCATATATTTGTATACTGAATAATATTAATTAAAACATTTAGGGTTAGGGTTTGATTTAGGGTTAGGATTAGGGTTTGATTTAGGGTTCGGTGCATATAATTCACAATTTATTGGTTTTACTACAGTACATGTAATAACAAGGACTCTTTTGGTGAGACAAAGCAGTCTGATATTCAGTCTGAATTGTATTTTATCTCTAATTATTCCAACAGGCTTAAAGTCAGACAATGTGTTTTTATTAATATTTTTGGCTATTTATTCCAAAACTACCAAAAAGCATTTATTCCAAAACTATTATTTTCTAATTTATGCTTCTTAAAAAAATCAAACATCTGGATTTCAGTGAATAACTTGTATAACACAAATGAAACACATTTCCTCCAGAAGCTTTGGCCTGCTTAGAAAGAGAATCGCACGGATTCTTAACACACCTCATGTGTTTGTATTTCTCAAGCAGCCTTCAAGATTGTGAGTTACGAAGCATTCAAGGCTATGGGAAAGATTTTTTCTCCCAGAAATCACACAAATTAGGCCTGGAGAGCCGCATATGTTAGCACGTGGTTATAATTACAGTTCATCACGGCTTGGTGCTATTTTCTGCAATCACCTTGATTTATTTGTGCAAGTGCGTGTTTGAAGAACAGTGGAGGGTGGAGTGTTACATAAAAGCACTACATGAACAGTTAATAAAAGGGGAAAAAGAGTAATGCCCTCCTCTTTCTTTTTGCATTCACTTCTGTTGAGGGGGCTGTCAGAATGATTTCAATTTAGTCGGGGGAGATTAAGGGTCATTCATTGATGTCTAATTTAGCAATTTGGGTCAGAGGAGGCTTGCTGTCTGCTCTTTGTGTGACACTCCACTCGTACGAGACATCTGATTTCATGCAGCTACAACAGTTGCCACAATTGTCCTCAATACCTAGTGCTGAATTTCTGCCCCATTTCATTGAATCTTGCTTTAAGAGGAAGGGGGAGCAGGGGGCATTAAAATCTCTAAGAGGATTATGGTCTGGGAGGAAGGATTTATTTTTCTGCTTAGTAATATTTGCGAGTGGGCACAAGTGCATCTGCAGTATCACGAATGAGAACAGCTGATGTGGGTGGTGGGCTGAATAGGTCCTCCAGTAATTTTGTTTCTGTGTCACGATGTGGGGGTGGGATTTCAGTGTGCTATTATGCTTCAGCATGTGGCCATGGCAGATTTTCTCTATTTCTAATCCTTCATTACTGGCAGCATTAATCCAAGAATTAAAAAGGGGTAGCGACAAGTGTATTAAATGTGCAGTATAATGACTTTGAGCAAATTAGAGCCTCATCCACCAAAACAGAAAAAGACAAAAGGCATGATGTGCATTTGATAATACACATGATAATGCTTCGGTGTTTGAAAAATGGTTATGAATGGGTTAAATTGTTCAAATAATAATTTAAGCAAGTACTAAGATCATAATAAGAGTATTATGTAGCTCAGTTTACATCACTCTACACATATAAACAGTATGTATGTATCTATAAATATATGGGAAATATCACACTCAACAGGCTGAGTGCTGTAGGTCATCACAGCGTGCAGATATACAGCCATATCTCATGGATAGGATTGTGATATAGCATTTATACAATAGTTTGATGGCAGGAGTGTGTAAATATGTAAGAAAAACCCTATTATATTATAAGACTGGAGCGGGACCGTTTGGACTGAGGGATGACTTCTCTCTAAGAAAAAAAAGGACTTTCCTGATAATTATTTTTTTTTAACGCTCTCTTGAATACCCTCCTGCAGAAGTAACAGTGCCATCGGAGACGCACCGCACCTAGCAGCTCACACCTAACCATCTCACTCCACTTACAATAGTATAATATTCTACATTAGTCCAAGTGATATTTACAGTCATGTTTGGTGTCATTTGAATTGTCTCAGGGCAACTGGTACAATGGTCTCAACCTTAGAAAAGTAGATTAAAAGATAATACAGATCCTAAGAGTTAAGAGATATTTTGAGTACTGTAATGGGAGAGCCCTTTTCCAGGGTGTTCCATGTAAATTACCTTCTGTTCCCATTGAGGTGTAAACTACCCTGGTCTGGGACCTGACCTAATCAAATTCCAATTGTTAGTTTCTGTCTTCATCTCAGGGGATATGTTTGTCTTGGTCTGAGGTATTTAACGGATTGCAGCAAAAGGATCAGGGCGATCCTGTAGCCAGAAAGCCTGTAGTGTGTTGAGTATCTCTTTACTTCATACTATGTATTTTCCAATATCAGGTATGCATATTTTAGTTTTAGATGCATCTTTGAGAATTTGATGTTTTGTATTGATATGATTTGACATGTTTGAATTGGATATGTAATTGGCAGAATACATATTTACCTGACTGATAATACATTTCCACATTAGATTTTATTCTGTTTTACTCTGTAATTATTGACTCTAGCAGATTACGTTGTATCCTTGTTAGCGACATGAGCACCCGAATGAATGAGTTAATATGAAACTAAAGAGTTAACTAGAATAATCAAATGTCAGAAGAATACTAATTTAAATTTGCATATCAACCTAAATTCAAGGTCATACTAAAGAGTATGAATCAGATTAAATAATAAAATGGAGTCAGATTGGAGTTTAACCAGGAAACCTTCATTCAACACCGGATACCTTCCTTGGGCCGAGTGCCTGGACCTTACAATATTACTGAATTAAAAGCTCACTGTATTATGTAGAGTTGAGTATTATGAGAGATGGACTGAGCAAGTGCTCTGATTATTTAGCTCAATCTCGTATTCACAATAAAACATTACTTTGAATGTAAGCTGGGGAAAGTGGTATCTTTGTCGGACTGTCCTTTCATCTATAGAGGGTACTGTATAGATTATCTGCGTGTGTGGCCAAAAAGAAAAAAAGGCCTAATAAATAATATATATATATATATATATATATATATATATATATATATATATATATATATATATAATATATATATAAAATAATTCAGCTAGATTCTGTCAAAATAGAACTGAAGCCACTGATGAACCTTCAAAATGCGTACGTTGATTTTCTAAAGACTGCTGTAACAAAAATAACATTATGGAATTTTTTTTTTTTATGTACTTTTACTGACACATTCTTGGTTAAATCGAATATTTTTCCCAGTACTTGAAATCACCTGATGCGAAACTAAATAAAATGAAATGGGGAAATTTGCAAAATCACCACTTTAGCTAAAACTTTGCTGTGTATATTGACCAAGCGATTTTATGAGCCATATGTCATAATGCAGATGATCATTAGTGCATCATCTCCACAGTTCCCTTTTTTTCAGCTTCCTTGAAATTCTTGGTAACTCTGTAGCATCTGACACACTCGACCTTTCAACACAATTCAACGTATTCAAGACTTTCAACTTTTACAATGACTATCCACACTTATTTAACAGTATTGCTGCATTAATATATTTGAAGCTCTTTTTGATTAACTAGTGATGTGAAAAATTAAACAGTTGTAGTCATCCAGATGACAAATACATGTGAACAGAGAAATAACCGATTATATAAATTAGATCTGTGAAGATAATCCATAAAGACATGAATTGTGTCAAATACATTACAATTATATAATGTACATATCAATACAAATCCATTAAAGCAATTGGTGGTCCACATTAGACACACAGGAAGTCATTAAATCCTCTCCGGCGTCATGTCCCGTGTATTAACATTTGGATTTGAACACAGAGTAATCCTCTGGCCCCACTGAGACACTGTAATCTGAAAAAGATTTATTTCTATTTATACGCACATTATAAGGAGAGTCGCCTTTATCTCTCAATTGGATGTAAGGATTGCATAACCACCAGCATCACACTTTTTCACCCGTTACAGAGGAGAGCAAAGAAAGGGAAACAGCACCCCCTAGGGGAAATTTGTTTCTAGTGCAAGGCTTCATGTGGGACATTGATTGGCGCGTACTCAGTTCCAACATGATGCCACAAGTCAGTGCCTAGTTCCAAAAAAGTTAATAAAGCTTAGGCTTAGTAATATATAGTCAAAACTATATATACATCTATACATTTTACACATACATGTTTAACACCGTTTTATTAGACAGGAACTTCTTAGACGCAGCTTGTTTGCTTGTATCACAAATTTTCTGTGATCCTGAATGTTACTGTCCTCACGTTCATCAGTGCGAGTGACAGCTGTGTGAAGTAAAGTCATTGCATTAATTTTGTGATTAAACGGATTATAACTGTGCATTCAACAGTTTAAATGTACATCTAGCCAATCAGAATAGACTATTCAAGCAGAGCATGGTATGAAGCAAATATAAAGGCACACCACCTTCTACTTCATTATTTTGATCAGGTCATAAATGTTAGCCTCTGATCTCACCCAGCTTACATAATAGTCCAAACACAATCAGTGGTTGACTGAATAGTCTCGTGAACTGATGCAATGTTTTACAGAAGAAAAATAGTACAAATAGTTTTTGGTAAGCTAGTATTTATGACGTTATGATTTCTTTCTTTCTTTATTTTTAAATCAAATATCTAGATACAGTGCTATTTGTAGTTCAGATTTGAACTACGTTTAAAATCCTTCAGCTTTAAATCATCTTTAACTTTGACCATTCAGCATGTTAAAACTTTGAATCAAATTTGACCCAACACGTTTGATTTCTAAGATTTAGCCTTCCACACACACTGTTCTCTTTGAGGGTATAATGCATCTAAAGGTCACTGCAGATAATATCCTGGCGGCCCCCGGGACATGATTTCCCCCTTGAACACTAATAATGGTAATACTGCAACATAGAGTTTGGCATAAGTGAAGATAATTCTTTTGAAACAGATCTGCAAAATAGACAAAAAATTTTTTTTATCTTAGATAATAGTATTTCTTTCAATTTGAAGCTGTTTGCCCAATTACTTTTTTTTTCACACAAATTGTAACTTAATTATTTTATTTTACTCTTACTTTTCTTTCTTACTTATACTGCTTTTATTGTATTCTTACTTTTTCTGTTATTGTACTACTCTTTAGGAAACAGACAAACAAAACCATTGTTAACATGAAAGGAACTGCTGAACACTTCTTATTTACTTGAAGTTCCTCTATTTTATCTTCTGTATATGTTTGAATAAAGAAGAGATGCTGTTCTCTTCTGTCCTGTACACTATGGAGAAACATTTTATTGTCTACATATTACTTTTTACCTATAGGGCTAGGAAACAGTGTCAACAGGCGCATTTATGGTAGTTTATTTTGCATGATTATGCATATTATGTAGTTTTATATTATTTAGTTTTCAGTGTAACACTAATGTTTGGTTTATATATATATATATATATATATATATATATATATATATATATGTGTGTGTGTGTGTGTGTGTGTGTGTGTGTTTAAGCCTAATGGCTATGATTGCAGTGATATGGACCTATGGACCTACAAGTCATTCCAGATTAGATACCAAATTTAGCTTCAACAATCTTCCAGCCCTAATCAACTTGACTTTTCAGATGCTAAACAGCTTGAATTACCGTTTTTAAACCTAACAAGGTGAGCAAAATGACTTGTATTTCAAGATTAATTGTGTAAAATCGTGCATCAGAAATCTTACTCCGTAACTCAGATGTGGCATCACTTTCATGTATGAAGACATTTTTTTTTTAATATCAGCCTGACTTGGCTGTCCTTATCCTAATAGGAAACCCACCTGTGTTCATCGCAGAAAGAGCTTTTTCTGGACCTCTAACACTGAAATATCTCAGCCTTGCACAGTCAAAGATCCAAAGCTTGTCAGACATCCCATCGGATAATCTTGCATCAGCTTTAAAGGACATGATTTTGTCTACATAGAACCAGGTGCGTTTCAGTCACAGAACTAGAGTAGTCTTGATTTCAGTGGCTGCCTTAGCAAGATGAACTCCTCGTCCCTAATGAAAGGGCTTGAAGGCCTTAAATGTAACAGACTGAACCTGGGATTGTATGAAACCGATCCAAATGTTTACATACCATCAGCTGCACTACAATCTTTTTGCAAGACCCTTGTTACTGACCTGGATTTCCAGCTTCAGCATTTCTTAGACCCAGATAATTCCACATTTAATTGACCCTAAGGGCTTAAAAATTGTATTGCAATTGCAATTTAACATGACTGGCCTATTCGCACTGTCCCATCTGGTGCTAGATGAGAACCACTTTAAAGATGTCTGCCACATAAACACCAGAAACTTTCCCTTGCTTACATACTTGTCCATGAGTGGGAGTTCAAAGCAACTCAATATTAGCAATAGATGCTTCCTGGAGGAGCTGGATCTCAGTCTCAGTTCAGTAAATCCCTGTGAACCTTGTTGTAATGAGCAGATGTTTGGACTGAGTGAACTGAAGCTCTTCAATCTCAGCTATGGCTCACAAATGTTCTGCAGTTCACAGCCTCTCAATGCAACTCAAAATGTCCGAAAGATGTCCTTCTTTTGGAAACCCTCATTTTATCTTCATGCAACATGACTGCTTAAGAATAGAACTTGCTTAAAAGTCTCGCACATCTCAGGCAAGACTTGAGTTGTAAAAATGTAGACATTTGCCATTTTTCTGCCTTGTCAGGGGAATTAGAAAATATTCAAGATGTTCACAACTGTAAATTAAGACGAGTTTGTTTGGTCTCCTTCCAAATGCAGACCACATAAACCTATAACATGAATATCTGCTATGAGTTGGAGATCAAAATTGGTAAGTACTGCATATGCTGAAAAGACAATAAAATGCAATAAAAGGTCATTTGGACATGCTTTATTTTCAGTATTATGCAACATTAGAAGTATAAATATTTGTAGACAACATCTATGACATCCATAGAGCTTTCTGTGGTTGATGTACAAAACTCAAAACCACATCTCTTATTGCACAGATCCTAAAAGACAATAATAAGCAGAGTCATCTACATAAACACTCGTTTCACACATAGAGACGACAGAAAAACGAGCAAGAACATACTGAACTGGAAAGACCACAATTAGGCTTCCACCCCAACAGCCTTCAACGGCAAGTGTCCTCAAAGAGGAACTCACACACACACACACACACACACACACACACACACACACACACACATCGATCTTGGCAAATAACACAGAATGTACAAAATATACATCCATGAAGTAGTTGTAAACAAACATTTAATGTGCTTCTTTAAGGATTCAAACATTAATAGTCAGAAAAGGGAAGAAGGAAAACAAACACCAACAACATAAACGCCTGGGGTTACTGTTTATATTTTGAACATTCACGTTTTATCATTAAGGTTTCTATTATGTTTGCTTAGAAACTCTTCCCCAAATTCCCAATAAGCATTGTGTTTCCTTTAGACCTCCTAAACTACATTTGTAAAGTCTATAAGGAACAGAAACTGCAGTCTGCGAATACGCTTTAAAATCTTTATATGTATAGATTCTTTAAATGGTGCATTCGTTGTTTAATTACTTATGAAAATGTGTGTTTAGCTCAGATATATGCCGTTTACATTAAAACATTAATCGCAAATACTTGAATATCATACTGTAATATAGCCTAGATGTTTCACAATATAAAGTATGCTGAAATTGGCCTAGATACACAGTTCGCTTTACTTTAAGTTGGTGCGTGATGTATACACACCTGCAGAGCTATAGCAGGTTTAAAGTTAAGACCAAATATCTAAAGACACAATGATTCGTCCTCTTCTCTGTTGTGACGCTAACCTTCAGTGGCTACAATGCAACTATCTGAGGGTCAAATCAAGCACAAATAATGACGAATATGCTTTTTAACGTTTAGACACAACCTTTAAAAAAGCAAAGAGAGCTTTGAAAGGTTTCAAAAGTAATGCACTTAGCAGTTCTATTACGTTACTAGAGATGTTAATAGCACAAATGCATTTAATAAAGTATTACACAATTCCCATTTGTAAGTGTACTTTGCATATGAATATGTAAGAAACTGATTGGATGTGAAGAACGAACATGCAGTGAAACCCTGCCATACCACAAGTGTTGCTAAAGCGCATTTGATTATCCCTGTATAAGCCCTTTTAACCAAACCAGGGGAAATACGTCACATTCCTGTATGCCAAATGTTAGCCTTTAAAGCTTGAGATTTATTTTATTTATTTTTTTGAAAAAACAGATTGTATAATCTACATAGTAGCAAACTTGGGGTAATCATTCAGTCTCTGAAACTTGCCTTTTATGTAATGTGCTACATCTGCCTTGTCCCTGTTTTTATGTAAATGCATGATTTCCTTGTTAGTGGCATCATGTATGACGAACATTTGGAGAGCAACTCTTCTGCCTCACTAAAGTACATTTCTGAAAATGCATGTGGTTTAACCCCTTCATACCTTAGTGAAACTTCAAGTACACTTCATTTCAGAGTGAGACTATCATTATTCTGCTAGATAGACTCTTGACTCTATATCAGCACAATTACTGAGCAGATAACATCCCTAGGAGACCAACATTAAGTACAATATACAAACATATTACATAACAAAATATATACATATAAAACATACAACACTCATTTTCAACCGACCCCGCTGTACAATTAATGCTGCTCTATTTACAATATATTGCATAAAAATGAATCCTTAGAAATGTATGTGAAAGGAATGTGAATTTCACCATGACCTGCTAAGAACAGCAAGCTAAACAACCCCCCCCCCCAAAAAAAAAACCTCTTAAGGCCCCTTTCGCTACGATTCCAGAACCATAAGATGATTCCAATATAAAATAGTTCCAGGTGAGAAGCACAGGAAAAAGTGCTTTCCCTCTGTGCAACACTACCCAAAACAAAACTTTCAAAAAAAAAAAAAAAAAAAAAAAAAAAAGGATCTGTTCTTGCAGAGTGTAAGCCACATTAATAGCACCACTGCTACATATATTTTTCCTAGTGGTTTTTAAATACATCAAATACACATATTTTTTTAATTTTTTTTTTTTTTACACAGTCAGTTAACATGCACCTTCAGCTCTGAATCTGAGGTGCTTTTTGTTTGGAACAATTACACTCAACCAAGATTGGCAGAGTTCATTAAATCCTTAAAAAAGGCATCTACACTCCATCTCTCCCCAGTTATTGCACACGCCACTCGTTACATCACACCACAACACAATACAATGACTAATTTTGGTGTTTTGTGAGATCTAAGACCACAAATCAGCAGCAAAAAAAGTCAACATTCAGCCTACACTTTTTTTAGACAAAGCATTATAGATCACAACACAAACAAACAAACAAATTCATCTCTGGTTTCTTATAAAAACCCAAAGTAACAGCTTCACCGGTCCTCAGATAAGAAGGCTTGATGATATTACATATAGACAAAACATATACATCCTTATAGCCTTTTTAAAATTCAATACGCCTGGCAACTACAATACAATACATCACTTTTTACAAGTTGAACCACGTTGCGTATCCTTTGTTTGTTTAGAACGGACTGAATCTTTTTCGATAGTAGTGCTATCCTTTGCCAAAGGCACACCTCTTGACGAGTCTTTGCGGTTAGTTTTGGATGCTGACGATGTATCTTGAGTATCCTTTCTCTTTTTTTCCACTTGCTCTTTTCGGTTGGATGAAATCTGTTTGTCAGTCACCTTTGACTCACTTGAGGCATGTTTAGGGTCAGGACTGGAAACAGTACTAGTAGTTGTCCGTATGGGATCACTTGTGCTGGAGCCCTTCAAAGATGCTGAAATCTGAACGTCAATTCTGGACTTCACTTGCTCCTCTGAGGAAGGTCTGAGTATTTCAGCAGCGCTGCCCTTACCAGGAGGAAGCCCACTAGACACATGGATTTTAACAGCTGGTACAGGCAACACTGGCACGGAGCCACCTCGAGAACCAGTGTGGGTCTCTTTGGGAGGCTGAGATTTGGGCTTAGACAAGACTGACTCTCTTAGCTCCTTTGGTTTTACCAAGTTGTCTTTGACAATGGGCTGTAGCTGTGCTATGTTCTCCTGCTTTCCCTTATCTTCAGCTGCCTTCCCAACAGATTGCATAACAAGCGGCGAGTCTACTCTGGGCTTGTTTTTCAAACTCAATGGGGTTTGTTTTAATACAGCACTACCAGACGGTTGCATCTGTTTTGTTGCAGTCTGTGCTGGACTTGTCTCTGCAATGGACATGTCCATAACTTGCTTATTGACCTTCTCAGTGTCTACATCAAGGACACTCTTGAATTTCAGTTTTTCTTGAGTTTTAATAGCAGACTGCACATGCACAGTGTCTTTTGTTGAAGTGTCACAACTTCTAGTCTTTGGTGGGCTTGCACCAATGTCCTTTGTCGTGTTTACTTGGCTTCTGAAGATGGCTTCCCGCTTTTCACAGCTATTTGAAACTTCAGTTTTGACTGAAGGGTTGGAGGCACAGGTACTCTTCTCACTTACACTGCATCTGAAGTCCTTCTTAGAGGCCATTTTATCTCTCGAGTCCATTTTGACCTCATATGCTGACAAGTTTTTAATATCCTTCGCCATTAAACTGGATTGGCTATTTGGCTCCTCCGGATTTACTTTGTCTGCATGTTGTTTTTTGGTTAAGCCCTGTTGAGACTGATTGGTTTGCACACTCAATTCTCTGCTCCTACTTGATGCACAGGAATTTTGTGTTCTGTCTGAGATTTGTTTGGAGAGTTGAACTGAAATACTTGCTGTCTGTCCATTTGCCAAGTCAACAGAGCTTGACATTTTGGCACAAGTCTGATCAGACTGTGGAGGTTGGATGCTGGTTGATTTTACTTCAGCCAACCCAGAAAGTTGTGGGGTGGTGCTTGCACAGGCATTGGATTTTGAATCAGTAGCAGGCATGTCCTCCAAAGGGGCAGCAACGGCAGATGACATGGTTTTTCTTTGAAGGTTAGACTTGGGAGAAAATGAGTTTTTAATAATAAGGGTCTCAGGTGCATCTGCTGGTGCAGAGACAGAAGACACAACGGATGTTGTGACTGATGAAGCTAAAGAAAGACTCTGTGGGATGGTTGCTGTTCCTTTGACAGATATCTCTGGTTTAGCCTGACCTGAGTCAGCAGCTGTGGTTGGCGCAACATCAGCTCGGTCACCCAGTGCAGACTCTACATTTTTGTCTAAACTTTTCACTCTGCTAGATGTTTTGCTTTCCTTCAAGTCTTGAAGATGCTCTGGATTGATGTCAAGAAAGACTTTGGTGCTAACAGCCCTATCCTTTCTATCTATCAGAGTCTTGGTTGCAGCCACAGTTGGGCTTGATGTTGCACCCACATTGTCCATAACATCTTTTGATGAACAGATCTGCTTTATCACTGCAGTGGTCTTTGTATCGGCTGGTTTGTCTTCATTTATGCTATCCTTCTCAGTAGACATTGCTGAACTGTGTGAACTAGTTGGTGTCTTGCTCAGCCTACTATTATTTTTGCCAGAATTTGCTCCTGGGTTTTGCTGGACAGAGTTGAGTTGAGCAATAACAGAAGCAGAAGACACTAGGAATTCATCAGGATGATTGGTTTTACCAAGGACTGGTTGTGTCTGCCGAGTTTCATTTTGCTTTGGAGATTCATCTTCTATATTTTCCATGTCATCTTCCTGGTCTTCATTGCTGACTTCCCTGATGGAGGGCGTATTCCCACATGCAAAGTGAGCACTGTGTAGTGCAGTTCTCATCTCCTGAGTTATCTTTAGCCTAGTCTCCAATTTCACACTTGTGTCTATGGACTCCACTTTGGTGGTCGTATACTGAACCTTCATTCCATCAATAAATGTATTTCTATTATGCAAGGCCTCATTGCAAGCATGACTTATTGTAGAGTCCTTATTTGAAATGGACTCTTCTTTTGTAATGGTTTTACTGTTCAAATACACATTGTCCTTATGGTTAAGTGTCCCAGAAGTCCCTGCATGTTGACTTTTCCGTTTCTCTGTGGTTTTCGGTTTTCCACATAGATCTTCTGCAAACATAGTACTTTCACTATGGCTGTCTGCCATTTTGAAAAGACATGTGTCAGTCTTGGACACCCGAGGCCCAGAAAGCAGACCAATGTCCAAGGTGCCCTCTAGTGGCTTTAAAGAGGACACAAGCCTTCCCTCCAATTTATACTCCGAGGAGGTCTTCCTGATAGGACCATCAGAAGCAATCATCTGAAGTTTTTCTACTGCGCTCTCCCCTCTCCCACTAAAAAGCTTAGGTGCCAAAGTTTCAGTAGTGGCATGGATGTTGCACATGCCCCCTTTAACATGTTCTAAAGCTAACGCAGAATCCAGCTGAAGACTTTTGGACCTTGTGGTGTTGAAATGTATGCTTTCATGAACACCAGAGGGTATTCGACACAAGGATTCCTCCCTATCCTCAAAGCATTGTCTCTTTCTGACAAACTCCATGTTGGAGGCTTTGAAATCTATTCTCTCCGGCTTACTTTCCTTCATCGACCGAGACATTTGTCGCTCTGATTGACAAGGCGGCGACCTCAAATTCTCACTTAAAAGTGATACACATTCCGAACTAGTGACAGACTCAGCTATGCTCTCACAGACTCTTGGGTTCAGTTTTTTGTAGAGGACATCCTTCAAAGTAGCATTTGTAGACTTGTCCAGGGATCCAGATTCAGAACCCTGGGGTCTCAAACTGGGACGTGTAAGGACACTCCGCTCCTTATCTTCAGCAGCAGCACCTTCCACATCTTGCACGGTGTCTTGTTTTTGCCCAGACTCTCGTCTCTCAGGCCAGTCCTGCCTTTTAACCACCACTTTAGCCTTCAGCTTCTCCCTGTCTAGCTCCTCTACTGACTCCTGTCGACCAACTTTTCGACAGACAGGCCGTTTCAGGCAACCCTGCTCAGCAGGCCTTACCCGAGTAATAGTGGGTGGCTCACAGGAAGTGCTCTCCTCTATGCATGGTGGGATATGCTCCCCTCTAGAAGAGGCCTCCCCTTGAGACTCCTCTTGGGTGACTTCCAAACTGTGCTTTCGGGTGCACAAATGTTTTTTGTCACCAGAATAAGAGGGGGAAAGCTTCTCCTCGGATTGAACTCGCTTCAAGAGCGGGGACCGAGGAGGCTCTGCGCTTTTAGGTCGGACCATATGTCGTACAATAGTGGGGGGTGAGTGCATTTTGGCAGGGAAGACCTGAGAAGTTTTGGCGTTTCCCATAGTGTGAGTCGACAAGGGAGATGGGGGCCGCTGAGGAGAAGTCGGCTGAGGCTGAGGGGTCGGGGAGGGTGTGCGAGCCAATGGTGAGAGGGGAATGCTCCCTGCGGATTTACGTCGACCCTGGCGTAACCGTCCAGGTAGTTTGGGACCCAGGCCATGCAGAGTGCTGGGTCGGATGTGTCCAGAGCCTGCTGGGGAGTTAGGTGCGCTGGAACTGGGGGAGCTACTCTGTGATGAATTGCCACCTGGAAGAAAGAGTGTAAAGATGAAATGTTAAAATAAGTGCCATTTTTTACTATTTTTTACAGTACTTTTATTAAGACACCATAATTCCTTATTGAACTGAACAGGAAGTGCACTGAGCACTAAACAGCATATATTTACACCCGGAGACATACAAACATACAAACATACATACATACATACATACATACACATACACACACACACACACATACATATACACAGTACAGACCAAAAGTTTGGACACACCTTCTCATTCAGAGAGTTTTCGGTCGCACTTTATTTTACAGTACGTGTACTAACATGTACTTATAGTATACTTACAGTGTATTTATCTAAGAAAGTTCTGGTAACACAAGGTAACTACATGGGGTAGGGTTAGGTTTAGGTGTAGGTTCAGGGTTAGTACCTAGTTATTGTAATTACTATAATAAGTACATAGTATGTACATGAGGAACAGGACTGTAAAATAAAGTGCTACCGAGTTTTCTTTATTTTCATGACTATGAAAATTGTAGAGTCACACTGAAGGCATCAAGGTCTATTTGACCAAGAAGGAGAGTGATGGGGTGCTGCGCCAGATGACCTGGCCTCCACAGTCACCGGACCTGAACCCAATCGAGATGGTTTAGGGGTGAGCTGGACCGCAGACAGAAGGCAAAAGGGCCAACAAATGCTAAGCATCTCTCGGGGATCTCCTTCAAGACTGTTGAAGACCATTTCAGGTGACTACCTCTTGAAGCTCATCAAGAGAATGCCAAGAGTGTGCAAAGCAGTAATCAAAGCAAAAGGTGGCTACTTTGAAGAACCTAGAATATGACATATTTTCAGTTGTTTTACACTTTTTTTGTTATGTATACAATTCCATATATAATTCCACATGTGTTAATTAATAGTTTTGATGCCTTCAGTGTGAATCTACAATTTTCATAGTCATGGAAATAAAGAATGAGAAGGATTTCTTTGAATTATTTGAATGAGAAGGTGTGTCCAAACTTTTGGCCTGTACTGTATATATATACAGTATATACATACACACTTTTTTTAAAATCAGGAACAATGTCTTGGAAATGTAACACACACCTGACTGGTTGAAGTCAGGTGTTGGGCGAAAGGCAGCTGTGGGGGAGCGTGGCGAGAGGCTGTGTGTGGGAGATCCAGGTAGACTCTCTCCTGAAGACAGTGAGCGGTTTAGCGAGGAGAAACTACGGCTGGTGTGTAAAAGTGGAGAAGGTTGCATGGCAAAACGTTTGAACAATGATCGCCGCCTGGAGAGAGAAAAAAAAGATTGAACTGAACAAACACATTGGAATATTCAAAAAGAATTGATTGAACACAGAACACACTCTATGCAGCAGCAGCTACATCTAGTGGCAATGGGGGATCTTGCTACTGAGGCGCAGGAAGTTTATACAAATCTGGCTATGTAAAATAAATAAACATTTGTAAAACCTGAAATAGACAAGAATAACGATATTCTAGTTTTCTTACCTTTCTTGAGTTTTCTCTTTCTTTGGCTTCTTGGTTCTTCTCACCATTTTGCTTCTGTAACTATTTCTTCTAGCTGGACCAGTTTTGATAGAAGTGTTTTCAAAAGGGGTTGTGGATATTGTGACTTTACTTCCACTCTGCAAAAAAAAAAAAAAAACTTGTAAGTGTCACGTAACACAAAATTAAATGGAAAACAAGCAGTGGAAAAAGTGTTGTGGATGTAACATTGGTTGGTTTTTGCACCTTTAGCAATAGTTCCACCACCTCAGTGTGAAGCAGCCCATGAACGGTTTCTCCATTCACATGAGTGATCAGGTCTCCAGCCTTGAGACCAGCCTTGTGAGCAGGGCCACCATCTTCTACATTCTATTCCCAAACAATACAATATACAAATATTAAATCTCACATAAGTGAGAATACATTTTGTCATCTGTTGGATTCTACAGTGGTGTTCTGGAAAGCCCTGCCACACTTACCCAGACCATGTGATATACTGTATAAACATCACTGTCACAGGCATACACCCGGATCGCTCGCAGAGTGAAGCCAAATTTCTTCCCTGAGCTATGGATGATGATTGGCTGACGACAGATGACGCCACTGAGGGAGGAGTCTCTGCTGGGGGAGGAGTCTCTAGAGGATGGGTCTGATGACAGCGAATATGGAGAAATGGGACTTGCTAATGGTGACACACCAAAAACATCTGGGGAGACAAAGGAGAGAGGTTGAATCTTATATTATTAAATTGGCTGGCTTTAGCAGGTAACCACATTTAAAAAAAAAACACCTGACATGGACATGTAAAGATATCTCAACATATTCTCTCATATACAGTACACATACTGTACACTTACCTCCAGGAATCATGAGCGACAGGGCGCTGGTGGACACTGATTTTGGGACTTTGCTGACTGTACACTGCTTTTCTGTGGCCTCAGGTTTGGGAGCAGTCAGGAGGGAGGCTGTATCAGAGGAGGGCTTACAGGAGCTGTCCAGACTCTCCACTCCATCTCCCCGTGAGGACGCCTGATCCAGGTGCTCAGAGAAACTGCCTACTCAAAAAAAAAGAAAAAAAAAAAGAAAAGAAAAGTCTAATTATAATCTAATTATTTCCCTTTAAATAATTTGTATTATTTAAAATTTATTCTACTTGTTATTATTTTTTATTATCTCTTTTAATAAATGTTTAATGTTCCTCTGACCAAATCAAAAGCCATTAGATATTATTGCTATCTGTTTGATCACAAGCAAATCATGTATCATGTACAATAATGGCATGCAAAAATTAATTGCATTTAATAATGTTTTATACATGGAGTCTCCTGAGACCTGAATCATGAGTAAAAATTGATTGATTGATTGTGGAGGAAGTTTGATCAATTCCCGACTCTTTTAAATCCCCCCCTGTACCTGAGAGGGTGGAGTTACTGATGGCGCTACAGGGAGTGGTGGGATCAGGCTCCTCTTGAGGCAACTCCCCAATACTAAAGGTCACTTTACTGGGGTCTTCCAGAGCCAGGGAGCCCTCACCGTCCTCAACTTCTGCAGAGATGGCAAACTTAGGAAGAAGACCGGAGCATCTGCTCAAGCTGGTGCTTTCAGTGTCGGATGAATGAGAGAGAGAGGGGCTGGAGAAGAGAGACAAGGAAAAATGAAATGATCCACCTGAAAAAGTCAAATTCTACAAATTTAAGGTGCTTTTAGGAACATGGAAGCTGGTTTGTTGGTGGTCCAAAGAGGTGTACCAGCTCTAACCAGCTTTATTAAGGGTGTACTATGAGGATGAACGTGTTCTGACCAACCATCTGGACCAACTTAGTCAAGCTAATGACCATAAATGACCAATCTAGACAATGCAAAATCTACTATCAGAAATGTTATTTTCCAGTTAAATCTGATTTTGTGTTTCTGATATAATTCATTAACAAAAATATTTTCAAAACAAATAGTGTTGCTAGGAAGCATGTGAGTATATATATGGAAATTAATATATTTATATTAATTTCTGATTTTTCACCTTAATTTTGGATCTAAGCTATTTTTATGGCACGGTTGTGTGGGTAACATACATCTCTGTGAAGTCTGGAGTCCAGCTCAGTGAGTCAACAGTGAGAGGACTTTCTGTTGTCTTCTCTGGCTGTTCTCCTTTCTCTTCCAGCTGTCCTCGAGACAGATCCAAACTACTGTAAACCTACATACACAAACAAACAAATATCATATATATATATATATATATATATATATATATATATATATATATATATCATATATATGCATCACTAAACTCCATTAGATGGCATACAACCATGAGAATGAGACTGTGAATCCTGAAGCAAGGAAATGTAACTTGAAATGCTTCTGTTGGTCAGTGTTAGGTTGTTGTTAGGTTATGGTGTTCTGGATGATTGCTAGGTGGTTGCTTATGGTCCCAAGCCAAATCAGTGGCAAATTTGTAAGAATTTGTCCAATGTTTTTAAATGACCTGCGTGAACCCCACTGACATTTAGGTTTGGGTGGTGTAAGAGATGCAGCTTAGTTTTTTATTCAAAATATTTTTTTGAATAAATTAGGTACACTTATAAAACAGCTTATTCCTTAAATGGCAATCACCAGTCACCACCAAAAAATACCATAATTGAAGATGCCTGAAAATTGAAATCCATCTACAGTGGTTCTCAACCAAGGGGCCAAGAATGACATTTTAAGTTGATATTAATATTATTTTTAATAAATCTGAATAATTAGAATGATAAAGAATACAAAGAATCAAAAAATAATACCCCCACCCCCCCAAGCAAGTTTGTTTATTCATAAAAAGAAAAAAAAAAAAGGATTTAAACCAAGCTGCAAACCCATAATTATGGCAGATATGTATAAAATGCAGCCTTCACTAGATTCCTCCAGTGCAAGCATTTGTTAGTTTCTGGAAGCAACTGATACTGCAATGCACCAAAGCCTTGGATGCCTGAGAACAAGGATGTGCACGAGTAATTGTTGTGTGCGATATTGTTCCCTGACCCAGAAAATTATATCCCTCCAAAAAAAGCGAATGCATGTAAACATTTGAGCTGAGCAATATGTCAGAGACAGTGCTGGTCATAGTTTTCAGCTGCTTTATTTAAACATACACTAGTCAGATTCTCATCAGAGTCATTCTGCACTGCTTGAATTAAATCCTGTGAGGGGAAAAAGAGAGACACAACTCACTTTGGAGAATCGGTGTGAAGACGAGGAAAACTGCCGTAGTTCCACATTGAAATCTTCATCATTGGTATCCTCCTCCTCCTCAGTTTCCAAGTGATGGTACCTATCAGATCGTGCTGCGATTGAAGAAGAAAATGTGTCACATTGTGCGGTGATGCTCTCATATTAGTTATTTTAAGACCCAGTTATTATAAGAAATCTTAAAAGCACAGTTCATTTAAAAATAAACATTCTGTCATCTTGCTTGGCCATCATACAATACACAGGAAGAGGAAACAACAGGATGTTTACTTAAATCTACATTGTTATTAGTGCATGTATAAGCCTATATAATGTAAAACATTTTGACAAAAGCACGGGGTAAAAAAAAAAAAAAAAAAAAAATGACCAAGCTTGAGCAAGCTGTTGACATTTCTCCAAACAAATGACAAAGATTCATATCATTATCCAACTGTGCTCTACTAATATATGACTAATCTATCAGTCTGGGAACATCTGAACCTCCCTTAAGACATAAAAACACATATGGCACTGGCTCTCAGTCCCGCACTGCTTGCATAGACTGTCTGTGAAGGACAATGATTTCACTCCTGCTGTCACTCACTGTCGAAGTAGCTGGTGTCATCCTCAGACTCCAGCTGGGGGATGAACTCTGCCTTCTGCCTCAGCAGGCTGTTCCAGTCCAGACTGTGAAAGAACTGATGGTGCTTGACCTCATACGCCCCTCCTGCTTAAGGATACACATCCAATCAAATTTTAGAAACGCTTGTCCACCCTAAACCTTCTAAATGTGCAAAGGGATGCATTTCTTTTTAGGTGCTAAGGAAAAATGCAATTAAAATAAATGCTCTTTGAGGCTAAGGGCCAGTTTACTAAACCGGGTAGATTAGCATGAGAGCGCAATTCCAAAAAAGCCCTAATGGGAGTGGAAATTTCTGTGGGTGATTTACTGAGAATGTGCAAATTAAAGAAGACAGACCCAGCCAGATAATTTTCATAATTACCTTTATAATCTACCAAGAGCAGCACAAATTAGTGTACGCTTTAAGACATGCTTTTTTGGCGCACTAAATTATGGTGCAGATATCAGTAATTTGAGGAACGCAAACATTAGTAAATCGTGTTGCGTGATTTATTTTAATACTTTTCTCCCATAAATTTTACATCTGAAAGGGAAACTCCTACAAATGCATTTTCAATAAGGTCAGGCACAAATATAACGGTGTCCATGCCTTTTCAGCACTTATTCTTCACTGATCATCTTTAGTAAATCGCAGTAATTTTTTAACGCCAAAAGTTGGTTTGTGATGCCGCTGTAGTTTAGTGGCTGTGTGAGAGTTTATATAATATGATTTTAAATAAATAGATATTTAATAATAGATTTCTCTAGGGCTGGGTAAGTTAACACATTAATTTATCCCGCGTTAATGCAGTTTTTTATTATGAAAGTCTGTTGCTCACTGGCTCTGAATATACATACAGACAAATTATTGGTCACAGGAGGGAATGCTCCTGACCAAATAATTTAGGCTAAGCATCAACATTCACAAACCACTGTCACTTTTTAACAGAAAATAAGGCAACGAGCTCGTAATCATGACTTTCATAAGTTGGAAATAAGAGGTTTCCGATAGCACGTGAAGACAGCAGAGAAGCGCTCTCCCTCAACACAGTGGAGTGCATCATTTTGTTAACTTTGTGGTTTATTATATTATTATTCACAATATATTACTTATATATTAATATTAATATATTACAGACCTATCGCTTTTGCCGTTTAGAAATATTCACGCAATCATGCAGCACGTATCAGAAGATCTGCGATCTGTCACAGTCAGTGCTCAATCTCACTGAACTGAACCGCACTCTTGCCCACCTCTTCCAACCGAGCTAGGGACTGCTAAACGGAACGATCACACTAGCGAACGAACCAGGCTTTGGGGGTTAAGATTGCCTAGTGTGAGCACACCCTAATTATTCTCCCACATCCCGCACACACGAGTCTCTACCCCCACATCACGTGGTGTCCTTCGCCGCACTCTGCTGCAATGGGTCTCGTGATCATGCAGGTCTCTAATAGGAAGGTGTCTATTATAATGTTATGATCAAGGCTGTGAACTCTAGAGCATAACTTGTTATTCTATAACAATCTATAAAATATTTTCTATTAAAACGTTAATGCCCCAGCAGTGAAAAATAGCTTGTTTTATATTTAATTAAATTTAATTACATTAATGATACAAGTTGATATGTAGGCTACAATAAATATTTTAACTGCTACTATGTAAAATGTACACTGCTGTAAAATACACCTTATTTGTTTAAAGTGTTTGCAAACCAAATGTTACCACACTTTTGTTCATATAGCAATAGGCCTATTTTTAAATGAAAAAAGTTCACAATACACTACTTTTGAATGCATTATTAGTTTTGTGTATAATGCGATTAATCGAAGACAATAATGCGATTAATCAAGTTTTTTTTTTTTTTTATAATTGTTGCCCAGCACAATTTTTACTCATTTTTGGTGCTTGGCAAGTATTATCTCAAACATTTTTAACCCTTACCAGTGCCGAGGCGCTCCAGAGGGTTCTGTCTGAGCAGTAGTGTGATCAGCTCCTGAGCATCAGCTGGTGGCGCATCCTCTCCCTCCGGCCAGTTTATTTCATCTAAGACAAGGAGCAGCAAACAGTTTCATCTTCATTAGCTAAATGGAACAAAACCAGTGTCTTTTACAAAATTCATTATTTTCATTCAACATGAAAGCTGCTCACTGGTTTTGTTGGCCCTTTATTGTAACATGCACAGCACCAGACTAATGAACACAGAAAGTCTTTACATATGAATCAATCGTGATTACTAAAACACATCAAAATGCCCATTACACATAAATAGGCATCTTAATATTCCACTTTCACATGCATCAATTCTAGCAACGTGCATGGATTTTCAGTATCCAGAGGTTATTTGGTATTTTTCGCTAAACAAAGAACAGGGCCCTTGACACAATCAAAACACAAATGATTGCAGAGGAACGACAAAACTGAGCTGAGATCAGAAAGAAAAAGAAGGGGACTTTGCCATAAAGGCCAGGGGGGTGAAATAAATGAAGAGCTGTGCTTTGTTTGTTTTGCGACTTGTCTCTACAGCAACATAAGCATCACATTTGAATCACATTAAGAAGCATGAATATGCATCCATGCCCAAGGAAATCAGCAGCTAGCTAGGCTCATTAATTAAGACTCACACCTATGCTAACTCGATAACAGAAAACGAACACTAAATGTACTAATGGTAGCAGAAACATTTGGAAGTTGTAGAAACACATGGGACTGTTTCAAGGTTTTCTGGCTTAAAGGATAATAAAAGAATCAACTCAAATATTTAGGCAATTTACATTGTTAGGTCTAATTTAAAGCAAATATACAGAACAAATATGTATCTCAAAAAATTGGAATGTCATGAAAAAGTTCACTTATTTTCAGCAATTCAACTCAAATTGTGAAAATTGCGTATAAAATAAATTCAATGCACACAGACTGCAGTAGTTCAAGTCTTTGGTTCTTTTATTGTGATGATTTTGGCTCACATTTATCTAAAAAAATTTGAATATGGTGACATTCCAATCAGCTAATCAAATCAAAACACCTGCAAAGATGTCCTGAGCCTTCAAAATGGTCTCTCAGTTTGGTTCACTAGGCTACACAATCATGGGGAAGACTGCTGATCTGACAGTTGTCTAGAAGACAATTGACACCCTTCGCAAGGAGGGTAAGCAACAAACATTCATTGTTAAAGAAGCTGGCTGTTCACAGAGTGCTGTATCCAAGCATGTTAACAGAAAGTTGAGTGGAAGGACAAAGTGTGGAAGAAAAAGATACACAACCAGCTGAGAGAACCGCAGCCTTATGAGGATTGTCAATCAAACTGGATTCAAGAATTTGAGGAAACTTCACAAGGAATGGACTGAGGCTGGGGTCAAGGCATACAGACGTGTCAAAGAATTTGGCTACAGTTGTCATATTCCTCTTGTTAAGCCAATCCTGCACCACAGACAATGTCAGAGGCATCTTAACTGGGCTAAGGTGAAGAAGAACTGGACTGTTGCCCAGTGGTCCAAAGTCCTCTTTTCAGATGAGAGGAAGTTTTGTATTTCATTTGGAAACCAAGGTCCTAGAGTCTGGAGGAAGGGTGGAGAAGCTCATAGCCCAGGTTCCTTGAAGTCCAGTGTTAAGTTTCCACAGTCTGTGATTATTTGTGATGATCCTTAGCCCAGGTAAGAAGCCTCTGACGTTGTCTGGTTTACTAGAGTTAATGATGTTCATATGGTCATAGTTTACGCTTATAGTGTACATACACTTTTACATAATCCATCTGTATAGTATGTTCAAAGTACACCTATCTGTATATCATGCTGATAGTATTTAAAATCTGTAAATTATGTCCATAATACTGCCTTATCTATATATTTATTGTACATTTGTAACATACAGTATTGTAGACCTGTATATTCTTTACTTACTGCTTATTAAACCTCTGGTTATATGCTAACTGCATTTCGTTGCCTTGTACCTTATGTGCAATGAAAATAAAGTTTAATCTAATCTAATCTAATTTGGGGTGCAATGTCATCTGCTGGTGTTGGTCCATTGTGTTTTTTGAAAACCAAAGTCAAGAAATTTTGGAGCACTTCATGCTTCTTTCTGCTGACCAGCTTTTTGAAGATGCTGATTTCATTTTCCAGCAGGATTTGGCACCTGCCCACACTGCCAAAAGCACCAAAAGTTGGTTAAATGACCATGGTGTTGGTTTGCTTGACTGGCCAGCAAACTCGCCAGACCTTAATCCCATAGATAATTTACGGGGTATTGTCAAGAGGAAAATGAGAAACAAGAGACCAAAAAATGCAGATTATCTGAAGGCCACTGTCAAAGAAACCTGGGCTTCATACCACCTCAGCAGAGCCACAAACTGATCACCTCCATGCCACGCTGAATTGAGGCAGTAATTAAAGCGAAAGGAGCCCCTACCAAGTATTGAGTACATGTACAGTAAATGAACATACTTTCCAGAAGGCCAACAATTCACTAAAAAGGCTTTTTTTATTGGTCTTATCAAGTATTCTAATTTGTTGAGATATTGAATTATTGGGTTTTTTGTTAAATGTGAGTCAAAATCATCACAATTAAAAGAACCAAAGACTTAAACTACTTGAGTCTGTTCATTTAATTTATTTAATACACAAGTTTCACAATTTGAGTTGAATTAATGAAATAAATGAACTTTTCCACAACATTCTAATTTATTGAGATGCACCTGTATAGGATTAACAATACAATACATAAACCTATGTTTCTGTACTGGCACCAAAAAAGTGCATTATATATTGTACTTTTAAAGTCCCAATGATAGTGACTAGTAATTAAAATAAAAATAAAATATAAACTTCTATACTTATATAAATATATACTTTCTATATCTAAATACACTGAACTATAATTGAGCAGGTTTGTTTTTTGGATGAGGACTGAACTGGAGGGTAAACACATTTTGGCACAGTCAAGGGGACAAATGATATACTGTACCAGAGCATTTGAAATGTTTAGAGGGGTTGCATATTCGTCACTTTACTTGGCTTAACTTCTTGCAACAGTGTGAAAATGAGTGGATGTGTTCTGTCATTACAGTCTAAAGGCCAGTCTCATTACATATGCATATGCATGATGGCTATGAAAACGATACTACATGTTAAAAATAAATCGCATTCATACTTGTCAGCTTAGCTAGAAAATAGAATAAAATTATTAATAAAATAATAATATAATACTAATATCAAGTTTATACATTTCTGTTTCAAGTTAATAAAGCTAACATGGAATGGAATACTTAATTTTAAAATGTAAAATGTGCTTGCCAGTGTTAATGGCAAATCTGACTGCTTGATTTAAGGTATAGACATTATTTATATCTGTGACAGGCAAGCTATGTGGCAATGATAAATAATTAACTTTAGTCTTTTTCTTTCTTTTTTTAATTTAACATTTTGTTAGACAACTCATATTGATTATTCTCATATAAAAACAAAATGAATCCAGAGAGATCCAGGTTTGCAGCAGAACAGGTGGAGGATAAATCAGGAGACCCGCATGCCTGAAGGGTCTTTTGCTGATCCTATGTGATACTGATATGTATTAATGAGAAGCAGGGTTGAGATTACGCCACACTGTCAGAATCTGCTAAAGCTCTTGCTGAATGAAGCATGCCTGTATTGCATAACAGGAATTCAGAATATGACTGACCACTGATGACCTGGCCGAACAGTTCTTCTGGAGTGTCTCCAAAGAATGGTACACAGCCCACCAGGAACTCATAGAGGATGATGCCCATTGCCCACCAGTCCACTGGCTTCCCATAACCTTGCCTTAGGATTACTTCTGGTGCAATGTACTCAGGTGTTCCACACACCTGTAAAGAAAAATGTATGCACAATTACAACCCTTAAAGAAGTCTTTGATTATGAGTTCACTTTTTTAAGTTTATTTAGAATGTGAAGTTACTGTTTGAGCATAAACAACACCTGCAAAATTAAGATTCTTAAAGTTCAATGCAAAGGAAGATATTTGAATTCACAGAATTCACTTTTTAAGGCCTACAACACACGGCTGGTAGGGACTACAGTCAGCTGCTTCTTCATGGGGTTGGCGATATCACAAATCCTAAAATTTACATAAACCTTGCCTCCAGAAACACGTGACAAAGGGGGTGAGGCCATGTTGGGCTGCTTTAGAGGAGAGGCAGTGTTGTTGTAGTAGAGCGTTACCGTTATAAACAATTACTCTACAAAAATGCAAGACCACAATCATTTACTCTGCTGTACTAAAGCTTTACGAAGGATAAAACCGTATATCAAAAGCTAACATAAACATCAGTAGCATTTACAAATAACAGTGTACCTAAAAAGTATGAGACAACTAACATCCCAATCTGAAACGTCCTGTAAGAGCCGTGCTTGCACAGGTTCTGCTCGATCCTCTTCACTAATATTCTCTGGGCCTGATTTGGGCTCAAATTGATAAGGCAATGATGCTTTTGCTTACGATACACCAGAGCACATGCAACTACTCGTAATGGTAAGGGGCATGATGTTTCCGGACAATGTGCACTAGATGGTTAGTGACACACTGGGCCAGCCAACCAATCTGAGCTCATTGCATATTTCTGAGGGAGGGGCTTCATAGAACCAGGAAGTCAACAGACAGTTTTTAGGAGAACGGAAACAGCGGTGTAGAATAAAGGCAAAATATGTGAATAATAATGAATTTTTTATCCAGCAAACCAGGATAAACCAGGCTAGCATGGAAATTCATGCTCCTCTAAAGACTAGCTCTTCAGAGCAGATATCAGACATAGAGGCTATGACAATGACCAAATAACAAATTGTCAGGACTTTCATAGAGAACTGGATCTTTACCTGTTTATCAGAGAACTCTCTAGCATCCTTCTCAATGTGACCCTCATAGAGGTTAGTGGTCATGTTCATCAGCCCCACTTTCGATAGGCCAAAATCTGTCAGCTTGATGTGTCCCATTGAAGTGACTAACAGACTGTTATAATGTAACAACACAGAGCAAGAAAAATAAAACAATTAGTTATATTAGAATTATCAGAGGAAAACCCTGCTTGAACAAAAACAGAGCTGGTAGCATTTTTTTTTTTTTCAGTTCTGGCAGATCCTCTGCATACGCTAACTAGCTTAACAAAGATTGCTTTCCAAACTGAAACTGGGTCCACCAGGTGGTAGGCCAGCTTGGATCAGCTAACAATACAAATCATCCGCCAGAAAACATGTTAGATCAGCTTCCATCAGCTCGCATTTTTTGACTGCTCACGCCCATTTCACTTTCATTAAGCATACTATGCAATAGTTCTCTAATCTATCACACAAAGCTTACTTGTCTGGTTTGAGATCTCGATGGACGATTCCATAGTTGTGGAGATATTCCAGGGCTAACACAGTCTCGGCAAAGTACATTCTAGCCATGTCCACAGGGAGAGGACCCATGTTCTTCAGCAACGTGGCACAATCCCCTCCTGTCAGGATAGGAAACATACAAATCAATGCTGCATACAAAATGAATATATATTATAAATAGGGTTTATTTAGCATTTTGCATATTTTTATTTAGCTCAAGTCTCATTTATTTTTTGGTATTTTTTTTCCTGAAATTTGATTTAGAAAAAAACAATGTGAATTATTTCATTTAATTTATTGACTGACCAACACATGGTTTACAGCGTACTTAAATATTTGAACAAATGAGCTGACTGTACTAAGACATAATTGGTGTTTACAAAATGTTAAATCTAGTATCATTACTATTACCAATAGCATTCTGGTCACCATGTTACTACCCATAAAACGTAACCATGCATGTATTTCAAGCACTAACAGAATAATGAAGCAATGTAAATGTGTTACAGCATACCTTCAACATACTCCATAACCATGCAAAGATGTCTACGAGTCTCAAAGGAGCAGTACATGCTGACCACAAAAGGGTTCTCAGCGAAAGTCAGGATATCTCTCTCCACAAAGGCCTGCTGGATCTGGTTCCTCAGCATCAGGTTCTGCTTGTTAATCTTCTTCATGGCAAAACGCTGTTTTGTCTCTTTGTGTCTCACCAAATAAACCGCACTTTAAATAAAAAAAATTAAATATTGGTTTGAATGAACAGTGTATGATAATTTAACACAGAGTGACAATGATTTAGAGAAAACCAATTTAAAGGACTAAACTTGGAATGGATTACAATGACTTTGCTTACTGTGCTGTATGTTCTACAAACTATGTGCTGCATACATTGCTAAACATTTTACCCAATGATTTGCTTAAGTATTGTCACATGACCTCATTGTATGTTTTAGTCACTTACCCATAAGCCCCATTACTGATCACTTTGATCATCTCAAAGTCAAGCTCACAGGGTTTACGCCGGGACCGCAGTGCTGCGCTCAAACTGTGGGACTGGATATAGAATTTCAATAATTCAAGTATTTAGCAAATAAATCAATGTTCCCATACTGTAGTAATTTTCATACATGTCATCCTTAAATTTAATTTTATTCTAGAAAACACACTTTCCTGTTTAAAAACTTCTCTGTGGCATGCCTTAATAATCACAGTTGTTTATCGGCTTTATATTCCATACATTTTTTAATAACAACTGTGCTCTACAGCAGTGTACTATTTTGCGGTCTTGGTGAATTGGTTTACTTACACTGACAGACTCATCCGTCTCAGGAGTTTCTGCAATCCCGCTGTCGTAGCTAGTTAACTGGGCAATTTCTGCAAGACAATGACAATTCATTTGTTTTTTGTTTTTTATATTACGAACAGCATAAAAATACATACTATAACTAAGCTATATTTGAACTACTGTAAATGTTCAGGATTGTTTTTGGATGAGGACTGAATTGCGAGAAGAAAAAAAAACTATAACTAACAATAACTATGCCTCTCATTTTTATTCTCGCTAAACAATATAACTTATGTTTGGCCATTGTTTTTAACTTAAAGAAAACAAGCAAACAAACAAACAAAGAATTAAGTCACTTTTTCCAAAAGAGTAACTTGGTAGAGCTGACTGCTGTGGATTCTTAAACTTGTTAAATGGTGTGGAAATCAACATTAAAATCTACACACACCATGAAACATTTACTCGGAAAAACTGCCACTCCACACAAATCCCGGTGAGGCAGTTCTCAAGAGGCTTCAAAAGTAACTGATGAACAGCAGGAGGTAATGAACCAGAGGGTCATTCGGCTGCCTACGAAAGACAACTAAGCCCATCAGAAAGCCCTCACAACAGCTGCCCATGTCCATTTCCAGTCATCACACCAAATGATGTGAATGCTCTCTGAGGATTAGAAACCCTTGGAGGGCTTTGTAACCAACACTGCTTTGGCAGAGAAGGCAACACAGAGGCATCAAGGTCTATGAGCATATTCTGTTCTCATTACTGATAATGATAGTCTTTAGTACAAATTCAGAGCTTTATTACAGTGTGAGTGTCTGTACAAGGCTTTCAGCTAACATTACAAGAAATAAAATGCAATAAAAAGGATAGAAAGCATTATCTGCACCTAGACTCCTGACCTTGAACATATACAATGCATTGATACACCAATAAAAAGACTGCAATAAATGTAAAGCTTTTTGGTGTGACCAACTCAATTTAGACATAGTTTGTGCTGCAGTTAAAAATATGTGAGCATTTTAGTAATTTCAATAATTTCACAGACAGTGCATAAAATGTATTCATTCTGCGCAATTTTTTCATGTTGTATTATACAAAACTGAACCACAAAAGTCTATTTTTTTCAATCCAACTGAGAATTCAATGGCTCTGACAAAGGCTCCAATCATGATGTTCATGACTGACTGACAACACGTGAGCCATTTGAGAGAATGGGTTCACATATTGGCTAATATAAACATGATTTAAAATTGAGATATACAGTAACTTAAATCTTACATAATAAAATCTGGGGAATAAGCATGTCAATTATGTATTTGCCTATATTAATTTTCCGTAAATCTGTGCCAGTTATTAAAGCATCATGTTGAAAATCATTGGGATCATCGTTGGGACTTGGGAAAAAAACAAAAACACTTAAAGGTCGTTTTGAAAGTCCACTGAAAACATATCTTCTTACATTCTTGCCATACACAATGTGCAGTATGTTAAAGATGTATATTATTTGGCAACATACTTGACACTCAGCATACCCAGTTAAAAAAAGTCACCACTCGCCACTGATCCAGATTGTTTCAAAGAAGGATCACATTAGTAAGCAGGAAAATAAAATTAATTAGCTATAAAACTAATTCAATTTCAGCTGTAAAATAGATAACAGTGTCATTATACAGCTCTATACAGTTCAAAGTCTGTCCATCCGATGCCACAAAAACAATAATATTACTTTACCTATTACAATCTTTAACAAAATAAACAAACCAGAGACAACAGTAGCAAGATACCAAGTGACTGTGGGGAGAAAAAAAACAACAACAACTTGTTTTTAAATAAATACATACTAATTATTTATGCCAAAAAATATATATAACTGTGATACATTTTGACCAATTTGTTGATTTTGTTCAACTCTGTCATTTTATGTATATATATACTAGATCAGTAACAAAAAGCCTAAATAAATATTTTCTGTTATAATGCTGTAAAACAATAAAACAAGCTCCCAGCAGAAAGACTAGCTTTATAGGCACTGAACTCATCATTGTGTTGTATAAAAATTTTACAGAACCCGGGGCCATTCAGCAACTAGTTATTCCTTGGATGCACTCAGCCTGTGAGCCTGTGAATAAAACTTTATTTCCTAACGGACTGATAAAAACCTGTGAGCCCAGACTCCCAGAAGCTGCATGATTGTCAGCCAAGCAAACTGAAACTGAATTTTAACTTGCTTTTGGCATTGGTGCAAAATCTCTCAAACACCTTATGAACAGCCCATGGGTGAACCCTCCGAGACTACTGAAAACCATGTACTGAGGTCCTCTTACCCTCAAGTGGGTCCCTTGTCAGACCAAGTTGGCTGATAATGTAGCGTGGGATGTCGGTCTTGATGCCTTGGCCCTCTTTGGCATGACCCTCTGCAGCCTCCAGGAGATGATAAAACTCTTCAGGGTCAAACTCCTACAATGCAGATAGTATTTATCTTTAACAGAAAACTCTGACTACACTTTGACTTTGATTTGCATAACTTAAAGCATTTAGAAATACCAATTAAATTTTAACAGATATCTTACAACAGATAGATGCAACAGGATTCTGTCTGACTGACCCAGACCACTGCTGAAGAACTATTATAGTCAACTTACCAGACATTCAAGGAGTCGAGCAGGCCTGGCGATGACAATGAGAATCTTCTTCACCAGCTCCTTGATGAAGGTCACCTCTGCACTCTCCGATCGCTCAGTTGACTGAATTACAATGACAGAACACATCACAAGTGGCCATCTATATGCATGCATCAATGAAAGCAATGATCAGAAACAACTTGAAATGGAGGAATACACAGGGGTAGAAGTATTTTAAAAATACAGAAAGTTAGTTTTAGCTCAAAAGAATGAAGAAAGCAAAGTCTCTGGAGGCATCATTCACCTCCTGAAAGAGCCTTTCCAGTTTATCCGTGAGCTCACAGAAGTATCGTGAGGTAATGAGGCCGAGACGGGACTTTTCCAAGCAGTCTCTGGCCAGCTCAATGATCTGATGATGTGCGAAGCTGAGGACACCGTCAGCCAGAGGCAAGACATTCTCAGGGGAGTTGCTTCGAATGATCTCCTTGATGCGCTCCTCCATTTGAGCTGTGGCCTGAAGGGTGGAGAGAACAAACCAACAATGAATTCCCCTTTAAAGATACGATCATTCGATACTGAAAAAAGACTGGTGAAAGCAGGATAGGTAGGGTAAGTAGGATACACTTACCTTGGGAAATCTTTCCTTGTACACATGATTCATCATGATAATCTCATGGTCACAGCAGGATTGGGATCTTCCAGGACTGTCAATGCAACAATGCAAAAAAATATAATTATATAGTTATAATGCCATATGTGGCATACTACTTTTAAGGTACTATGATTTAGTATGCAGTAATTCTTGCATATTATTTCGTTTGTAAACTGGGATGCAGAAAAAGACAGATCTGAGATAAATTTAAAAAGACAACAACAATTAAGCTTCCTCTACCTTAGACTGCGGGAACGTGGCCGCATAGGCGTAGCTCTCCTGAGGTCATCTCCAGCAATGCTCTCTGTGTAGAAATGCTTGGACAGGAAGTGGAGCTCATCTGGTGTGGGCTGGAAAGGCAGCTGATGGAGCTTCTCCTGTGATGAACAGGATGACTGGAAATGAAACGAAAATACATTGAAAAAGAAAAGAAAAGAGAAAATGAAATGAAATGAAAACAAAACCAGAAAGGAAAGATGCCCACTGATGTGTTACATAACACATCATTAGGTGATAATGCAGGAGATGGATGAAACTAAACACAGCAATGGGTTTTTACTGTTTTCCTGTTTCTACATATGGAGTGGAGACCTCAGTCAATACACAAGTATATGAGTGAGGTATCAAAAAGAAGTTAACCCAACCTCATTTAATTCCACAATGACAGAATAATTTTTTTTTGGGGTCATGTAGGTACATCTTGTTAAATTAAAATGTCATTGAAAAGTTAATTTATTTTAGTAATTCAACTCAAATTGTGAAACTCCAAAAAAGTCACCCACTCTAATATTTCATTGGACCGCCTTTAGCTTTGATTACGGCATGCATTCATTGTGGCATCATTTTGATAAGCTTTTGCAATGTCACAACATTTAATCCTGTCCAGAGTTACATTAATTTTTTGCCAAGATCTTGTATTGATGATGGGAGACTTGGTCCGCTGCGCAAAGTCTTCTCCAGCACATCCTAAATATTCTTAATGTGGTTAAGGTCTGACTCTGGGGTGCCCAATCCATGTATGAAAATTATGTTGCATGCTACCTGAACCACTCTTTCACAGTCTGAGCTGATGAATCAGTCTGGCATTGTGATCTTGGAATATGCCCGTGCAATCAGGGAAGAAAAAAATCAATTGATGGAATAACCTTGTCATTCAGTATATTCAGGTAGTCAGGTGACCTCATTCTTTGGGCACATACTGTAACAATCATCCATGCAGTAATTATCCAATGGGAGGATCTTACATATTTGCTTAATTAAATCCTGGTGGTCACTTATTTTTTGGGGCATGGGTAGTGTAAATTCAATGCACACAGACTGAAGTAGTTTAAGTATTTGGTTCTTTTAATTGTGATGATTTTGGCTCAGATTTATCTCAACAAATTAGAATATGGTGACATGCCAATCAGCTAATAAACTCAAAACACCTGCAAAGGTTTCCTGAGCCTTCAAAATGGTCTCTCAGTTTGGTTCACTAGGCTACACAATCTTGGGGAAGATGATCTGACAGTCGTCTAGAAGACAATCATTGACACTGGCTGTTCACAAAGTGCTGTATCCAAGCATGTTAACAAAAAGTTGAGTGGAAGGAAAAGGTGTGGAAGAAAATTATGCACAACCAACCAAGAGAACCGCAGCCTTATGAGGATTGTCAAGCAAAATCGATTTAAGAATTTGAGTCAACTTCACAGGGAATGGACTGAGGCTGGGGTCAAGGCATCAAGAGCCAACACACACAGATGTGTCAAGGAATTTGGCTACAGTTGTCATATTCCTCTTGTTCAGCCAATCCTAAACCACAGATGTCAGAGGCATCTTACCTGGGCTAAGGAGAAGAATAACTGTTGCACAGTGGTCCAAAGTCCTCTTTTCAGATGAGAGCAAGTTTTGTATTTAATTTGGAAACCAAGGTCCTAGAGTCTGGAGGAAGGGTGGAGAAGCTCATAGCCAAATTGCTTATAGTCCAGTGTTAAGTTTCCACAGTCTGTGATGATTTGGGGTGCAATGTCATCTGCTGGTGTTGGTCCATTGAGTTTTTTGAAAACCAAAGTCACTGCACCCGTTTACCAAGACATGTTGGGGCACTTCATGCTTCTTTCTGCTGACCAGCTTTTTGAAGATGCTGATTTCATTTTCCAGCAGGATTTGGCACCTGGCTACACAGCCAAAAGCACCAAAAGTTGGTTAAATGACCATGGTGTTGGTTCGCTTGACTGGCCAGCAAACTCACCAGACCTGAACCCCAGAGAGAATCTATGGGGTATTGTCAAGAGGAAAATGAGAAACAAGAGACCAAAAAATGCAGATGAGCTGAAGGCCACTGTCAAAGAAACCTGGGCTTCATACCACCTCAGAAGAGCCACAAACTGATCACCTCCATGCCACGCTGAATTGAGGCAGTAATTAAAGCAAAAGGAGCCCCTACCAAGTATTGTGTACATGCACAGTAAATGAACATACTTTCCAGAAGACCAACTATATATATATATATATTATATTGACCTTATGAAGTATTATAATTTGTTGATAGTGAATTGGTGGGTTTTTGTTTAATGTGAGCCAAAATAATCAATCACAATTAAAAGAACCAAAGACTTAAACTACTTCAGTCTGTGTGCACTGAATTTATTTAATACACAAGTTTCACAATTTGAGTTGAATTAAATGAACTTTTCCACAACATTCTAATTTATGGAGATTCACCTGTAAGGGAGTCAGGGAATCTAAAATTGAATTAAAAAGCTTTTATTCTTTTGAAACTGTGTGGTGGGGCAATTTGTGTACTGTATAAAAAACACTAACTTTGTTCACCATTTTAAAGACTTTTATATTGTGCCCTAACCAACAATGACCCTATGTGTCCTATATTAATCTGTTTGTCTGCTTTTTAGGATTTTTTGCTTGTAGGTTAGTTAATAAGTAAAATTGTGCCCTGGTATTAAACTCACAGCCTCATTCACATTGAAATCACATAAAACATAACTTCCCATTTGTATACGTTAAAATGTAATTTATTCCTGTAATGGCAAAGTTTAGTTATAATCATCCATTAGTTCAAAAGAAAAGCTTTTATTTGAAATAGCCTTTTTCCCCTCTTTTTTTTTGGTAACAATGTAAAAGTCTTTACTCTCACTTTTCTTAAAGGGGTCATATGATGCAGTTTAAAATTTTCCTTTCTCTTTGGAGTGTAACAAGCTCATGGTTCATAAATAATATCTGTAAACTTGCACGGACTAAAGTCTCCAACCCAAAGAGATATTCTTTATAAAAGTTAAGACTCGTCCACGCCCTCCTAAAATGCCTTTTTTAAACACGCCCCCACATACCTACATCATGATGTAGGGAGATCTGCATAACACCGCCCAAATGTTCACGCAAAGGCGGCATCATTTTTATTCTTGCTGTTGCCACCTCCATGTTGTGAAGATGCTGTGTGTTTTGTTGTGAAAGCAAAACTACTTTGTCCTTCCAAAAGAGTACACGACTAAAGGTCAGTGATTAAGTTGTATTTACAACACTGTTCCGGAACCCAAATATTCAGATGTGTGCAGCACATTTTATGAATGACTGTTTCCTGATCCTGAGAGAGAAGACTACAATGCCGGCTGTTCTGACTCACAGTCTGCAAGTACGTTTACATATTTAAAGAATTTTGAGACATTCAGCCAATCACAATGCACTGGATAGCTGGCCAATCAGAGCACACCTTACTTTTCAGAACAATGAGCTTTGTAAAAATCAACATTCTTCAGAAAGGCGGGGCATAGAGAAGAAACAATTGTGTAGTACATGTGGAAAATATATTTTTTTTTACACTGCATAAACATTTCATCACAACAAATACACAAAATAATGTTCTTTTTAGCAACATCATATGACCCCTTTAAGTATTTATTTCTAATTAATAGCAAATGTTACTGAGGGGACATTTCTGAGTGGCTGGTTTGCCAGCATCATGCTGCTAGCCATTTCCTGTAAAGATGGGCAGCTGCAGCAACTGTGTCACTAAACAACAACAACCAGAGAGTTGGGTGGGTGGGCAGTCTGGCGCAGATTCAGGGACATATTTATCAGCAAACAAATCTGGCGCTGCTCAGAGGCACATGAATCAGACCAGGAGACAGTCATGGCAGCATCTGTTGCTTGTGGCAGACAGTCTCAGCAAAGTATCAATTCAGTTGTGCATGTGAGTGCAAGGACACAGACACAGACACAAACCCAAAGCTTCAAAGCAGAAACAGCAATGGTTTATGGTAATTACCTTTGCCGGTGCTTTGCAGCAAGCTTAAGCCTATTGCATATACACAGAACTCTTCAACAATTTTTTTCATCACTGACTGAAGGATGTTTAAAATATAAAAATAAGGAGAAGCCTAAAACAGACCAGAGGCCCAGCCCATGTCTGAACTATGATGTAAAAATTGGCCCAAAGCCTGGCCCGAGGGGTGTAAAAAAAGTCGGAGCCCATTGGGCTCGGGCTAAAATGCAGGGCTCTACTTCTTGAATCCTGAAATTAAATGCATCTTATTTAATTTAATTTTTAAAATAGGGGCAGGGATTTGTAGACAATAGAGGGTCTTGGAGTAAAAAGGCTGTCATGTGAGTCATGTTTCTCATTTGCTAATAAGGGTTTTACTTCACATGAGATTATTTTTTTCAGTTATATGTTAGGTGTGTTTATAGGCGGTAGACAGAGAGGTAGCACAGTAACAGAGCCTTTGTCATCACAGTCCAAAGCTAATTTCGGTTTTACTCAAAGGAGGCAATCATACTGACAGTGATTTATTTGCCTATTGCCAGCAAAATGACTTTTAAGTTGATTGCTAACAGGCATTTGCTTGATATGCTGCATATTTTGCTCAACTCTGGCACAACGGCAAAAGTGGCATTCAAATCTCTTCAAATCCAAATAAAAACGAATGCCATTTTCTCCTTCAAACTTCATTTTCAAAGTCACTTTGTTGCTTCAAATCTCTGCCAGTGAATGCACACTCTACCATTTGAAACACATGTGGTACTTACAGAGATGGTGGAGCTGGGTGTGTTTGTTCCATAGCCAGAGGAGGGAAGGGATGCCAAAGACCAGCGTCGCCCATCAGTCCTACAAACACAGACATCCCTCAGTCCATTTCCCCTCAAATAATTAAAAGGTACTGTGTAGAATCATCATCAATAAATGGCATATACTAGATTGCATTGCATTGGATCCAAGACATGAGAGGCGAGTGGTACACTAGATAAAAGGAAAATGCTGAGTGAGTCATTTATTTTCAAAGTAGAGCAGATGAAAGACAGTGGCAGTGTAATCCATGAGCTGGGGCTGCTATCTTTTCAAACAGTGCAATTTCCTATGAATCTCCTGGTTGATTGAATGATCGGATGATAATCACAGGAAGACAAATGCCACAAACACTTTGAGGAGTGTTAAATGGACTGAGTAAATACAGAAAATGCCTAAAAATGGTTGTGTAGGCAATTGATGTCAATAACCACAGTGAACAGTTCAATGTACATGGGAAGGTGCGTGATGCACTATGGTAGATTTCTGGGACAAATTTACAAGAATAGAGTGAATCTCATGAAAACATGTCAAGGTCAGATAGCACCCCACCTAAAAAAATAAAAATAAAATAACCTTAACATTTTATTACATTTAGAAAGTATATAGGACATTATATTTATATTACAGTTTTTTTGTGTGATTTATTTACCATAATAAAGGAACAAAATCTCATTTGCCATAATGCTTTTTATAAAATCATTACTATAAAAATTGTATTTACTATTTTACTGAATTTATCATCATTACTAAAAACATTACTAACTAAATTACTTATATAAATTTTGAAAAAGCTAAACATTAGGATATGATTTCCTATTGTAACACGTCACAATTTAAATAATTTATTTGTTGTTTGTTTGTTTATCATCATAAAAATAACACTACAATGGAAAAACATTTTATGATCCAAATGGGAAGGGAAAAAAAGGTATCATGAGATTCGCTCAGTAAGTTTCATTTGAATTACCTGTCTGCTTTTAGTCCATGACTAGAGGATTATAAATAGTAAAAAAAAAAATAATTAAATAAATAATAATAATAGAAGTAAAACACATTTTGAAATAAAAGACACATTTTTCACCCTGTCTGATCAAACATAGTTTGATGTGACAAGTTAAATTTGAACTTCTGAACCTCGGTTTTAAATTTATTCCCATCTAAATCTGTAGAAAGCCTGTCAGCTCCGGAGTTTTTCCAAAAGCAGCAACCAAGAGCTTTCAACAGCCACATGCTCCTCACTTCAAAAAACATTGTTTACTTGAACATAGTACTGACGTCCTGATATTCCTGACAGATTTGGACCACTATTCTAATAATACAGATATTTAACTTTTGAATTACACCTTTTGAGTGCCATAGGTAGTTTACACACTACATTCCTTTTCCACATTTTACATTTCTAAAATTTTCACCACAATGATCCCACCTTTAATGTAAGCATTAGATTTTATTTCTTTCTTTTCTGCTCATAATCCAGGTAGAAACTTGGTAACTAATAAATAAAGAAATCTGCTCCTTAGAAGTGTGCCATGGGTATAGATGTCATTACCTGCGTGTGAAGGAGAAATGAGCTGAAGCACTAGGGGAGAAGTTTCTAGGGCTGTCTTGTGGACTGGTGCCTAAAAGAAAGAAAGAAAAAAAAGGTTTCACACTATTTACAATGCCAACAATAGTCTACAAAACTTATAACAATATTATTAACATTTATATATATGTGGCCATGCCAGCTCTATCATCTTTTCTTAAAGGGATAGAGAATATTTTAAGTAAACAACAAAATTTTGGTTTGGCCCACAAAACTATCACATAGCCTCAAATGTTTTGGATTACAATTAATAACTCAAATGGGCAGTTTTTAATATTACTTTAAAATGCTGTTTGCCTTTTGTCCTTTTGGCAAACAGCATAGGAGTGAGTTAAGCCAGAAAGGTCTGTATGCCATTGTCAACATATGTGCCCTGTTATTAGCCGAACCCAACTGTTTCTAGAGATTGCTTTTGGCATTATGGCCACAACTGAGTGTCTGGGAGATCCCAAATCATGGTCATTAGAGCCAGTGTCCCACTTCCACCTACAGCAATAATTATAGATAATTAACCTAATTGAACAGGGGAAAGAGTTAATCATTAATTAACAGACATGTCTAAGGGCCCACCGGTGCTGATAAAGAGAGGCCCCTGAGCTTTGCTGATGGTGGCTGCTCATTAGTGGCGACATTCACACACAACTGCTAAACAGAGTCTGATAAAATACTGAACTTGTGTTTTAACTTCTATTCAGCAAGGATGCATTAAATTGATCAAAATTGACAATAAAAAAAATTGACATTGCTACAATTTTTTTTTGCACTTTTATTAACCATACAATTCTGCAAAGTAGGACTTACTTTAGATTGCATCTGTGTAATTATATTTAAATTAATATTTGATACAATGCACTTATTGTGTACATACATGTGTTATGTGTACATTTTAAAAATACCATAACCAGGTGTGAAGCAACACATTTTTAAGAAAGTAGCCAATCAGAACACAGATTAATTTAAAGCTATATATCATATTAGAGAGACTTTGCTATGGTTAGGGCTACACCGCAAGAATAAGAATTCAAGTGTCACTTGGACAGACTCTAGACAGAAACCATCAGTTTCAACACGCATGCACTTATGCAAACTGACAAACACACTGAAGCAGTTACCTGTGTGTGATGACAGAGGTGAGTGTGGTCGAGGAAGGGCTGATGACTGTCCACTCCCTATCAGACTCTTTCTGTTGCTCGTTCTGCAGCTAGAAATAGAAAGATTTGTTTTGTTGAAAATGACAACAACATTAAGAGTCATTTTAGCATGACACAAAAAGTAATATTACTGAAGCATCAATACTTGAATTGTCCATCTGTCAGGGTTTACATAAAATATCACTATAGATGTAAAAGTATAATTGTAGATAACTGATTTTACATTAGTTTTATATAAACTTCAGGTAAATAGCAAACATAATTTACTGTAACACTGCTTTGTGAATGTGCCAAGAAAAAAAAAAAAAAATGGTGATAATGATTTTAAATTCACTCTCCTACTTTACATGACCCTAGTGAATTATTTAATATTTAACATCCACACAACATGTCATCATTACAACAGCCTTATACCTGAATAGGAAAATAATTTGCTTAAAAAAAAAATATATATATATATATATATATATATATATATATATATATATATATATATATATATATATATATAGTGTTAAAAAAAAAAAAAAAAAAAAAGTACAACAAGTCTTGGAAAACCAAGAGGACCTCAAGACTGTCAGGTATGTTATTAAATGACTGATAATTTCAAGGCATTCAAAGGGATAATCAAAATGTTGCCCTGAGGCCATTGTTTCATTTCTAATATCAGTCATGTGATTCAGCTGATCAACCAATCCAATCCATTTTAAAACACACTATATGTTCATTTAGTTAGGCAGTACATTTTAGGGATAGTTCACTCAAAAGTGGAAATTCTGTCCTCATTAATCAACGTCAATTACAAATTCATAAGATATTGGTTAATCTTCGATACTCAAACTAATAAATTTTCAATGAAAACAGAGATTTCTCTCCCTCCTTTTTTATTGGAGTATATCATTATCCACGTTCAGGGCCGTAGCTGGGGTTTGCGGGGCCCCAGTTGGCCCTGTTTCAAACTTTTAATTTGTATGTTGTTGTAGACCCTCAGCCATGGGCCCCTATAATCTTCAAAACCTTTCACCCCACTAGCGACTGCCATGCCCACAGTTGTAAAAAAAAAAAAAAAAAAGCATAAAAAAAACAACAACTTTAGAATGCCATCATGGTAGCAATGTATAATCACCAAAAAAACAATGTGTTAATATAAGTAAAGGGATAGTTCACCCTCAATTGCCAACAATGGGGGGACCAGCAACTGAAGATGAAATATCAATTTAAACTATCGTAAAATACATATGCTTCTTGTTTTTCTTTTTAACAGGAGGATGAATTTGAGGGCCACAAAAACCAAATAATGAAGATGCATGATACCACAGCTGAGGAGGACCCAGCCTAATTTCAAGTGTTACAGCAATTGTAGTCACAAATTACATCAAATCAGTTTCTTACTGTTTGAAATTACAAAATGTGAAACCACTTTTACAAAATTTGTTTTCAATGGACATTTTGACACGCATTAAAACATTGGTTTATTTTTGAATGGAAAGTGTTCAAGAAGTTTTATCTAACATGAGTGACTGGGGTCTAATGGTAGAGAGTCGGACTCCCAATCGAAAAGTTGTGAGTTCTACTTGGCATGAATGTCACGTCACTTCTTTCTAAAATTGATTGTACGACTCTCTTGTGCATACATTAATTCATTTTAAATGTAAAAAAAAAAAAATCTTTGTTATTTGGTCAATAAAAAGTAATAGATTTTTTAATTTGAATTGTCTTGACTTTTTTTAGTTGACTTGTAAAACTGCATGTCTTTTTTGGGCTAAGAAAATAGTCAGCATTTATTATTATTATTATTATTATTATTTATGAATAGGATACGTTTAAGCCAAGTTTGTAGAATATCTGCCTTCATATTCTGTGTGTCTTTTCTGCGAAGTCATTTGTTTTACATTTACACCATGCTGACCACTTCATGTGTGGTGCATTTGGAATAGAACTTTCTTTAAACCGATGTTAAGAAATCTAATCTAATTTAAATGTAGAGGTTCCGAAAAATATCATTAAAAAAAAAAAAAAAAAATGTACAAAAAAAAAAAAAGAGAGAGAGAGCGAGATCTCATTTTTTGACATATCGCTCAGTCCAAAGTTTTAATAGTGATGCTTTAGCAGCACAACAATGGAGGACAGGGTGAAATCCTAGAGGGGAATTTAACATGTGACTGTGGCCTCTTCTCTAGCCATTGATCCCAAAGTTGTTGTCTGAATGGCAGCTGGGCAGACATCACAGATGACATTGCAAAGCCCTTGTGATCATCACCTCAGCAAAGAGACTGTGAAGAGCAGATGCCAGTGAATCTATCACATTCATGGAGGTGTAAAAGGAATAGTTCACCCAAAAATTATTATTCTATCACCATCTACTCATTTTGAACAAGCCCAAATAGAGATATTTAACATAATGTCCAGGCTGTTCTTTTGCATGAACGCAACTTTTTGTGTGAACCATGACTTTGTGTGACACAGACTATGCCCGTGATCTTTCATTCATCCTCTTCCTCTTGAAAACACGAATAATTTACTAAGGAAAAGGCCATGAGAAATAAGTGTTGGCCACAGCGTATTATGGGCAGGAAGGTTAAGAAAGTTGATTATACCTCTCTGAGTTACAGAGTCACCACATTATCTGAAAATGTGCAAAATTTAATTAAAACAAAGAGCCATTTTACAGCTTTTAGTGAACAAGAATGAGCTAAGCAGCAATCTTAAGTACTAAAGCAAGACCTTCACTACTGCCAGTAGAGAAGAATATGATGCATAAAACATCTAGAAACCTTCAAACCACTGAATAATGCGACATTTGTGTACATATGCAAAAAAAAAAAAAAAATTACAATTTAAGTAATTTTGCTGAATGCAGATTGAGAGGTGGATAACTCTAAAAGGGGGGAAATAAATTAAGTGTTAAGTAAGAAAAATTGCAATGATTCAAACATTAAATGCTTTAAAAGGAGCCATCTCCTACCATTCTTTGTGTATCATTCTTGTTTTAATATTTTTCCTTGAAGCCCACTTATGTTAGTCAAGGTTTCTTGCACTAAAATACAGATGCAAATTTAATTTTACAAGACCTTTTTCCACCTTCAATTTAACCCTTGGATATACACGTAACTCTGAATATGCAAACATGGGCAGTCATATGGTACTGTAGTGAGATTATGGTTATAATGGTAAAATGTCGTAACAAGCTATTTTTGCAGTAAATGGTGTTTTTAAACTGGTTCCAGAGTTTTGAGATTTGAAAGTTAACAACAGTACAACAAACCTTTACTTTAAAAGAGCAAAGAAAGTCCTGTCATAATCTGACCCCTTTAAATATGTAGCATGATTTCAATTAATATCTGGTTCATAAGCACTCAGTTAAAGAGGATCAGATTTTGCTATGTATACAGCTGCTACACACAGGCAGATTAGAAACGGACAGTGCTCAGCTCCACACTTCTTAATGTAGCCATGATGAAAATGCAATAGTTATGCTAGATCTGAAAGAAACCCACGCAGAAATGACTGAATCAAGTATCAGTCACTGTTTTGCCACTTGACAGCAGACATTTTGCTTTTGTCACTGACTAATCATTCATTGTGAAGCTGTCTTTTTATTGGCTTGTCCTCAGTGGGTCCTTTGTTTAATTTACAGACTTAAATCCATCATTGTTCTTTGCAAATAAACACAGAATTCATTGGAAAAATGCTAATTACATGATATTTAATAAATCAATTAATCAAATATTTTACGGATGCTTTTATGTAACACAAGATAGGTTTCATTCATGGCCAACATTTCAGAAGACTTCAGAAATTAGGACCACTATTGTAAATTAGGCACTAAAATCATGATTAAAAGCAAGAATTGTTGACATGAGAGCCTAAATCAAGGTCAGTACTATAATTACGAAGAAGATTTTGATGGATGGACACGTCATGCAATTAGTTATGTACATACACAACATACAATGTAGTTATTATATTACCCTTCTACAGAACACAGAAGGAAGTTTGCTATTGGTGTAATAGCCGAGTGCCATTATCACAGTTATTGCAGATACAGACATTACTCATTACTGAAACCTCCACCCACATTGCACTGTGAAGAAAACATAATCCTATTTTCTCTATATGTTCTCCGCAACTAATTCATTTCAACATAAATGACAGATTCAGTCTGAATTATTCAGTCTGAGGTTACTAATCGGATCATCAGTATCGTCAATGGTAAAATAGGTCATTCACAGGATTAAAAAGTGTGCAAGATGGAAAAGCACAAGCAGAAACGCACATCACTGTTTGATAGAAGATATATATATATGGCTGGTTGGCCTTTTGATGAAGGTTTGGTCTCATCACATAAGAGGTCAAAAGGATGAGGGGCAACTTAAGCAATTTCTGCAAGAGCAGTGTATCCAACTGTATTCATCTTATAACACTGAGACGGTCAGCTCTTCTCAAGAAGATTTACAGAACAATCCATTTTCCTCACACTCAGCATGCATATTTAGGAAAAGCACTGTAATTACAGACATACAGTGCGTAAACATCCTTTGTGCCTACTGCATGGACTGAACAATAAAGCCCTGATTACAATCAAGAGGTATTCCAGTTTGATATTCACAATGGGGATCTAACACAATAGAAAACAAAGCACCTGCATTACCATATTGTTCTTGTCTAACCTCCACTGACTTAATTCCTGTTACAAGAACTTCTACCACCTAAAAACCAACACAAGTAGTGACAAGCAACCAACTTGATTACCTTTTGGAGCGCCGCAATCTTGTTCCACTGATAAAGTGAGGCATAGGAAAGTTGGAGAGTAGAGTCCATAAGCTGGAGTCGGACATTGTCCCAAAATCATGTCCCCGAAGTGCTCGGAGCTGTCTTGAAAAAGAGAGTGAGGAGAAATGCCTGGCTTCCAAAAGAAGTAGGCACCCAACCCAAGAGTCCCGGGAAGTCCTCCCAGCGCAACGCTCTGCCACTACAGAGGCTGGTCCATGCACATCTGCTGCTCGTTGCAGCATACACAGGCTGTCAAGGGGGACAGTGTGTCCTCTGAAGTGTCCTAAATCGAACAGTGTGAAAACTCCTCTTAGCTGTTTCCCATTCAGGTCATATCCGTTCCTGCTCGAATGCCGGGTGCCTCTGGGACAGAGGGACACGACAGCTTCCAGCTGGATGACTTTTTGTTTTGATGTGAAAGTCGCACAGCTTTGCCGCCATCCCGTAGACTTATTGAGACTCAAACGCGCTCCATATCATATAACAGGCACCTAACGTACCACATCCTGAGGCGGGGAGGGGAGAGGAAAGTAAGGGAGGGGGGCGTGAGTCAGAGCAGCAATGCATCATCAGGAGACGACACAGTGAATGCAATCACAGCTCTCCCCGTCTGGCCCTGCTCCAAAACCCATCGGACCGTTTGAAATGGAAATGCACAGCTTTTCAACCTTAACCATGTGCAAGTCCTGCACCCTGCAGTCAAGCCTTTTCACCTCTTTCCTCTTTTTCCTTCACTTGACCTGCCATATGAAGAAAGCCACCCTCTCTCTTCCACTTCAGCACCTTTGATCTCCTCCTGTTCTGTTCTTCAATCTGCTCTGTTGGCAAGCAGGGACATGGTGAGGCCCAGCCTCCTTGACACATGACAGATGAAGTTGGAGGGGTGGAATGGGGCCACTCGCCCTTGACAATTAACCGCTGAATGCAGTGGAACCGTAGCCACTTAGGTATGAGGCAAGAGACATCACTTAGAGAGCATACTGGGTGACTAAACCCGGCGCACAGACAACGAATCAAACCTTCAAAGAGTTCATAATCAGAAGGAACCTGGTCACGCATGACGTAAGCAAAGTCTTAATTATCTCACAACTTTAGAGCCATGGCTTCTTATCTCTTCTTGCAAGGCCAGTGACCTATAGAAACTTAAATCTGGGAACAAACCTAGTCACTTCTGTGTCAGCCAGTGCTTTATATTTGTATGCTACATTTTTGGTGCTCTAATTTGGAGGATGAACCAAATACAATAGCAGTGGTCTGATTCAACAAACGTTAAGGTGTCTTTCTTGATATCCTTAGAATAAAGTCCAGAGTATACCTTCCTTGTCCATGTTCTGCTTTGGCACGCAAAAAATCTGTGTGACGTAATTTTGCTGATATGACACTGTCTGTGTGCAGTCCGATTACTGTGACTCTGTGATAAAAAGTAATTTGAGGGCTTGAAAAGAAAGCTCCACTATATCCATCTGCATTTAGTCAGTGGGGTATGTACTTTTGAAGAGGAAGTGAAGCAGTCAGTTAACATTATTTAGTAAACTGATTTCCACTTTGATTAAAAAATATATACAAAACATGTTTAATGTAACCATTTTAGAGGAAAAATTATGTTAAGTTATAGCTTTTGGAGAAAGGGCGCCACCATCTTGCAGTACCACCACGTGTGACATCACAGGGTTGGATCCCTCTGATGGCCAGTGCAGTAATATATGCATTCATTTACATTTTGAACACACAAATAATTTGGTTTTCACCATAATTTGGATGAATATTCAAAATCAAACTGTCCATATGCTAAGTTTTGATCGTGGTATCCCAAACGTTTTTTTCATAATTTTTTTCAAGTTTTTTTTTTACAATGCAAGCCACAACATGATCATTCATGTAACATATTATTGTTATGTCAGACCAAGACATAAGCAATACATTGATTGGTTCACAAGTTGTACAGTAAGTATAATATTTAATGTTTACCTGTTAACAGGACATAACTAATAACCTATCTGAAAAATCGGAGCAGTTTATCATTCTCACATATTTTAAGTCGTATCAGTTTAAATATTAACGTTTTTTTTAAGCCATTCAAGTGTGAGACAGCATGGCATATATCTCAAAGTGGTAATTACACGCTGTAATAGACCTTTTCTAAAAGAGATTTAAATGCGTTACTCACAGATTGTGATAGATAATTTCGGTTCGCACCACCACACACGCACGCTTTCACAATCATCTTCCTCCATTTCAAAACAAGTGCGTTCAAAATGTAAAGAAATGCTTATATTACTTCACTGGCCATTAGAGCAAACCAACCCTGTGACATCACACACAGTGGTACTGTAAGATGGCAAAGAGAACAAGACATCCCTTTTTCTTTAAAATAGTTACATTATTAATCATGTATGTTACATTTTTTTATTAATTAATTTTATTTATTTGCATAAATAATGCAAAGTTGACCAACTGCTTAATTTCCACTTTAAAGGCCTGCACACCCAACTGTGCACAAAACACAAAGAAATTTAGTATACCAGGGCAAAACTACATAAACTACCAATACAGCAGGATTTCCAAAACTTGAAAAATGGCACTTGACTGTAAACTTTATGCAAACAAACATAGTACGTACAACTACATGGTACATACAGTACATTAGGTGATACTACTTACGACTTACAGGACTAGTTATGATGACTTCCATCTTTCCTTCTTTTTTATATTTTTTAATTCTTTTGTTTAATTCTTTTTTTTTTCATTCATATATTTCTTTTACCAATCAGCATTCCCAGGGGGAATTGCAATACTTTTTCTCACATTTTTACAATTCTTGGGATAACAAAGCTGATAGTGCCATACACTCGTACTGGTAATTGGAAGCATAATTTAATTTTTCAAAATATTTAATAAACAAACACTTGATGGGTGGAGGATGTGTAGAGCTTTGTAAATGACAGCTGTTGCAAGACTGCAGACATCTGTAGAATTTTCTATAGCTCCATGTGAGCCAGTAATCCATCAAGGAATAGATTTTTTTCAGAAACCATGTGTATGGATGTTCTGTAATTCAGTAATGACCTACTTATCATCTAAACAGTTTCACAACTATTGTGTGCAAACACCAACTAATCAGACTAGTTCAAACAGCTCAATGACCCATTTCATCAGCAAGCCCAAAAGACTTACTTGATGACAAGCTAAGGCAGATTGGCTGTGCCGTTCACAGTTTTTTTGAAAGTAGAATACTAGAAAAGGCCACAAAGCATATAGCAGCAAACAAAAGGAAGCAAAGCTGTGAAACGAAAGGACGCTTCAATAAAATGTCATGATTGTCAAATCTGCTCCTAAAGACTGAGTGAAGATTCAAGCAATCAACAGTCATGTTTATACCCGGTCTTAAAAACCTGTCCTGAGTCATCCGATTAAAAGAGGGTGAGCTGAGACAATTTGCTGTTAACAGGTAGCAACATGCATCTCAAATGAGTCTAATACTGATCAGATAATTAGTATAATCTTCATATCATATCTATTATATTATATAATTATATTATGATTAATAAAAAATAAACAAAAATCAGTTTGATAATACCATTATATATAAAAAAAAAATAAACTTGAGGATAAAAAATAGAAGTTTTTATAGTACAATTAAAAATACAATGCTATTAATCTCTTATATAGGATTTTCAAACCTAAATTCAGCAAGCTTTTATTTTGGTGTGTTTCCAGCAAGTGTGTGTGCTGTCGGGTTTAGCGCTGCCGAGTGCGTCAGTGAATGAAATGTCAGTCATGCATTTTGCTCTGAATCTGGCAGCACATAGCCTAAATTTATGCTTTCAGTTTGAGTGGAAATCTTTTACAGTTTGTAGATCTAAAACTGTTATTGTGCATTAACACCTGTCAACAATACCGGTACGCAAATGAGTGGTCTGAACATTTTTACCAGTCTATGATATTTACACTGTCGCCGTGATTTAAGACATGAAGTAAGACATATTCCTGGATTAACATTAATCTGTCCAGAAATATAGACCTAACCCTTACCATAACTTATTCCTAAAATCATAGGGAAATGATAGGTGAATAACAAGGGTACTAATCCTGATTGTAAGCCTAAAACTGACATTTCTTGAAAACGTATCCCTCATTTCTGATTGGAATGTTGATCCAGGAACATGTTACATGTTGGATTTTTTATTTTGGCCATACCACCTACGTACCACTTACAGTATGTGCACCCCGGTATATTGTATTGTATTGTATTGTATTGTATTGTATTGTATATGTAGAACCTCCTTATTCTAACTTGCAAAACCACAATCTTTTCCAATTGGTTATTTCACTATGCTGTCAAGCGTAAGTATTCAAAAAGTCTTGCTTTCTCCAAAATGGAGAATATGCTTGCTTAAAAAAGCTTAAATATTCCTCATTTTTAAGCTTTTGTAATGACCTGGCTTCCACCAGAAATGGTGCAGAGCTCTTTCCAACAAAATGTTCAATGGCCAAGGAAGCAAATCCCATTTATCACATAAAAGAGGGCGAATGAGAGACTCACCAAAAAGGCTGGGGGAAGGGGGTGAATCTAAGAATGTTATATAAGCACAAGACACAAAGCTATTCCCCACAGTTTCAGAAAATAAAATCCCGTTCAAAGGTTTTGAATGTATAACAAATAACAAAACTCAAAAGAGATAAATGAATCGGGACCCTGTGCCGTTTCGATCACTGAACTCCATGCTTTCATTTTCAGTGGCGGAACACAGAGCCTTGAACACGGTAAGCTTCAAAACAAAATGGCTATGTAAAAAGAAGCACGCGCTTACCTCCAAAAATGAAATGCGTGCAGTGGGCTGCATGGGCTGCAAGGGCTTGTAGGAGTTGGGCTCAAGCTTCGTGGAGTGAGGCTGGAAGTCAAATTGAGTTTTGTGAATGTTCATCATGGAAAAAAACAGTCTCTCTCAGGGTGTAGCCTTTGAAGTTGTGGGCAGAGACGTACACAAGTTGGCATGCATTAACCACAGAGCAGCGTCATGCATGACCATTAAAGGCATTTCGGATAAATGGTCCATTTAATTCCATCGCCAATGCATTAAAAATGGTTTTATATTGCAGACTTGTTTATATTATTCAGAATGGCCACATGTTACAAATTAAATTATCATGAAAATATTCATTGATCTACAAACACCATCAAGCATTTATCAAGCGTTACGAAGGTGTTTTTACTGAGAAGCAAAACATGTCAGTTGAAACTGCTGAGCTGACATGTCCAGGAGATATGCATGCATCCCTTGTGACATCTGTAAACAAAAACAAAGGCATCTCATCTTATCTAGACATCAATGGCCAATCGAACATGGCGACAGATTAACTGTTTCTGTTGCTGCACCAAACTCTACAGTGCGGTGACGTCTTTGACCTGCTAACAGGTCGACAACAAACAGGCCCTCTAGTAAGAGTGATGCAACCACTTTATTCAATAAGTGATGGTGATCAAAAGCTAGAAATGCGGCGAGAGGACACATCAGGGTAGCAAAACCGAAATGCAGGTCACCCAGTCCTTCTGGCTCTAGATGATCCTGTATTTATCTAGCATCCTCGTGTTTTATCCAAACATGAGTGCGTTCCACAAAAACCACATGCGCAGCTGCCGCAAAGGGACACTAGCTGGATCTATACAAGCTAGCAAACCTATATTTATCCTTCAACAACATGCCGCAGATGCTGCTACTGTGGTAATGCTGCACTGCTCAGCTTAGATGTGCCGTCACCGCCACAGACACACAGATAAACAGTCTGCTGTCATCACAGCCAGAGAAGACATGAGAGAGAACGGAAAATACTCACTCCAGCGTCAACCCCGGAATCCTCAGCCTTTCCCGCTGGGCTTTCATGGTTGTGCCGCACTCGTTTACTCTATTGTGTGCATTATATATTCACGGCGTCTGCCTGCCCGCACCCCCATGCACTGACAAAGGGCCAAAGCCAGGCTCTGGTGCAGAGACACCGGCTGAGAACTGCTCTCGCAGGGGAGGAGTAGATACTGGGGACCCAGCGCTCTGAGCCGATCAACTTCCACCCCGAGCTGTCAAGATGTGATCATCAACTGCCTGTGGAGGGCAGGGAGGCTGGGCGACAGTGTTTTTCCCCTCCCCTGTCTCTCACGCACTAGCACTAAACAGACCTAACGCCCCTCCTCCACTGAGGAAGGAGACTTACGTCAGCAAAGCACAGTCAGAGGAGTCTCCAATACATGTAGCACTTCCTATCTGCAGCAGAACTGTTGACCATCATTCAGGTCGTTGGTGTTTTTCCCACACTGCACTGCAGCATAACTGTCAATGTTCTTCAGCAAAATATGCAATAAATGCCTCAAAAGAACAAAGAGAAACCAAGGACAAGGCATGAAGACAGCTCTTTTATTGTTTGCTAAGGCAAACATAAAACATTAATTGAACAAACCCTTTACCCCACATTTTAAACTTTGGCGTGTAACTTATCAAGCACGGTTGCTACAGAAATGTATCATATCTTAAATCATATCGCTTATTGAGCAGAAGTGTGTGGTTATTTTCTAAACATTGAGACTTGGTTTTACCAGCCAGTTCATAAAAAGGGCAGCAAAATTTCACATACTTCAACTGAAGGAAGGACTTATGGAAGCCTATTTCCACCACTAAATAAAACAAGGTAAGTAAGACTTTATCTCACAATTCAGAATTAAGTCAGAATTGCATGATATAAACTCGCAATTATGAGCTATAGACTAATGATAAAATAAAACCGCTGCCTTGCCAAAAGATTTAGTTTAAATTGAAAAACAAAACCTAATTATTAAAAAAACATTTAAGACAGGACTGTGAGATATAATTACAGTATCACCAATTTACACTTTCAGCGCATAAAAACAACAGAGCAGTACACACCATAAGAGCTCAGGGTTGTACAACGGCAAAAGAAAAAAGAAAAAGAAAAAATGTAGATGGCAAGAAGAAAAAAAAAGACAACTAAAACTTTGAAATTACTAGTTACTGTAATTACTTGCATTCTGCTCATGGTGACAGTAAGGGTGTTTTGATTATGTACATTGTATTTAGCAGACATTTAATATATATATATATATATATATATATATATATATATATATATATATATATATATATATATATATATATATATATATATATATATATATATATATATATATATATATATATATATATATATATATATATATATTTATATGGTCTAGACTTCGAGAGAAAAATCCTAGATACCATACAGTATCAATTCACAGTCATATGTCCTTATACTGCATGTATCAAAATGTAAAAATACTGATAGAACATTTGATCTTACCTTTTAATATGCATATCTAATTGAGGTCAAATTATGAAGTATTTTATGTTTTTGTAGAAGAATTCTGAGACACCACTGATTTGGCATTCGGTGCCCAATATACTTTGATGGCTATTTTAACCACATACCCCCCATCCTTCCCATATATATATATATATATATATATATATATATATAAAAAAAAAATTATTGTCCAGAGCTCTTAAGGAAATATAGAGATGGACCTCTTAGAACTTTAATTGAATGCCCCTGCTATAAGGAATTTAGTTGCTCCTTGAATAGAATGTTGTGATTATGATACATGGAGAATATTGCACTAGTCTGTACCAGGCACTGAGTTTCACTGGGGACAAAGGTGCTTGGAGACCGCTGCTATAATGAGATCAAGCTTTAACAAACAATTTAACCCGAGTTCCGCTAAAGACCTGCTAATGAAACTCATAAAGCCGAGAAAGACATCAGACCTGAAACCACACGTGTCCTTTTGCTTAGCAACATCAATATGCTCCAGTAAAAGGAGTCATATTACTCAAAGCCCTAGAAGATGTAGGAAATTGCTAAAAAGATGCCATAAATTTAACACTTGTCATGTGATAAATGAGAGTGAAAAATGGCTTTGGCAAATGAATACATAAATAAAACCATTACTAGGCATTGCAACATCATGTTTGAATGCATAAATCACATTAGAAATTTACTTTGTTTTTTACGGGGACAAATACCTATTGACTAACACTTACACTCCCACTGGTGCACTTAAATGGATTTACATGCATGCTTTGAACTTTCTGCAATATGTGCATACTGAGATTACCATAACCCTGGACACAACTTTCAGCATGATCATATCTTGCTTTTTTTGTTTTTTTCATACTTGGAAAAAAAAATGTAAGCGCTCATGCCAACAACAATATTAGAGGTGCTCAGGCCAAAAAAAAAAAAAAAAAAAACACGTGTTGAGGATACGAAGGCAAACCCACTTACACAACAAATGTGCTTGCATGAGTTTCATGGGCCGCATTTCAGGACAAGTAAATTGTTGACCACAGTTGGCAGGCTCTTGGGAGCACACAATCCCAGATGACAGTGCACACTGCATCACAAACTAAGCAGGAGAAGCAGGCGGTCCAGAAGTGGGGCGTAAGGACAGAACCCAGTTAAACACCTGCTGCTTCTTCCGAATTAGGCCAAACTTATTCATGTTGAGAAAGTGGATTAGTAAAATGTAATTATCTGAAATCTATTCATCTGAAGCCAAAAAGCAATTCTTTAATGTATAATCAAAATAGCTTTAATCTTTTAGATTGTTCAAGAATGTTCAAGGCTCATTGTGTGCATGTGCGCATGTGTTTGAGGGAATTAAGCAATTAGCTGAGGCTGCAGGGACAGAACACGCCTCGCTCATTTCCCTCTATTAAACATTCATCAATTGCTGTAACCCTTTCTTTTCCATACCGCCATCATATCTGACAATAACGCATCATGTGCAATTGAAGGAAAGTCATCAACGCAAAGGGGCCAGATTTCAATAATTATATATTTTCCAATCATATCAGTTGTTATTTTGCTATTTTGAATCAAATTTTCAGAAAATTCAAATATAAGAAGTTGAAATACAGCTAAAATTAAATTAAATACAAATATTACAGGATAAACTTGAATGAAAAAAAAAGAACAAACAAACAAAAACCTTACAATTAAATTAGAAACTGAAATAACTTAGTAGCTTGAAATACTAACCATTTAAGCTGAAATACTAAACTTACTAATCTAAAACATTAAAGATAAGAAATATTTTATAAAAAGAACAAAAACTAAATTACTAAAACCTGAACTAAAATTAAAATTGTAAGTATAAAAATGACATCTAATTAGACCACCCTGGCAACCACGTAAAACACCCTAGTTACCTCATATCAACAACTCACATCATAACATTGTCAAAATCAGAAATGTTGACGCAACTAAATGAAATGCAAAGAGAAATTTAATTAAAAAGAAAAGTTTAAGCATTAAAATTGCTAAAAGTAAAATCTACACAGAAAAAAAATGACCACAGCAAATAGCAAGGTTACTAAAAAATTAAAACTGAAAATATAAAAATAAAAGCTAAGCCGTAATTAGGGATGGGTACCGAAACCCGGTATTAAAATGGCCCCAGGGCTAAATTATGAAAGACCGTAGTATCAGTAAGATTTGACTGTATCGGTTCTGCTTTCGTTACTGGAGGGGAAAAAATTTATGTACTATGTATTTTTGCTTAATAATGTTATCGTGCACATTTTATCTCACCAAACATTTCTAATGTGCGATCATATTAAGACATTTGTCTGTGAGATCTGCGAGATCTCTAATGCGCGCCACGGAGGCTGTCAGCCAGTCACACACACACACACCACAACGAGCGCAACACATGCACAGACATAACAGTATGAAAACTCCTGCTTAATAATAAAGAGTGACGATGTCGAAGAGATTTGCTTAATTGTGTTATCGTGCTCATTTTATCTTACCAAATATTTCTAATTTGCGATCAAATTAAGACGTTTGTCTGTGAAATCTGCGAGATCTCTCATGCACGGCGCGGAGGCTGTCTGTCAGTCACACACACACACATATATGCACACGCATATGGGGCCGTTCACATATCTCGTCTTTTGCACACTCAAGTTCGTTATTTCAAATGTAGGCGCGTGGTATGCGCACTCATAATTGAAGCGACGCGGTCGCGACGTGCACACAATGCGACGAGCTCGTTTTTTTTCAGGTGCGTCCGCACCGCATCGAGTTAAAAACATCTCAACTTTTCAGAATGCCTCAAGCGCACCGCAGCTCATGTAGCTTCCTCACCTTTTCCATAACAACGTTGAAAGCTCAGCCAAGATGAAGGAACAGCTGATAGATTAATTTAGTAGGCCTAGCAGTGCTACTGCAAACTATTTTTAGTGCTGCAAATCCATTTATCCATTGCTGAAATTTCCGCATCTTCATGGAGAGACCAGGTCATGGTTGCTTAGCAACGGCAGACTCCTCAGGAGCAGAAAGCAGCGTGCCTAGCGTTTTCCGCACGTTTTTAAACGCGATATGTGAACGGCCCCTTAAAATATGGATAAGCACGCTTAATACAAAGAGTGACGATAGCGGAGAAAGCAAAACGTTCCAAAGTGTGGTTATACTTAACTAGAGTTGATGCAGACAACGCTGGTTGTCATAAGTGCAAACAAAATGTTTTCATGTAAGGGCGGAAACACAAGCAATCTGTCAAAGCATCTTTCAAAAGTGCATTATGTGCAGACAGAGAAATGCAAAGTTTTTTACTGCCTAACACAACACAAAGTAACACTACACAAAGTACCGATAAGAATACCATTAAAGTACCGGACCGTTAAGCAGTATCGGTAAGAGTAGTAATACCGTTAAAACCTTAACGATACCCACCCCTAGCCGTAATTCAGTTTCAGAAGACCCTCGCTATATTATCCCTAACAATTAAAAAGGACATTTTTGCTTTTATTTTCACCATTTGCTATCTATCAATATTTAATGCAATTATTTTATACATTTACAAAAGCTACTTTATTTTTAATAAACACATTTTTATATAAAAAAATAGATATAAATTAAATTTAAATGTATGCATTCAGCAGATGCTTTTATCCAAAGTGACTTAATTCAGGCTATCAATTTTTACCTATCATGTGTTCCCGGGGAATCGAACCATCAACCTTGCGCTTGACAGCGTAGTGCTCTACCAATTGAGCTACAGGAAGACTGTATATGATATGGTATAAACTATATACTAGATATGGTATAAAATAAATTAAAAATTATTGAAGTCAAAATACATCTCAGGGCCACTGACCCGCTGCTACCGCTGCTGATGTAAAATCGGGTGACTCACTTTTCATTAACATTCAGTAAATACATCTAGAGGGCATGAACCTGAAATGTACATATCCTCCCCATCCACCACTTCAACTACATCCCACTGTTGATCGAGCCCAGTCATGTGACCATTGCATTGACTCACTCTCAGAAACAAACGGTCAACTGTTACAGAACATTCATCACACGATGTCTGTGCTACCGTCAAAGCAGCAGGCCATAAATCATAAAGGCAATAGGCCTTCTTTTTTCTTTTTTTTCTTCTTATAATTTGTTTCTGACATGTTTTGACACACTGAATATCTATCATATACATCCAACCGAGAGAGAATAACTGATGGAAAACGGGTACGTGTGTGTATTGTCAGAGACATTAAATGTTTTAAAAAGAACAGTGATAGGATGAGAGTGCTTTCGAACTACTGTGTAGGAAAATGGACCTAAATAAATGTATAAATAAATTTGGGCGCAGGTTCAATCAAACAATATATCTATTGCATATTTATTTAAAAATATAAACACTATTGCACAACCTGATTTCATGATCTTGGTAAAGTACAGACTTGCACCTCCACATATGCCTGACACGTCAACTGACACCAGACAGTTATTAGGGTCACCATAAAAATAAAAAATAAAAACCTGCAAACTGTCATGGTTGCTCAATATAGAATATTAAATCTCTGACCTATTTCAAACACAAACAGCCACAACCGCCACCACCTAACAGACATATAAACACATGCCAGGTCCTACATGAAATGAGGTTTCTCCTTTCCAGCACTGGGCTTTGCCAGGCTATACTATCCACATGCAGGGAGGTTGGGGCTGGTGTGCAAACTTGACCTTGGTTGTGTAACTAGACAAGAAGTGCCCAAACATTTAACCATGAAGAGCTAAACCAACTTGTTTTAAAGGTCTTAAATGTTGCATTATATCAAACTATATTATATTAAAATGTATCAAATACAACGCACAGATTGGTTTATTTGAACTGTCAGTAATAGAAGTTCGTTCTGTTACCTAGGACTCCCTCAGAGACATCACCAACAGGAAGTGAAAGTTTCATTAATCAGTGTAACAGATGAATATGCATACCATAAAGAGACATGAGTAAACAAAGATTTAGATCACATTATAAAACCCTTAAAAATTAAACATGTATGTCTATAATCACTTCAGTTTGCATGGAGATTGCGGTTTAATAATCATTCTAGTCCATGCTGTGATTTCATTTCAAGTAACCATGAAGCCCTACCATAAATGTTGCATCATGTAGATGACCGCTTACTCAATGCCCAGTTCAAATGACAGACAAAGATCTTACATTTTAAATTTCTGGTCACTGCCAAAGTTCAAGGCTGGGTGACATGGCAGACATCTGCGTGATGGTTTCGGCCTATGCAAGAGCTCGCCTGGAAACCTTGAGCTCAATATGATGGAATAAACAAAACTCAGTGCCATCTGCAGGCATGCAATAATCAGTTTGTAATCATTATCAGCTGCCATTTCTAAACAAGTTTGTCTTTCATATTATTTGTATGCAAAATAAAAAAATAAACAAACAAATCAATAAAAACTATGAATGCAAACTATGCTTTAATTGAATTGTTTACTGCTCAATTATTTCCCATATCAAGCTATCAAGCATCTGTATGCAAGCTGATAAGGAAATTTACATAAACTGTTATTTTAAGAAATTGAGCCAACTAGGAATGTTTCACATTTTTCTCTTTCAAAATCTTCCAAGCTAAAAAATTTTTTAAATAAAGTTTTTAGTAATTCATCGTAAAAGGCAGTATGCATTTATTGCACTTATGATAAACAGATTCGGAGCTGGGTCGAAGAAAAGGAGGCTCTGATGGATAAAAGTCTTGTTCAGCATTAAAGTCTTAGGTCGCTCCTACAATTTCCAACACATACATTTCTATGAATAAAGGGGGCGTGGCCTAATGGTTAGAGAGTCGGACTTGTAACCTCAAGGTTGTGGGTTTGTAGCATGTTAGATGGTCCAGCAGTGATTGTACTGTAGGTGGGGGGGGGGGGGGGGGGGTTTGAAAAAACAGCGCTCTCATAAACCCTCATCACCACAGCTGAGGTGAGACCCTCTTAATGAATCTTAATGGAGCCTACCCTATGAAAGCCTGTTTCTGCCACGGAATGAATTGTGACTTTTTATCTCATAATTCTGATTTTGTTTCTCACAATTCTAAGAAAACAAAAAGTACAAAATTGCAAGATATAAACTATTCACTAAAAAGTTTTCTTCTCAGAAGCAGACCTTCATATCTCTTAAAATATTAAATTTGCCATTATGAGTTAATGTCACACAATTCGGACTTCTTTTAATGTCACACAATTCTGAGTTTATATCTCAATTCTGAGATAATATAGAATATATAATTGCAATTGATTGAGTTGTTTGATAAAAAGTCACAATTACTTTTTAACTTTTTATTGCGTTGTGGAAACAGGCTTCCATACTACCCTGACTGGTCTGTAGATGATAATAATCATAAAAAAAAATAAATAAAAAAAAAAATTGAATTGAATTGCTGGTGATGGTTGTATTAAAGACAACTGAAGTAGATTTACTCACAGGCTTCCTCGTCTGGGAAGGCTGAGCTCTTTCTGTAAGAAAGCACAAAAAAGAACAAACACTGGTCATGACTGAGTAAAGAAAAAAACAACACACATTTATAATAAAGAAACGTTTCCTGCTGAAAGGTGATGTTGAACTCATTACTCCTGTCCAAGTTGGATGTGCAGCTTGGGCACCCTGACAGCCAATTACCAGCCATCTTTGCTTAGTCATTCACCATCAGCGCATGCTAACAGGTGACCCAGATTTCAACAGTAAGCCCAGTGGTGCTACAAGCGACCTAGTTTTCCAGCTCTCTAGATTCATTCAGTCCCAAAGACAACATGAATATTTAACCCCTGCACTCATCTCAGACTGTCAGACATCTCAAACATTTGTAGGACTAGTTCTGAATATACTGCCTTTTGAAATGTGTAGGGTCCGTAAGGTAAAGCTGGGGTTCATAAAAGAAGTCTCTTATACTGATAAAGGCTGCATTTATTTGATCAGAAATACAATACATTTTTAAGCCTATTTCAATGTATAAAACAGTTGCTTTTTTTCTTTAGGGTTTTTCCATTAATAGATAATAGAAAAATCAAAAGAACAGTATTTACTTGAAACAGAAACCATCTGCAATATTATACATTTATTTACCTTTGATCAATTTAATGCATCATTACGGAATAAGCATCATTTTATTAGTTTTCCACAAAAACAAACAATCAAACAAAAAACAACAACACTTAATGACTTGCTAACTTTTTAAGCGGTAGTGTATATCTAAATCACAAGAATGGATTTGTTCTGTGGAACCATACATTTTAAAATCCATAGTAGCAGAAACATTAAAATGAATAATCCATTTCAGATTACATGTTTTGTTTTGCTCCGAACTTCAAGTTCTACAACATTCCCATTTGATCATCTGATGGAATATCCGGGTATCATTTCTCAAAGAGCATGTGCAACAGTCACAAGAGACCACAAGAGGGCATTTGAGCCAAAACATTAATGGAAACAATTTGAGACCTTTTTATAAGGATGGAAAAGCTGATCATGTTATGTTATTCTAAGCTCTAATATACGGTTTATTGCCATTGCAAAGTGCTGAACAAGTCTGCATATTTGTATATGAAAAGAAAAGAACAAATAGAAAAAGAAAAGAATTTATGAAATGGAAAAACAAAACAGGTGGAAAAATAACTTACAGTACTCACAGCCACAACACTGACACACAAATGTCTTAAATAAACCCAGTAAATAAAGTAATCAGTAATTTGTAAATCTATACAGTTTTTATTTTTATTTTTTTTATTAACCCTCTCACCTCTGTTCCTGCATTACATTCTTTAACCGAAAAAGATTTCAAGGGTTCAGCATAAAATGCATATATTCCAGCTGGACTACTGTTTCCAAAAATGGGATGTCACATTTCCAGCAGCAGCAGCAGCTGTAGTTCTGAACTTCTGATGTGCAACTGTGCCTTCAAGCTCCGGCGTATGGTGCTGCAGCAGCCTGAGATAACGTAGCCTCACGCTACTCAAAAATAATGAATGAAAAGGAGCTCTGGAGCTGCTGCAGAGCACAGCAGGGAACAGCAGTGAAATGGTGCGATTCTACCGGAGTTTACCCATGAATTCAACACTGGGCAGGCTCACACACGGCTCAACATGAATATATGCATTACTATTCACTCTCAAAGCTACTAGCAGAGATGTGCCTGTGGAAACTTGGGAATGATTGAATTATATTTCCATCGTGTTTCAACTGAATTCTAAAAAAGTCATGGTTAAAGAAGTTCTGCCTGTGAACATTGCGAGGATGTTGAAAAGATCCATACTGCATAAGATGGAGAAAGATTTTATGGAGAAACGGCAATCCAGTTCAGGAAGGTGACTTCAAAAATAAATAAATAAATAAAAAAGGCTGTGACTCTAGCATACATACAGCTATTCAATATTTCATTTGAATAATCCTGTAACAGGACAAACACACTAGTCGCCCTTTGTATGTGGTACAAGAATGCATGTAAGTTTTTGTAAAACGTACGTATAGGGGAAGGATAAAAGGAGGAGTAACGACAGTTATGGACGGGACTATTTATGTTGTCGTTTTATTATGTTTTTTTGCAGCAGTGGTGTGTGATGGGCTGGCGCTTTTACTTTAGTTTTGTGTTTGTGTGATTATTATTTTAATTTTTTTATAAGAAGTCTCTTATTCACCACAAAGGCTGCACTTAGTTTAAACAACATTATTGGGAAATATTACAATAACTCCTTGGTAGTACATTTCTAATATTTAAATATTCTAATAAGTAAAAACAATATCATTTATAAAAACAAAATTACATATACATATATATATATATATATATATATATATATATATATATATATATATAAATTCAAACAATGTAAAAGTATTTTGATCAAAATGTGTTATTGCTGAATAAAATAATTAATATTGACCCCACACTTTTGAACAATAGTGTGGGCCCCATGTAGGCCCCATTAAGCTAATTCCATGGCCACCAAGAACTGTTAAACACTGAAATACTTTTTTTTTTCTGCTAGCCCTGTACTTTTTATTTTTATTTTATTTTATGTTATTTTTAAGATGAGACCAAATTTCTCTCGCATAAGGGCAGCTTTTAGATAAAGATGTAGATCATCCTGCATCTTTTAACTAAAAAAAACCCATCTAAGATCCACAAAACAAGGTCGTGGTGCCTTCAAACATGATGAAAGTGACGTGACATTCAGCCAAGTATGGTGACCCATACTCAGAATTCATGCTCTGCATTTAACCCATCCAAAGTGCACACACACACACACAGTGAACACACACCCGGAGCAGTGGGCAGCCATTTATGCTGCTGCGCCCAGGAAGCAGTCAGGGGTTCAGAGCCTTGCTCAAGGGCACCTAAATCGTGGTATTGAAGGTGGAGAGAGAACTGTACATGTACTCCCTCCACCCACAATTCCTGCCGGCCTGGGACTCGAACTCACAACCCTTCGATTGGGAGTCCGACTCTCTAACCATTAGGCCACGACTTCCCCCCTTAATAATTTTTCAGGTATTGACAGCCGGCCAACTTCAAACCATCCCTGGGCATCTGAAGACATCTACGTTCAGTAATTTTAATGACAGGATGTAATTCCACTTTAAAATTCCAATCTAAAGTTAAGAAAGCAGCCCAGATACTCAGCGCCCCTTATCGGACACAACCAAAAAAAAAAAAAAAACAGTAAAACATCTGTCTAGTTTGTCCATGTCCTGACCACGACATTAAACTTTCTAATCTTCCAGCTACATCAAAGCTTTAGTGATACTGTTTTAAAGACCTTGCCATGATAGCATATAAATAATTCCCTTTGAATTTGCTGCATTTCTGCACCGTCTCAAGATCAAAAGTTTGGCAGTGTGAAATGCTGACTTGTATCTGTAAGGGCTTCCCCCTCGTTCTTTTTTTTTCCTCCTCCAAAAGAGATGGAAAAATTTAACTGGATTAACCATCTGTTATTTGCCACAGTGACAGTCCTGAGACCTCCGGTCCAGAGGAGCAATGTTCACGTTATGATTTATGATAAAATGAATACTGCAGAGACAAAGCATTCAGTGTGACTCACTCTTTACAATGGCAGGGGAAATCTCCAACAGGATCCATCAGAGCCACAGACCAGTGTTTTCATCATCTGAAAAGATCAGCTGATATGACAGGCTGAAGGAACGGGCCTAGCTTCCCTTCACACCATCAGATCCGTTACCCTGCAGTATTATGCTCTTTTGTCTGAGCATTTTGATTCTTCTACTCTGGGAAGTTCTGAAATTATATGGCATTTCTAGAAGACTAAAACAAAGGGTGAGAGCGACAATTTGTCAAAAGCGGGTCTCTATTCATTAATGTTTTAGTGGCCTGTGTTTATAGCGACTACCATCTTACCACAGCCACACACACACACACACACACACACACACACATCTGCCTACCACTCCTTATATGATCTTCTAACACACTGTAACGGTTTGTTCTTCTGTTCAGTTATTCATATAAATGCTATAGATGTACTGTTAAGTGCTGCATCTACTCAACCTAAATCCAATAAATGAAAGAAAAAAAAAACTATTATTCTAATTGAATTATTCTAACTAAATTCTTCTTCTTTTCAAATTACCTTTCTGCTGCATGCATAGCAATTATAAAAGAATCAGAACAACCCAAACATTGTTATGCCAGAATAAAATAGCAAAAATATGTAAACTGCAAATATAAACTACATTAATCTGCACACATATTTGCTAAATCATAGGAGACTGATTTAAGTTAACTAATTTAAGACCAAATTCCAGGCAAATGTGCTGTTTAAATTTCATCTTTGTCAAGCACAAAGCAGAGAAAATGTACATTTGTTTGATGGGGTCATTTAACCTTGACAAGCTTTTTTTTTCTGATTTGGAGCTCATTTGAAGTTTTCTTTTTCTTGTTTCTTTTCATTAGAGCCTTGCATCTCAGTGTCACAATCTAATTTCAACATTTCCATAGTCCGGCTCGATGTCATTCAGCACACTTATTTCATGAATTATTTTTCAATCTTTCCATTAAGTCCAGCTTCAATTGCCTTCTGCAATCCACGCAAGGATTTATGATTTTTATGGTTACCCAACAGTCATGTGAAGAAGTGTGTATTTACTGGCCAAGAGTCGGGCTCCCACTGCTAGATTAACACAGTGTCAACCGTGCAGATAGGCAGCATATGGCACACGGCACATACAAATTTAACTGATAACTTCCAGAAGAGCAGAACACACACTGTGCTGGACTCGTGGGCTTTTGATGGTGCCATGAATATAAAAAAAGAACTCATTTCAGAACTCAACAACATATCAGAACAAACATGCTGTTGTTCCAGTATTGGTATTTCAGGTGAATCCACTGTTTGTTTTTATGAACAAATAATAATGAACCAACATTATATTATATTACGTTACATAAAATGTACACATTACATTACATTATATTATATTATATATCCCAATTGGAATTTAAACAATGCCTTTCCAAAGTCAAATAGATGCTATACTTCCATTTATCTACATTTTAAAGGGGTCATATATGATGTGTTTTTTTTTTTATTATTATCTTGTGTATTTGGTGTAACAGAATATGCTGACATGCTTTAATGTTTAAAAAACATTATTTTTCAAATACTGTACATTATTGTAGGTCCTCTATGCCCCGGCTCTTCTCAAAAAGTCTCTCCTTCTGACAAGCGCAGTCTGCTCTGATTGGCCAGCTGACCAAGTGCATTCTGATTGGATGAACACCGCAAGCACTCATCGGAAATGTAATGCCCCTTTCCATAATCGCAAGCTTCATCTTTCAAAATAAATGTACAATTCTGTCCTTAGTTTTACCATCAGTTCAATCACATAAGGGGAACAGAGAGGAGTGACAGACACAGTGATGAAGCTCGTATGTGTCTGCAGTACACAAGCCATGGACTGTTAAGACAGCTGACTTCACTGTGATGTGATCCTGTCTCTCTCTCTCTCTCTCTCTCTCTCTCACACACACACACACACACACACACACGACGCGACATGTGTGGGCCTGTTTTAATGAGCTGTTTTAGAGGGGGAGTGGCAGTCTTAACTTTGACAAAGAATATCTCTTTGGATTTGAGCCTTTAAGAGAAAGGAAAAAAATTTCAATCGCATCATATGACCCCTTTAAAGTTAAAAATAAATAAATTAAAAATGTCATCTTTAACTCTGAAAGCCCTTGTTTGTTCTCCATAAATCATACTGATTTCATAGTATAGTGTCCAGTGCATGAAAAAAAAAAAAAAAAAAACCTAGACAGTTAACGTGTGAATCATGCACCAATAATAGTGTGGGAAATGAGAATTGAGTGACGTGCCCATATGGCCACAAACATATTTCATTAGACATTATCAATCATGCTTATTGAATTCTGAAACATCGTTATATATCACGCACAGCAAAGCACACTTGTCTTTGTCAGCCATTGTGAATGTGACAAAGATTGCTCATTATACACATAAATCAAATATTACGGCAAGTCATTCACAAAACAAACCTTATAATATATACCTACCTACAAATATTATATTACAAACGTATTGTGTATATTATTAAGCATACAGGAGATTAAGATATTCCTCAAGATGCAAAAAGAAAAGTAATTACATGTGCACATTTAATTATTATTATTTTATTAGACCAATCCTAAATGTGAAGTGAAGCTCAATGCAACTGAACAAATGCAGGGAGAGGTGACCCCAAGAGACTTCTGAATGCACACTTAATGCAACTGTAATTACAAAGCTAATACAGCACCGCTATTGTCTATTTATTCTAATTAGCTACCAGTATCTCCTGCCCATTTTAATATGTTCTGCTGACAACAATATCCTCAGTGGATCCAGATTATTTTACAGGATACAGCCCGGAAGACCCCGTTTTATTTGTTAAACAATATGTTTTAGTCTTTTTTTAATTGCATTAATGAATCTAATGTCACAATAGGCAGAGCATTTGGGTTGCAAGTAAGAAAATACTGTCAATGCTTTGGAAAGAAAAATATCTTCTATATACAGTATATAGAATGCTGTTTAAACTGAGACTGTAACATTTCAGTTCAAAATGTTTCCTTTATAATTCGCACCAACAAAACTATATAGTAAAATAAACTACTGATGATAGGTCAGTTTTGTTTACATCAAGACTGAAAAAAACATTCCGAATGGATAGATAAGAATTCTGAGAGAATAAAAAAAGAAAATAAGAAATACAAAATGGATGAATGAACAAATAAAAGGAGGTCAAAATAAAAAGGAGTGCTTACAAAAAATAAATAAAAAAACATCAATTATTGAAAAAAAAAATAAAAAAAAATTTAAAAAAAAATACAATAATACATGAATACAAGAATTAACCAAAAACACAACGAGTGAATGCAAAAAAAAAAAAAAAAAATACAAGAATGGAAAAATGAAAAATAAAAATACACAAAATTTGAAAAAAATTAATGCAAAAAATACAATGAATGAACGAATGCAAAAATAAAATGAATGAATGAACGAATGAAAGAACAAACAAACAAATTAATGAATGAATAGGGAAAAGTGTTGCGTTATTTCTCTGCTGTTAGACAAATACAGAATATCCACTCTTGGTGTAAACAAGTCTTTAGATTTAAATTTAGTTATATTCAACTCTCCCAAACACAATTAGAAGTGACACTATGCATTTAGTGGGTCTCAGAACAATTGCCCTGCATGCTGCCTCTACCTTGATGTAATTGACGTAAAGCAGTTAACGGACTCAACCTTCTCACCGACATCAACCTGTCTAAATTTAGCCATGTATCACACTCACTTTCTCTGCTGTAATGACAATTACCAACACTAACTCAATTCAGGAAGTTTCCTGCCTGTCCCAGTCCCCCCAGTCTCTGATTTACTGCATGAGATCATAGCCTGAGGCAAAACAGTGTGTGAAACAGTGCACTGACATGTATTTGACTGACAAATGAAAACAGCATGTCCCATATGAAATCATACAGCAGAACTCTGAATCTAGTCCTCAGGGCAAACAATCTCTTTGTTTTATCGCCAGCTGTGGTGATGTCCACAGTGCACAGAGTTTAGAAACAAGTGTTCTTTCCCTAGCCTAAACAAAGAAAAGACTACAAGAGTCTCTTTAATTTCACCATTTCAAGAGATTAACCGCCAATGGATGGATGACTAGTCCTGATAAACTCACACTGCCGTTACTCCAAATATAGGGATAGATCATACAAAAAAGGAAATTCCGTCACCATTTATGCACCCTCTTGTGGTTCCAAACCTTTATTTCATCTGTGGAACACACACAAAAAGATGATATTTTGAGAAATTTCTTTAAATGATTTTCTTTTGTGTTCTACAGAAGAAAGTCATATTGGTTTGGAATATATTAATGATATTATCATACAACAATGAAAAAAAAAAAAAACTATATATATATATATATATTAAAATGCATTAAATATGCTCTCAGACACCTCAATATAAAGTGTTCTGTCAGAAACTTCAATGATTTATTACGATTACCGAGAACTCAACAGTCTAACATAGACAACTTCTTTTAAAAAGATACATTTCTTGTAAATAAATACATTTCTGTTCTTTTAACAGTTTTGTAAAGTCGCTGATCTTGTTTAAAAGGAAATTAACAAGGTATAACCTATTTTCAGAGATACAGAAATCATTACCAATATTTGCACTTTGCAGTCTTTTCAGTGACAAAACTCACACATTTTGTCTTCCAGTGCTGCATTTGGATGTTTCAGCATGCAGAGACACAGACTCTATTCTGTAATTCATCCCACACCCAAGTGTTCACGCAAAAGCTACAAAACTACCAACGAAGCGGCAAACACCCACATCCGCGATGCTCTATATTTCCTACCTGTAGCCCGCGTCTCCTCAGAATGCTGGACTCATCCATGCCTGAGGGGTAGAGCGCATACTCTCTCTCTGTGTGTGCGCGCGCGTCTCGCTGCTACTTATCCATACAGCACCGTGCTGCCTCCTCTAGCGCTCCTGCGATCCTACAGGCACACTCCACCTGATTCCAGCAGCTGCTAAAGACTTACATCAGAACTTATCTGATTGGAGGGGGCCGGTCAGCTGACACGTCGTTTCGCTCTCTTTGAACTTCAGCACAATGAGGGAGCATGTACGTGTTTGAAGAGAAGAGAGGATGTGAGCATGTGAAAGAGAGAGAGAGAGCTTGTGAATGAATGTTTGATGGAAGAGTAGGGGAGATAGGGAAAGCAGGAGGGACCAGAGCAGAGTGGGGTGGGGGGTGGTAGAAGACCAGCAGCTGAAATTCACTGTAAAATCCCATGAGGGCCGTCGATTCATTCCCCCACCCACCAACCCCCAAAACAGGCATGTTCTGTGGCGCCCAGAGTGAGTGCTTGCAGGGTAAAAGAGACAGGAAATCCTGTTGTGCATTGTTTTGCCAGCATTAACAATGCAGCTGGCATCCGGTGTGTATGTCCACATTTGGTCAATGGTGTTAGCAAACTGATGTTGAACGGTATTGAGTTCCTATTTGTCTTTCAACTGGAGCTGCAGATAAGGATTCTGAAGTGAAGGTCAGAAGCCTCTACGGTCATGGCCAGGGTGAATTGGCCACAAAGAAAATGAAAGAAACACACACTAAGAGCACGGGGTAACGGTGCAAGTTTGCAAGCACTTTCTACATTATTGTGATAAGTCACAGCTGATAGTTGCCTTCCAACATTAACAAGTTTGAATGACAAAACCTTCTCAAAAAGTAGCATTTTTCAGATTTTCCATTTCCATTTTTTTTTTGTGTCTTGCGCAATGAGAAAATGGCAAATGCATGCTTAGGTTTTTGAACACAAGAATGCATCCAGTGTGACCGCCCCCTAGGAAACAAATTAGATCAGGGTCAGGTAAACTAGGAACCAGCAAAATTGTAAGAGGTTTCCTCAGAGTTGTAAATTAACTAAGCAAGTCTGCCAATGGCTGGTGACTTAAGAAAATGTACTGGCCATATATTTATGAACTATTACAAATTTGGGAAGATAGTTCGATATCTGTTATATGGAATGTGAACATTGATTTTTTGGAGTTGCATTTGGTAATTGGTGAAAGTTCATTCTATTCCCAGTCCAAACTTTTCTCCTGCTAATGACGCCTATGCATCTGACAGTAACAAAACTGGTTGTATATTGGCAAACTTGTCCTTAAGACTATTTGGTAAAGCAATCTTGCCCAACCAGTAGCTTTTGAAAATATGCAGTTTTGAACATCCTACTATACTCAGCAGCTGAATGCTTCGAGGAGTCAAGACATGTAGCAATTTGTGTTAACAATGAGCATTTTTTTAAAGATAGAATAATCAATGGTTTTCAAGGCACTCAGGGAGATACTCAGAGTTTGTTTGTGGCACTCAAGTATTCCCTATATCGATGAGCAGAAATGTATTCCACTATGGTTACAGCTTTGGTAATTTTACAGAATGAGCAAAAAAGCAATGGCAAAAATAAGATGGCAAGTGGACTAGAACTAATGCTTACAGTCAAAAGTCCAGGAATACATAGCTAGACTATCATTTGGCAAGGTCAAAGTCCATCTCGCAGGTCATTTTATATAGCAATGGCACCAAAAAAGCTAATGTTCCATCAACTTGATCACCGGTAAGCTGGTATGACCTAGTTTTTCCAAGTAAGATGCCCTCCAAAAACTAATTATCCCAGAACCAGCTACATATCGGGAGTCAATATGGTGCGATTTCATGGGCAGCTGTAGTGGTATTTTTAAGGCGTCCATTCGCCAATCTTATTACTCCTGGAGTTGTTATACAGCAGTGCAGTCTTCTTAACATGTAGAGATGAAACTTTAAGCGACGGCCATCGTACCAATCCCAGTCGTCAATTTCACAGTCTACTGTTTTTTTTTTTTCTTGCTCGCCCTCTCTCCCACATTCTCTCACCTTCCCACACAAACACACTCTCTTGCTCCAACTCTCACATACCCTCAGTCTTTCTCACTCATTCATTTCAATTCACCGTGACTGCCATGTGAATATTAAGTGGGTTCCCCCCAGTTCTCCTTGTTTCTCCAGCGAAGCTTGAATGATACCAGTTGCGGAGCAGAAAAAAAAAAAAAAAAAAAAAAAAAGAGATTGACGGATACCTACAGAATATGTATGAAAATTATTTTAGAAGGTCAAACACGTAAAAATGTAATAAACTATTCTTCGTCAGCTCATCCACCACCGTTTGCAGGAGACCAGTGTTCATTTGGTGAAAGAATGATAAGAAGCGTAATTTGACGTTGGCACTTTACAAGTCTTTCAAACTGAGGCAAAGAGCTTGGATTAAAATATGTCTCTTCTCTTGTAGAGGAGCAATTGTGGAAGATTATCCTGTGAGAATTAGTCCCGATTCAGCAAGTACAGTGAATGTTAGGAGAAGGAAACAATTAGGCTACAACATTCCCTTTTTAAAAGTTAGAGTAAAAAAGAAAACTAGTTACTGTTAAGCACTTGTCATTTCTCATTTGGTTTTGGGAAAGCTCCCTGTGGCGGGAAATTAATGCAAACACTGTACTTCCTCAAGTGAATTCAAGGAAACGGTTTTCGACAACAATGCTTTTCAACCCATGCAGGACTTGAAAACATAATTGGCTGGAAACCACTTTACTGACAAAAGCGAAAAGTCATACCATCACACTTATTTCCTGTAGAACCACAGGAAACACATTCAATGAAGAAAACAATTGAGTCAACCGCTGCATGCAACTACCCAAGTACAACAACATCCTTGTGGGTGTAGGAACATCATTGGATCCTATAGTCCTCTGTCCAGTCTTTAGGAAGAATAACAAAACTGTAATTTCAAATTATGTGATCAAATGTGCTAATATTTGGTTTCAAACATTTGCACATAAAAAGTTATTGCTTGATGCACGATAAACAAAAAACTTTATTTCCCTATCCAATAAGCACGATTGAGCTTCAACGTTTACAATATTTGATGTTCTCTATGCATGCGCATTGATCAATGTTTATATGTAAATAAAAGCTTAAATTAAATCTGTTCAAATAAATCAATGTCTGTACATCATGTGGATTAATTTCACGATCATTTTATTAACATTTTGAAGCATCAAGGTTTTAGGATTTTCAATGTGCTGACATAAATCTATTAGGTTTGATTAAAAATATCTTTATCTGTGCTCCAAAGATGAATGACACTCTTAATGAGTTTGAATGACTTGAGAGTGAGTAAATAATGGAATTGTCCGTTTTGGGTGAACTATTACTTTAAGGCAAATTTGACAGCCCTAAGAAATACATTTTTATAAATACATTAAACAATTACTTATTATTATTATTATTGTACTCTCAAAATCCTCATAGATACCATAACCATGACCAATCTCTGGTGAACATCCATCTTTAGCAACTTAAAGCCAATAATAATTAGCCATGTATTCAGACTAAATTAATCCCTCAGTTGAGCGCCTACCTTTGAAATGACAGAATGCTAACAGAGAGCACCTCTCAAGATATGAATTTCATTAATAGCTCTAAAGATTTGTTATACGGTCTTGTAAGGATACAGCAGGTTACTGTAGGTTTAGGATTAGCATTGTGGATAGGTTTATAACTGTTTTGTAGGAAATTCCAGGACCACCAAAGGATGAGCATAAATTGCATTGTGTACCCTGTCTGATACTGATGAGGACGAACATGAGGATGAGGAACGAGGGAGATGGGCAGTGCAGGGTCATGCTGAGGTCATTACAGGTGAAGAAGGGAACTTTGGCCAATGGTCATGAGAGGATGTGAGAGACCTCTTTGTTCTCAGTGGGTGGGAGACTTGAGAGGCTTCCATATGGAAGTCTAAAGAGTCTAAAGAAAACGGAGAGATAGAGAAAGAGATGTAAAGTGGAAAGGGGCTTCAGAGGTGAGGGCAGAGGAGCCTGTGGTGAAGGTTGATTGAGTGACCTGTATGGTCAGGCTCCGTTCTAGCCCATCTGAGTCTGTCAGGGGTGTAAGGATATGAGCCAGGGACCTGCAGAGACCAAACGCGCGCACACACACACACACACACAACGCCGCTTCACAGACCTGAAACCATTCCAGTCACAGTCCGTCCCACCAGACCTGATAACAGCACGCTTTTACTGACACATCAAACACCAAGGACAAGCCTGATGGCCACCACAGAGCACCTGCAGTACGAGCATCACATCAGAGCACATAACGATGCCATGTAATACAATCACTTTCTTAAATATCATATGGCATGATTGCTTCAAATCAATATTTCACAATTAAGACCTTGATCTGGCAATACAAAACTTAAGCAGCACTGCCACTAATGTTTTATTTGTCTATTTTCTAAACCTATCCCATAAGATTTAGATTGAAGCTGGAGAACATTAAGACTTTTGGACCCACTTTATATTAAGTGGCCTTAACTACTATGTACTTACATTTTAATTAATAATTTAGAACAATGTACTTATTGTGTACATACATGTTTTTACATTGTACTTATATTTAAAAAACCCACCCTTAAACTTACCCATACCTCCAACCCTCTCCCTAACCTTACCCCTATCCCACCTCAATAGCAGCAAAAGTGTTTTACAATACAATATGAACACAATAAGTACATTGTACTTATTTTTTTTATGTTAGTACATAGTAGTTAAGGCCACCTAATATAAAGTGGGACCAGACTTTTAATAGCGTTTTTGAATTTCAGCAGAAAAAGTAGCATTCAAGTTGGTACTGTAGGTTTCATTCATTGTTTAAAACTATTTAGTAGCTCTTTTAGTAAAAGTGATGCAGGCGTACATTTTTGTTTATCACTACACTACCGGTCAAAAGTCTGGAATAATTATAATTTTTTATGCTTTTGAAAGAGGTTTCTTATGCTTACTAAGCTGCATTTTATTTGTAATACACACTACAATTTCGAAAGAACAGTTTTCTATTTTAATATATTTTAAAATATAAATCGTTCCTGTGATGCCAATAAATAAATGCAGGTAAATATAAAAGAGTGATTTTGAAAACATAAAAAAAAAACCTAATTATTCCAAACCTTTAACTATGTATTGTTCTAACTGTATATATAAATTAAAATTATTAAATATTCTTCATTGTGTTGATTTTGGGGAAAGCGGTGTGAAAATCATTTCTATTGTTCATTTTGAACATAAAATATAAAACTGTCACTCTTCTGACAACATTACAGAGAGAGAGAGAGCGCGTTAAATACTATATGTTTTTTGTTTGTTTGTAAAATAGTGTGTAAATTTGCACCTAGCTATATCATTTTTATTGCTTGTGTTCCAATTATATCTCACCATCTTGTAACACTTTGAAGGTTGGGTAATATGACAAACAATGTCATATTTCACCTGATTTTTAATACGGTGATATTTCAACAGAAAACCATTTCAAAATGGAATGGACCAGTGAGTCAAGTTCAACATCCCAACTGCTCCCACTTCATCAGAAAGACAGTTCCCATTTATCTGCGGTCTTCATGTGTACACACTGACATGCAGTCTGTAATTCGATTTCGGTTTACTAAACGAGGCTTTCACCTCTCATAACCCTCTCGAGATGATTGTGAAAGTCAAGGGAAACGGACATGTGTACTTCTGCAAAATGTGACAAGAAAGGACTGAAATACTTACAAGGTTCTTTTAGGCCCTACTTAAAACAATGAATATTAAACATAAATGGCATGTGTCTGACCGCTATGGAGTTTTCAATGCCAAATGCTGTTTTATCCAGAGAGTTGTGAGGCAAATTACCAATATATTGCTAATGTATAAATAACTGAATTTAATACAAGCTATTTTTATTAATTTGATTAAAAAAAAAAGTTAATGTAGATTACTTTAAAATGACCAAATACTAACCAATATATCTGTCAAATCAAACAACAACTTTGAAAGCACAAACATAAACCTGAAAGACTTTGGTTTGAGTGACGTTATTCATCCTGCTTTGCGAGTCTGTCTCAGAAAACAGGCAAAGACAAAAGACACTGTTATCAGGAAAGGACATCTCTGGCCAAAATAATGAAGAGGGTCTCGTGGCCACAAAGCCTCAACATCAGGATTATGATGTCTTATCTCCATATCTGGCCAGGAGGAGTTGTATTGATTTGCTGTCAGAGTTAATCATGCTCAGGACAGACGAGAGGCCATGACAGAAGCAGGTTAAAATGTCACGCTGTTCTAAGATCAGATTTCTCTCCCTCTCTCTCTCTCTCTCTCTCTCTCTCTCTCTCTCTCGCTCTCGCTCTCTTACAGTGGATCTGGCTAAGATTTGTTTGTCTCACCGGGTCCACAATCAGCATGAAAACACAAGCACTTCATGGTACACCATGACGAGCTGCTGAAGGGAGAACAAGATTGAGGTTGAAGAGAGGACAAACCTAATACAAACACGTAAACAATTCAAAAGCTCCAAACTTCTGCTGGCTGTGTTTCAACAAACATCCACTATGACCAGTCCAGTTCCTCTTGGATTTAAGCCAAGCAATAAAAAAACCTCAAGCTATATAGCATCATCAAAAGCAAAATATTTTATAAACATAACTTTGGGTGAAATTGTAAAGTGCAAGACACATTTCAAGTCCATGACAATGGTAATTTCTACAACAGATGCAGTAGGTGTGATAATGGTTACGAATTAGGTTACCATATTTATGTATTTATTCTATCTATCTAATACAGGAAATATATACATGTACACATTCTCTCTCTCTCTCTCTATATATATATATATAATTTCTAAAATATTATATAAAATATATCCAAACATCTCTTTATAGCTCAGACAGGACTTGAGAACTGATGAAAATGTTCTCTGAGGGGACCTTTAACTCTGGTGACTCACTGTGACTTCTGCAGTGTCATAACGAATAAATAATCCCTTTGTAGTCATCATTTGCATTCTACCCTGTGTGACTACCGCTGGATACTGCAATCGCTCTAAGTGGACCTGCCAATAAGGCACAGCGATTGTTCAAAATCTTTCTAATAAATTGCATAATTCATCAGTTTCAGGTATGATGTGTGTATAGTCTGCTGGGACAATTTGATTTACGAAAGCACAAAACCCCCTAGTAAAGAAAAAGGTGGTGGTAATATCTGAAAAGTTCTCCTAGAAGTTTGAACACATTTTACATAACATGCTAGATACATTTTAGATTTCACAGCTAGGGTGCAGGAGAGATATATGGCCAAAAAACTAAAAAAACTAAAATGTTGTTCTGTTTTTCACTTTAGAAGTCCTGGATTAAAATGCATTAGTGATATTGATGGTCACTAGTTACCATCCACTCTCAATGTATAGAAATTGGGGTTCAATGTTTGTTTGTCATTCAACATTCTTTAAATAAAGCTAGATTATTTGTAACTTCTGATTGTTTGGGAGTGATTTCCTTTCAACACGTCATGCCATGTCTGTAAATACTGCTTGACTGAAGGTTGTTTACAGTCGCTATGCAGTGTCGCAACTTGACACACTAAAATAGTATTCAACTGTTTTGAGGCTTTTTTCATTCAAATTCACTACATAAAACATTTAACTGCTGAATTACCATCACAATTAACCATATTGTGATACCATTAATCTTCAGGCTGCCACATACGATTTTAGTTAAAGGGGGGGTGAAATGCTCGTTTTCACTCAATATCCTGTTAATCTTGAGTACCTATAGAGTAGTACTGCATCCTTCATAACTCCAAAAAGTCTTTAGTTTTATTATATTTATAAGAGAAAGATGGTCTGTACCGATTTTTCCCGGAAAAACACGAGTGCCTGGAGCCGTGACGTGTGGGCGGAGCTAAAGAATCACGAGCGCCAGTAGGCTTTTGCGTTGAGAGCGTTTGGAAGTTGTGACATTACCGTGAGGAAAAAAACATCCAAAACAAACCATGGCTAACAGTCAGATTCAGCGTATATTTATGATCCAGAATCAGATCCAGAGGCTGAAATTTAACAAGAGCAGCATCAGCAAAGGCGTCTCTATGTGGTATGTACTGAAACTGTATATATATGCTTAGCGGTTTTGGAAAAAGACTAAGTTCCACTTTATGTCGTCTTTTTTTTTTTAAGCTGTACATGTGGAAAGTGCAGTTTGATGACAACATTGCATGTTGTTTACTTGATGTGCTTACGCGCAGATAGCTAAGTTAACAACACAGAGATATTTGAAGCAGCTTTCCTCACCTCACCGTTGCGACTGCATTATCCTTAAGAAATAAACGATGTGCAAATCCGGCGTCAAACTGGGCCTTGTTTGTAAAACAAGCATCTTCGAAATACAGGGAACAAACAAAAACACTTGCACAACTCCGTTGATGCTCTGTAAAAATAAACTCCATCCACTGCTCCCTTAATGCTGTTTTCTTTTTTTTTGGTAATCTGTGCAGGGTTGTCTTTCCCTGGCAACCAAAAACACACTTCTTTTGTGACATTTCGCTCTCGCTCTGATCAGTGATTGTCTGTGCTTAACCTCTCAGTGCTCTGCTATACGGGAGCGCGCGCTCTTCCGGCAGACGTGCCCTTAGGACCCATATAAGGAAATTCCGCTCCATCTAACGTCACACAGAGCCATACTCGAAAAAAACTTTCCGAAACATGTGACAAAATCGGAAGGAGTCTTTTTGGAACAGAAATACTCCTTCAAACGTACAACTTAATTTTTTAAACTTTGTCCAGGTTTAGCATGGGAATCCAACTCTTTAACAGTGTAAAAAAACTCATGCAGTGTATGCATGAAATAGCATTTCACCCCCTCTTTAAAGATTATTTGCATAATGGGACATAAAGCTGATTCCTTTTAATATTTACACTTACAATCATGACAGCTGAAACGGTTTGATCAACAGATCTTCTGGACATATTTAGGTTTTAATTAAAGTATTTCATGTTAAGATAGTGTGCACATGCAACACCACAATTGCCCTAAACAAATATATTTCCACTGAAGCACAATCCATGTTTTTCTTGTTTAACTCTTTCTTCTCAGTTCCTCTGAAGAGGACTCAATAAAACACAGAAAGCATAGTAAACAAAATCCCCTTGATAAAACAGTGAGATATCCAACACGATCATTGCAAGAAAAAAAAAAAAAAAACATTTTATCTTATCCCAACGGACTCCAACAACACATACGGTTTACAAATTTCCTGAATATCCAAACAGACCAAAGCAAAAACCCATATTCCTTCCACATGAGGTTTTCAAAGGGAAAACAGATAAGCTCCCTCTGTGTGTAAGGAATATCTTTCCAAGGTCACATATGAACCGTCAGCCTACTCCACAGGCACTCGTTTTCACTAAACAGCGTTAACATTCCCAAGACATACTCCTTCCCTTTGTATTTTGCAGGAGGGGGAACATTCAAAAAGATAATGCGGGAATGGCGCAGAGGAAAAGACCATTAGCAATTCAATGGGAGTCATCCCAAAGCGGGAAGGCCCAGCCATCACTGATTTTCAGGGCGGCAGATTTAGAAGCAGGGTCAGGGTAAACGGTCTGATAAAGCCAAAGCAGTTGAGATGATACCAACCACAGAGAGAGACACGCTACCATAAATATATTTTTCTTATTAATTTCAAGTTTTGTAATTATTATGATGATATATATATATATATTTTTTTTTTGTAATGCAACAGCATATACTTTTGGACTGATGCACTGCAACACGCACTGAGAGCCATTAAACGGCTTGAAAGATCAAAAGACATTTTTTTATAAAAACATATGTAATTATAAGCTTTTGTTACGGTATTACTGATTTGTTTTTGTTATTATTGTTTTTACTTTAACAGAACTGAAGGTTTTGGATAAAATTTGGTTCAGGTTTTCCAACCCTCAGCAGCATACCTAATACAAGAAACCAGTAATATGGTTTTAACTGGTTATCAAAGCTGGTCAAAGGCTGTTTATTTCAGCAGGGGAGAGGGAGAGAGACACAGGAGGCCCCAAAGAAAGCAGATCGGATACAGCCGCTGAGTAAATGACATTCTGTTTGTTGCAGCATTGACCCTGCTCTCTGTGGTCATTAATTTCAATCAGGCGCCCAACATGGAGCCTGGACCTCTGTTTGCCACGGCTCAGGAGAGGCATATAAGACATGGCAGTTTCTCAGAATATCTTCACAGCATCCAGATCAACACAGACAAAAACAATGTTTAAAAAAAATTCCTCCAATGTAGAACATATTTGGTCCAAAAAATAATGGAACAGGTGTATGGCTGTATTACAGTTAGCATGGCTCTTCATAAACAAAAAGACGTCTTACAGACAAACTAAAGTATATTTTTACTTCTAGGTGAACAAATATGGGGGGGGGGGTCAGTTAGAAATGCTGATATATATGGGTTATGCAATTTAATGATGCAACTGAGAAATAAAAAATATTTGTATAAATTAATTATTCACTTCCCAATACTGTATATACACTCAAAAATAGGAAAAGATGAAAAGAAAAAAAAGAAAAGAAAAAGAAAAAGAAAAAGAAAAAAAAGGTCCTCACTGAAATAACTTTCAGTAGACTTGACATACTGTTTAAATGATTTAGGTTTAGTTCATGATATAAATGAAAATTCTGTCATTTTCTCATCTTCATATTTTTCATATACCCACAGGACCTTAATCCATCTTATTTAGATTTAAATGTAGATCTTAATATTTAAATCTCATTTTTGTCTATCAATTGAAAGTACACTGAACTCAAATTTTCAAAAAAGTTAGTAAAAACATTGTACTAGTAATCTATAGAAATCAAACCATTTAATCCAAGTCCTCTAAAGAGACAACAAAATTATGAACAGATTTAATTTAACACTGATCAATGTGCATACACAGAGCACATAACATATGGTAAACAGAAGCTCAACAGTGTATTCTCGAAGCACAAGACCAATAAATTTATTTTCTGGGTGAAATGTTAAATGTAAATCTTATTCAGACTCCTCAATTTGTAAAAATTGTTCTTCTCACAAGTGAAATACAGTACTTTTATAGAGTTTGACAGACTGTGGTCACCTTTTTAACTGTAATGAATAGATCAGCCTGGACATTCTGCTAAATAACTCCATAAGTGTTACACTGAAGCCAAGTAAATTCAGCATTTTCATTTGTGTGTGAAATGTCCCTTTAATCATTAAGTCCTTTTAATACGCTGTCATAGATGGTTGCATTACTGTTGCACACCATAGACAACAAAAGCTGGCAACAGAGATGTGGCATGTCAGTTCATAAAGACTAGAACTACGGCGAGTTCAACAAAGGGTCATTCAATGCGTTTTGGGACACATGTTTGGATGACTGACTTATATACTTTTCAAATTAATTACTGGATAATATTTTTATGCTAAAAAGCAACATCCTGCTAGTCAACTGTACAGAAATGAAAGGGTTCTTTATAATGATGGAGTCCATCAAAACAGGCTAAAACATGTTTATATTAGTGTCAGTGATACAGCAGTGCTCCCTAGTGTTTGAGCAGAGAGTCTACCACATGATATCAAGTTAAACTCTATTTGTTTTGTGGTATACCAACCAGGCTTGCCGTGAGAGAGGGTGCAGATTTGCCTAGGGTCTGGGAGCGCATGCGCACCAGGTTGGTGGTCTCTGAGCCCGTAGCGCACCATGTCTGCTGGGTTGAGGCATTGGGCAGCAGGTACTTCCCTGAAAAAAGAAAAAATTTCTGTGAGTAAAAAACATTTGTAAATCTATAAGTAAAGAGTACAACTATATTCCAAGAGAATGTTATTTTTTTGTTTGTTTCATTTTTTTTTTTTTTTTGGTAGCATACTATACAATATAACTAATAATCTAATCTGCTCAGAAATGAACAGAGAGGATTCTGGGAGTGCCTCGCCATTTCACAGGCAGTGATTCACTGGTGCATCATAATAGACAAGTCATAACAAACATATGCCATTCAACATGACCCAAATGACAGCATCTACACACATGTGAATGGTGAGAAGCAAAAGTTTTACTGTCCAGTGAGCTTACCGTGTATATTGGGCGTCATTATTATTCATTTTAAAAATGTGTTTTGACAATTAGGTTGAAAGACAAAGCATAATCCTAGTATAAGAGCTTCATCCAAAAGGAAGATTTATCTATGACTTATATGCAGGCATATGAATATACTTATCTTCCCATATATTTTATTGAAGATACAATACAGTATGTCATAGCAGTTTGTGAATTCAAACGGAATTACTTCATTTTATAAGTCACTCAATTGTTGATTTTAATGCATAACAAAAATGAAATGCACATATTAATAATGGAATTGCTGAATAATAACCCCACTGGTAATACTTAAGAATAATGGTCCATTAGTTAATGTTAGTTACTGCATTAATTAATATGAACAAACAATGAACAATACATTTATTACTGTATTTATTCATCTTTGTTCATGTTAATGAAAATACAGTTATTCATTGTTAGTTCGTGCTAATTCACAGTGCATTAACTAATGTTAACAAGCACAACTTTTGATTTGAATAATGCATTAGAAAATGTTGAAATTAACATCAACTAAGATTAATAAATGCTGTAGAAGGGTCAATCTTGCTTAGATCATGTTAACTAAAGTAGTCAACTACATTAACTAATGGATCATTATTCTAAAGTGTTACCACCCCATTATTTATAAAAATGTATAAAACACTTGCAACAGCATGCCACTCGAGGCATTCTTTGCCATTTTCTAGAGGGAGAGGGGCATCTTTCCCCTTTTAGCTTCAAAATAAAAACTATACATTTCACTCCACAACTCTAAAATGCATTCACAAATTCAAATTTAAATACTGTTAATAAAAATAAAAAAAATACAATACAATGTCACAGATCACCCAGTGGGGCGTCTGACCCCATTTTACACTACTTTTCAAAATGAGGGCATTTATTGGGACACTGTTTGTCAAATATTAGTGCATAACATTCATAATTACTGAGATGAACTACTCCCGTGGTAACTCTGCTAGGACAGTAGGGTGAACTTAAGGAGAACTGGCTTCACACATCCACTATAAAAAGAAAGACGCTCTGATAGACCGATATTCAGCTCATACAGTATGCAAGCCCTTCACGCAGTGTTGCAGCATTGGGACGGCCTACCCACCTTGACTGATCCTTTTCCAGCCCCCTGTCGATCTATTCACAGTTTAGATTGATAATCGAATACACCTTCATAACACTGAGCTGCCATACCAAATTCAATTTGTTGGTTGAGAAGTAAATTAAACTAAATTAAATCTGTTAGAACCAAATTATGTACAGTTTAATATGATAAATTTACGCTTTTGTGATCTTATATTTCTGGAGTTGTTTTCATGGTGCATTAGCGGTGTAAGACTGTGACGCGTTATTTTAAATGGTTTGTCGGCTATCTGAAAGAAGCAAATATTTAACGTGCTATTTCCAAATAAGTGCTTATTTAAATAATGCATTAGCAAGTGGATTGGTAAAAATATAATTACAATTCATGAGAAAGATTGTACTTTTTCTGAAGAAAATGTGAGTGTTGCTTGCTCATGTGAGGCAAGATGGGCCATGACCAAAGCATCACCATAGTGATCATTTCAATTCATTTGAGTCAAGACAATATGAGAGATGATTATTACAAATATTAAAGGCAATCAAATGCATTAAACAGAACTTCATGTGATTAAAATGGATTTATGTGACCATTTGTACTACGTGTCTGTTCATGCATATCTGTCTTGCTCTTCACTTTAGGTTTTTAAAGTTCTTTAAATCCTTTCACATTGTCTTCTAACAGACTTTCAGTTCAGCTATAGCATGGTTTCCCAGACAACCTATTGCTAACCCGTATTTATGTGTTTGTGGGCTCTACATGGTCACAGGGCCAGATCAAAAAAACAGGATACGTAGGAGGAAAATTGCAATTCCTGCTCAATGTGAAACAGCTTCCATTTAGTCATCATCCACAGAACTGAGGAAATGCCAGCTAGACACCCTCAGCACATTTCAACACTGTGCCCTGTGTACCTGATACAAAATATCAGACCCTGAGGAACAGCGAGACAAACACCAAGCAGAACAGTATGTAGTCTAAAAAGATACAGTGGCTACAATGTCCTGTCTAATGAAAACAGCATAATAAAGCTCAGAGGAGCCAAATCCTAATCAGAAAAATATTAAACTAAATGGTTGTATATGTTCTGAAAAAGTTTGGCCATTTTGTTTCATTCAAACAAAATGGCCAAACTTTTTATTCATTCATTCACACTCTTTTTATTTTTAATCAAATCCATTGAAAGTCTGTTCACCAAAATTTCTGAAACTTTAAAACGTTCATAAAGAGATCAATAACTAAATCAATATGAATCAAGCGCTTTACTCCAAGTCCTCTGAAGAGACAGAATTGCTTTATAAGTGTAACAAATTTAGTTTAGGCTTCTATTCACAAATAAACACTTGAGCCGCAAGCTCAACCATACTTGCTTCACACACAAGAATTAACATTACTGGCTTTTGTGGAAGCTCAAAGGTGCTGGCGTCAATAGCCGCATTTCCACTGTCAGGCCAGTGCGAGCCAGTGCTTCAAACAGGCCAGACGGGGCTAATAGCCTCAGATCTGTAGCACCGAGCCCAAAATAGCGCTGCGTTTCCACAGTCGGGCCAGAAGCTCCACTGCGCTTCACTAAAACTCGCCCTTTACACGCATCTCAGAAACAACGTCACGCAACCCCATCATTTCACCAACAAGGAGAAGTTTTCAGAAAACTAATAAGAAATAAGTCACGGGAACTAGCGTCATCACAAAACGAACATGATAAAAGCTGCCGTTTGTTTGCATGCTTTGTTAAATAGGCCTATTTAAATCCAAAAACATGGATGTTTTATTATAATAAGTGATACACTGATCATAATGAATTCATTTATCAGGATTGAAATCAGGAACATAGCCTGTTTGTTCAGTTGAGTCGGTTTCTGTTTATTTGTATTCACAGTAGCACACATTAACGTGCATACAGTACATCACATTTAGAAATAATGATCATTTCTATATTTTTATATAGCCTAAGCTCCCAAACAAAATAAATAAATAAATATTTTTACGACATAGGCTACGCCAAGCTAAAATCTCAGGATGAGATTTATGACAGATAAAATATGCTACTAAATAAATACACAATTGTGATAGAGAATAAGAAGCTGGCGTCCGATTTCTTCAAGTAGTCGCATTTACAATGTTTACTATGGTAACGTTAATGCCTAGCTTGCATAGTCTTTTGCATCGCTTATAAGTATTTCCGTCTTGTATGATAATTATAATCCACATCGTATCAAATTATTTCAAACCCTCACTGCTGACTGAAAGTGAGTTTTGAGCTCAACTTATTTTAAAATGTTTTTAATGCTGTTGTTATAGCTGTTATCTTTCTGAAATGATCCGCAGTGCTGACGCTCTCCAGACGCGGAGAAACTCCGCTTCTGTTCATAAACACTCCTCTAGCCTCAGCTGGCCCAGTTTAGATTAAACCGTTCAGTTCATATGGATACATTTCTTGCAGGGTTTTGGGTGAACAGACTTTTAATGGACGGACAACAATCTTCACTTGTGTTCCAAAGACAAATCAATTTCTTATGGGTTTGGAACGACTAATGGATTTTTGTTTTGGGTTCACAAATCCTTTAAACAAATTATAGAATGCAGATGACGTTGCACAAAGCAAATAGTTTATTTGTATAGTGCATTTCCAACATGCCGATATTTTCAGTTTCTCTTTAAATAAATTTGTTTAGGTTCATAATCACTCTAGAACAAACTCTTTAAATTGAAATTTGTACTTTTAATCAAAACATCCTGTTATGCAGATGACTTCTTGAATTTAAAATAATATAATCCTGTGTTTTAATGTATTTTTTTAATAAAGTGAAGTGAATGTCTGTCTAATGTCTTTATTTTTTGGAAAATCGAGAAATAAACAATTCCTCCTACAATTTCAAATATTTAATTGCACCAACAACACCGTCAAACATTTTGAGCTGGAGAGGTCCAACACTTTTTTTACGGTATTGAGAAAAGAACAGAAATGAAAAATGTTTATAGTGTTTATAATGTTTGTAGTTTTCTGCCATGCATTTAAAATGAATAACATTTCACAACTTACAGCATGGGCTATACATCAAGGAAAAAGAAACATGGATTGTAAAAATAATGTGTTGTGCAATATGACCCTCTTTTCATCTGACTGTACACAAAGGTCAGGGTGTTACCTGTAAGAGCGCCCCCTAGGCTTCCTCTCCGGAGCTGTCTGCCGTCATCACTGAGCTGTCTCTTAAATTTCAACGCTAAACTGGAGCCGTGAGAAACCTCTGGGTTGCTGAACTTGCGGAGGGGCATGGAGGGGGGGTAGAGGATGTTATCCGGCTGGAAGAGAGATGAGATCAACATGGAGTTCAATCTGGGAACCATTACAGGGAAAGATCACTTTAGGAATAGCACTACTTCAGGGTTTACAAAAATATTTAACACATGGCTGCAGATCCATTACTGACAATATTGACAATGCATTACTACATTAATAATGAAATAACTTACTCCAGCTCTAAAATGCCTTGCCTTTTTTGGCTGACATCACTATTAATTTTTTAACCCCATTAAAAGATACAAACCAGTGAATGCCAATTCATGTTGAGATTGAAAATTCAGTCAATATGAACTGTTATTAAAGATAATTTATCTTTTCATAAGCATTAACATCTTTTTTTTATGCCATGTGAGAAATAAACAATTTATATAACCAAAGACTTCCTTCACTTTTAGTTCATTTGAGGTTACCCTTTCACCCCCTCCAGCATTCTACGAACAAAACAAGTCCCTTTCTCGTACAGATAGAATCTTTCCAGACAAGCAAACACATCTGAGGGCTTTTTCCAGCTCAAATGATAAACACATTAGTGGAAACATCATTGGAGAAATCCAAGACAACAAACTGTTTATTACCAAAGCAGGTAGGGTAGCATGATTAATCGAGATTGCAATGGTCTACAATTTGAATATCCAATTCATTTTGTTCATTTACACATGATCAGCTCATGATCGGGTTCGGTTAACAGTAAATGCTGCTCCACACAAACTCATCTCTGCATCTGCTCTGGGTTTCAGTTTCTTATAATGTGCATTTGCCAACATAATATGGACTAATAATCTTCCCAAAGTCATATTGATATACACATCACAAAATTTATTGTGGCCAAATTGTGCAGCTCCACTTAAATAGAAATTAAATTAAATAATATATATATATATTCCCAACCAAATGTGACTAAAATATTGAACCTTAAATATCATCATTATAAACTTTAAAAAGCATGCATGGCTATATGTGTGGCACGTACTGTACTATGTTATTATTATTGCCTTTTAACTTATTCAGATTTGTCTTAGGGGGAGGAGGGGTGTGGCCTGTGTCACATAAAAGAGGTGTATATTGAGACAAAATTAGATTGCTTCCATAATAATCAAAAGAGCGATCCGCACCACTTGTAGTGTACATTCATTTATCAGATACACTGCAGAGTAAATTCAAGCAATTTGACTATTTCTTTTTTTATATATATGTGCATGATTTTGAAGGCTATATCTATAAAGAACCACTTATACACAGTGAAGTTTAGGATTCAAATAAAGTAAAAATTTGGATTTTTGCCACCACAAAGACTACACCACACCGTATGACATACTGTCACTGTCCTTTCTTTCCATGGTCAAAAAGAGCTGAGAGGTTTGTGGAGCTACGTAGCATCTCGCTGCAGAACAATGGAAGAGTAGAGGAAGAGGTTCCTCCCCATGAATATAAACAAATGGAGGCCCAGCGTGTTCTCTAACTGGAAGGGAACTCCCTCTGCTTTGAGGGAAATGATTTATGATACTACACGATTTTCTGTAGAGTAGCTTAAAAGAGCTGCAATGATCCACACATGTGAAAGCCAAACCCATGTGAGAAGATCTTAAGGGGAACACTGCCATAAGACCTTAAGGAATGAGTTCGCCACCAACTGGACCAGTAAGCTGGATGTATCATAGCATTTCAAATTTCCATACGGGTACTAAATATGTAATGGCACTTGGCCAAAAAAAATAAAAATACAGACAACTCTGAGACAATAACCTTACACAGCTGAGTCATCGGGTCTTTTCAAAAGTCTAAAGTGTATTGGCAATAGTGATTCGGGACCCATGATAGGAAGTGGAAGTCCAGCGGTGCAGAATGGTTACGTCACATGTTTCATCTCAAACAAAGACTGGACCAAGTGTAGCTTCATGAAACTAATTCTGACTAAAAACTGTCAGTTTGGACCAGAGGACATAAATGATCTGATGTAAATGATAGCAAAAATGTCACTGGTTTGCAGATAATAGGCAGCTCATTTAACTACTTGCACAGCATTCTCTTCAAAGTGTTGTACAATACCAAAGAAAGCATGGGAATGTTGCGTCGACTTTATTTTATTTTATAAAGACTTTTAAAACATTAAGGAAATATATATTTTCAATTTATATTCATTTATTTTTTTACATCTTGGCAATGTTGTCCAATGAAAAAATGTTTATTATTAAATTAAAACAAATACAGTGAATGTAACCGTGTATGCTATATATTATGTGCAAAAAAATAACATTACATTCTATCTCTGTAACATTTCAATCTAAAAACAAAAAAAAACATGCTTTTAAAAGCACTGGGTTACTTTAAAGCCTTTAATATAAAGCATGTCTCATGTTTAGGACAAACTGGATTATGCACTATGTCCTCTGCTATTTTTCAAATGCACTCGAATCAAACTACAATCGATATAAATGGTTTATCCGCATTCCATATCATTTGTAAACAATATAATCGATATATAATGCAAACTTGATATAACGCCCAGCCCTAATGATAGGTAGAAAAAAAAAGACAAGTCAAATTTACACAAACTAAATAATTTCAGGAAGTCCTCATAATTATAGATCAAAAAGTTAATTTACAACTTAAAGAAACTGAAAAGAAAAAGACTAAGGCAATAGTTTTGCGCTCTTGAATGAATCACATATTGAGCGGTAAGATGAAGGTATCATTTCTGAGCACCTCCACTCTCAAAGCGCAACATTCTGACCCAAATACTGTACATTTGCCAAAGTCCTCAGGAAGACAAGTCAAGGTGAACTGGAACAGGAGGAAATGTGCCTCACAGACAAAAAAAAAAAAAAAAAAAAAAAAAGAGTCAGGCTTGCAACTAATATTTCTATCGTATCATAACCTGCTAAATATTAACTTTGTGTCATGTTTATAAAAACTATTCTGAATTTGGTCAATATTAAATATGAGAAAAAAATGCAGTATTTATCACACTAGTGTGCTTTATGGTTTTACCAGGTAGTTTGTTTTGAACAGCTTTTAATTTTACACAAAATGGCCAAAAAGTCACACTCGTGGTTTGTGGTTGCACACAACTTTTTGCTCTATACACCCTTTGAAATTATTTGCAGAATGATGGCCTCAAGGTTATCATATAGTTTCAAAAGTCAAATTTTGAGACAAACTTAATTATAATATCCTGGCCTGTCCATTACACCACCCCTTTTACATACTAGACCACAAAAATGTGTGCTCCTCAGCTAAAATGGGCCAAGATGTAATATAATCATGCACAGAATGAAAGGTTTGCGTAAAAAAATAAATAATACAATGTTCACCCTAAGGCAAAAACTTTGCCAGCTATATTGAATAAGCATCGTGTCATTGACCCGAAGTGTACAGTAAATTAGGGGTGTGCCGGTTTCAGAATTGGTGACGACGGTTATGACGCGAGTCAAAAGTGACGGTTCATAACATAACCGCCGGGGGGGGGGGGGGGGGGGTGTAGTGGATCTACCGTAGAGTTAATTGGTTGTTCTTGGAGATAGCGGGTTAACTCCGTATCAGCGCCACTCTGATCGGTAAAGGGGCAGAGATTTCAGACCTCCGTTTATTAAGGAGATCTGTCACAAAACTCATCATCCGCACCAACGTTTTTTGAGCAAATTTCAAAGGCGCACCCGCCCGCCATCCACTGATTGTTTTGCGATGCAATGCTTTGCTGATGCGAGCCGCAAAAAAAGCCATTGTCTGTTCTAGAAAGGATGCAGCAAAGATATTTAATGCAAATGTATGAAGCATAGGCCTACACTGAGTTTAATTTACGATGAGATGTGCTCTAGTTCACAGTGCAGTGCAAGTGAACGCGACGCGCTGGTGCTTCCATGTCACGGTTATCATTGTCTGCTATATTTGCTTTTTATTTATTAAAATACATGCAATTGGTTGATGAAACATTTATTAAAATTAAGATAAAATTTGTACAAAACGAAATTCGTTTTTAAGAAAGGTTTTCTACAAAGCAAAATTTTATGAAGTGGTAAATATCATGTCTGACGATTTACAAAACTTCATTAAGTGGTAAAAACCATGTCTTCCAATATATTGCGCATCTTATGATCCTATCTAAAAAATGAAAATAATTTTTGATAAAAAATGTTTGTAAAAAATATTTTAATGACACGGTTTTGGCGGTTATAGAGTTCTAATGACAGTGTTCAACTATAACCGCCGGTCTCACGGTTATATACTAACCGTCACACCCCTACAGTAAATATTCTAAGATATTCTATCCTTATTCTGTAATTAGTATAAAAGCAGTCAAACTTTAAAACAATAAATTATTCATTTATTGAAAAACTGAAAAATGCATGAAAATACAATTTATGAGCTTGAACAGTCTAAAATACATACAAAACAGCAGAAAAATGCAAAAACAAAATTAAGGGCTATAAGGTCAAACGTCAAGGTTAAATGACAGCCCTGGTATTACAAAACAGCCTCATTAAAAGTATGATTAAAAAAGTAAACAAAATACAAAATATATTTTTACAAAGCTTTATAATTGGTTCTTTATGAATAATCAACATTTGATTAGGAAAAAAAACTGATTTAAACTCTTCTTGAAAATTATTTTTTTTAATACCAAATGACACCATTATAAAACCAAATCTACGTACATACATAACTAGCAACCACACATACATATAAAATCATATTTGACAATAATCCTGCTTTGCTGAGAAAGAATTCTGACTTGTTCTTACAAACTCACGTAGCCTAAACAAATTCAAAGTACAAAATGTGTCCATTGTCTCAGTGAATTATGACTCATATTTTGTTCCCATTATGTCAATGTCTTTGAGTTGAGCTAAATCCAAATTTGCTGGCTATATAAATAAATAAATATCTGATTAAAAAAATAAAAAAAGCTATTTTGCACATCCTAAATATATAATTTTTATGCGTAGAATGTTTCGCTCAACCACAAAGAATCTATGTAAACCAGCAAGAAATAGTCATGTAATATAAACAGTAAGTAAGTCTACTGCATGACTTCATAATTAAAGCAAACCTACACCTTCAGCAAACAAAAACTGTGCCTGTAGAACAGGAGCTCATATTGTTATACTTGCTGTTTGTTTTCTTGAGGCGGTAATTTTTAACCCAGGCCTGCTGGACACAAAATAAGATAACTAAACAGGACTACATAATTGCTCACTTGTCAAAGTTTCTTTACATACTGTAACTCAACTGTCCAGCTATAATAAAAAACAAACAATGTAAAATACCCATCATGCATTTTGGCTGTACAGACAGTTTAAACAATGACTCACAGTTATAGTACAATTCAATTCTGTTGGACAGAGGTAAAGCAAGAGTTACAACTTCATAGTACATTTTATTAGGTCTCGGTTCCTTGATTGTAGATCAGATCGCAGCCAATATAAATTAAATTGAGACTTTGTGAAGTCTAAAGCTTTAAAACATCGCTCTCTCTCTCTCTCTCTCTCTCTCTCTGACCCTGCCTTCTTCACGAACTTGAAAAAGATAACCTGCGATTTACACTTTTGTTTATAATAGAATTTCAAACAAACAGATATGAAAGTTTATATAATTAAAGCATAATTCAAGGAGAGAATTCAGTCCTGAAATTCTAAGAGGATTAACTGTGTGCATAAGTAAAAAAATAAAAAATTCACATAAATCATCTTTCCTTGCAGTCTGGCTGACTATGAAGGACAGTAACACTGTATGGAGTTAAGTTCTTGGTTTGGGTGAATTGCTGTGTGATTTTGTTGACTCTTAAACTGCTTTGAGTTGCAGGCGAAACATCTACCGAAATGACAAAAAACGCTTGATGAAATATTAAAACTAATATATGGTGAACGGTTTAATTTCCATGCAACTAACTCCAAACTGAATTCTAAAATAAATAAATAAAAGATAATTATTAGGGATGTAACGATACATTTATTCATCCCAAATCTTCACTGTACGTACGTCACGGTTCAGTCCATGCAGTCAGACAATGAATACAGTCAGTCTCTCTAAAAGAGATGTATCTCTGAGAGGAACTAACGGTCTTCCGAAATGTTTTGATGGCATTTTCTTTTCCTCTTACTTCCATTGAATGCATATTGAAGGGGTCATATGATGCGATTACAGATATTCTTTATAAAAAGTTAAGACTTGTCCACGCCCTCCTAAAAAGCCACATTTAAAAATGCCCCACGTCTACGTCACTGTGTGGGAAGATTTGCGTAACACCGTACAAATGTTCATGCAAAAAGGAGTAACTTTTATACTCGCTGTAGTATTGTTGTTGCCGCTGCCACCATGTTGTGGAGATGATGCGAGTTTCATTGTGAAAGAGAAACTATTTTGCTTGGCCTTCCAAAAGAGGACGATATACGCTTCATCGTGCCTAGAGTGGATCCGCGCTGGTCATTGAGGAAATACATCAAGTTTGCGCTGTGGACTGTCAAATCGGCTTTCACCGTGGACGAGGCAGAGTCCAGCCGGGGTCATCACATGTGGTTGCTGCAAGCTCTTTCGTCGAATCTGCCGGCTGCTCACTCAAGCCAGCAGTGTGCGATGCATTTTATGGAGGACTGTTTCCTGAACCTGCAGAGTAGCCTACAATGGATCTGTGCTCAAAGGTTGTTTCTATAAAGTGGGGCAGTTCCAACTTTGCGTAATCTGGAGCTTGTGATTCACAGCGTGTAACTAAATTTTTTATATTTAAAGAATTTGCCACTGATGATTCAAACACGAGTTTTGAGCAGTGTAGAGTAGCGCTTGTTGTTTGTCATTTCTCCAATCACAAATGCAGACATGGTTTTGTTTACGTGGTGCGATATGCAATGCAACGCGTAAAAACACAGTACATGTCATTATAATCATTAATTATGTCCCCACTTGATGCTACAAATGGCTCATATATAATGGTTTTTTTTTTGGTTTTATCTCGTCGTGCTAGGAGACGGCGTCACAGTATGTAAGGGCGTAACATTTCTGTCACACATTTGAGGCGTTAAGCCAATCACAATGCACTGTATAACTGGCCAATCAGCGTACACATCACTTGTCAGAACAATAAGCTTTATAAAAATCTACACATTTCAGAAAGGTGAGGCTTAGAGGAGCAACAATAATGTGCATTATGTGGAAAATAATGTTTTTTGAACCCTTAACAACATGAACATATTGCATTACACCAAATACACAACATAAAGTTCTTTTTAGCAATGTCATATGACCCCTTTAAAGTAGTGTTTGTGAGTGCATCTGCTTTGTTTACAGCGGTAACCAAGGAAACTCTATGTTACTACTGTTCCATAAGTGCCACCTGCTGTCAGAAAGTGAACTGGCATTTTTATTCAACCCATCTGCTGTTTTGTTTTGGTGTCTTGAGACATTTCAGACTACATGACTTTAAACATCGGCAGATCTCTCTGCTGTTCAGACAACATTACTTTCTGTCGGTCTTGAAGTCTTTGTGGTGTTCACACTACATGACACTATGGAAATGACCCACAACAGTGAGTCACACACTACATACAGAAGCATACAGAAGAGAACCAGACTGTGGATCCAGTCACTTCTCTGTCTAAATCCATCAGTGTGGAAAATAACTGTACCACACATGATGAAGTCACACGAGATGAAGATGTCAGATTTAACTCTGCATTGTGCTGAGAAAACAAGAGCCTCAGACCACATAAGTGCCTATAGCAGACAAAAGAAAAATGTCTTTCACTAGAAATACTTATAGCCTGAATACATGATACAGTGACGTTTCTGATGGTAATACCATCAGTACTGGTTAGCATATTTACAAGTTTGGGGTCAGTAAGAGTTTCAAAAATGACCACTTGAATCAGAATGGACAAAATAAATTAATCAAAAGTGAAAGTCAAAACATGAATAAATGAATAACTATGGTATTTTAAACATGTACCATTGTTATACTAAAAATATCTGAGTTATTTTGGCATAATATATATATATATATATATATATATATATATAGAGAGAGAGAGAGAGAGAGAGAGAGAGAGAGAGAGAGAAATATGAAGTACCATGATATTTCTCCATGATATGTGATGTCATAAGTGAATCAGCAGCACATTACCATTTTATATGCAAATCGTTTCATGATTTCATTACCTAAAAAAAAAAAAAAAAATTATAAGAACACACTTAAAATACGGAGAAATTGAAAGAAGGACAGCAGGCTGTAAAACAGCTTTTAAAATGCTCCTGGGGAGACAATTCACCATCACTCTTAACCAAGAAAAGAGGGAGGTAGTTGTCATCTGAGGAGTTTTAGAGAATGACGTCCCTTTCTCTGTTAACAGAAATGCTTGTTGTCCCACTCATGACTGCAATCAGTTTTCAGATGGAAATGTGTTCCTAACTAAAGGACCTGTGCAGAGCTAAACTGTGACCAGATTAGTAACACTTTAAATTATGACACTTCTCCCATTGACCATCATTAATCAGTCAGTAATGCTGGACAGCGATGTTGTTGTGTTGCCTGAAAATGAATGAGGATCATATCAAAGGAGATACTTGATCAAACCATTTTATCTGAATATGTTCTATACATACTGATAACCAAAAACAAAGCACTCATCTATAATATATATATTTGTTTTTCCTCATTCAGTCTCTCTCCCTCAGGCAGGGTCAAAGTGAAACTGCACTCAGTTGCATAATCACGTAAGGCCACTTTTTATAACAGTGGTACATTTCACATTTCACAGTTAGTTTAGCATTTTAAAAACACTCAGCAACAGTGGGAATAATTAACGTCGATTTCACCACTAAAGAGAACTGATGCTTTGCCAGGCATTCATGAATTCTGTTAGAGTACACAGTATTTTACAGTTACGTAAAATTCATTCTTGAGAATCATAATGCACCATTACTGATAACAGTTGGAAGGATGCACGCTTTGTTGAACTGAAAATGCTTCAGTCCACACCAATGTAAACACATCGTTAGACTGCATCTCAATTGGATTATTTATACATGCACTTTTCTGGCACTAAACAGTGCACATAAAAAAAAACTGATTCCACAAATTGTTGTAAATTTATTGTAACAAAAATAAATTAGAAAAAAAGGTAAATAAATTCAACTTATATAAATTACATTATATTATAAAATTAAAACAAGCAAACAGACAAATAAAACGTGTTCTTCCAATATTCATTAAAAGAGTACATCTTCAAGACACATTTCAGCACAATATTTTCAATGCAACAACTCTAGTCTTGCATACTACATAATGGTTAGTCAGAGTGTTGTGACAACAAACATGATTTAATGGAGGTGGTGAACCTTCGCTGAATAATCAGTGAACCTCTCCAGATTGCTCCACTGGGTAATACATGAATTTAGGGGACGTTACTTCCTTATGTGTGCTAGGAGCTCACTGGAAGCTCGACCCCTGCTCCTAAGTTTAGCAATTATGTTGAGAATTTGACAACAGGAAGCGGGGGGAAAAGTCAAGAGTAAAAGACTCACTCCAGGGAATGGGTGAAATTGGACTGCCTTTTTTATTAGTGGTTCATCTCATGTGCCACTGACAGTTCCATGATTTTTCATGGTCAGTCAACAAATTCAGTCCTTGAGTACAAGGTTTTAAGCCACCGTGCATGGTGTTACCTTTTTATTTTGTACATTTATATATTATTATATATTTATTTTAATTTCACCAAAACTCACAGCTTCAGCACTCATAAGAACACACACAGGTGGAATTAAAACAATAGGAGATGTAGTGGATTCCTGCCTGAACGGAGTAATTTCATTTAGTGATGACGCTTTTGACGGGCTTCAGTTTCTTTGTTGTTGAGATATCAAAGAGAACGGCCTCTGTCTAAATACACACAAGAGATCTAGGTCATTTACCCTTACTACCAACTTACAAACAGCAGTGTTTGTTTACATGCTGATGTCATAGGACCTACTGGTCATCTTTGTGGATCAGATTACTTCACTTTTACATTACACGACCATGAAAACTGATCTTCTGAACTCCAGCCTCTCCCAACCGGTGTTGCTAATGTCATTAGCAACACATTTTCCATTACTACAAGTTGTCTGAGCATCTGACCAATGGAGTCTCATATGTCACTGTCAGAAATAAATCAACACGAAGACCTAAATCATATGCAAAGGTCAACCTCATATGATAGGAGAAGCTGAGAAACCCACTGCAGCCCAAAATAGCAGAGGCTAATATTTTAACACTAGACGTGTAAACCACGTCGCCACCGGCCACAACAGCACTGAAACCTGAAACATGTGGAACTGGCAAGGTCTTTTTTGGTTATGCTTTGCATGAAGGTGTACCACACAAAATTATTTTTATCCTCAAAAGAGTAATGATTTTTTTTTTTTTTTCACCTTTTTTAATGGGGTCATCTTTTTTAAATGTGTACTGTGTATTATTTTTCTCATGAGGAGGCATGCGTCATTATGTGAGCTAAAGCTGAAGATGATCAGCGAATACACATTTTGGTCTGATCCTCACACAGCTATAACATGTCTTTAGAAGACAGTAAAAATCAACTGCATATGCTGAAGCATTGTTCTAGTACCAGGTAAACAAATAAACAAATAAATATTTAAAGCTAAATACAATGCTAGGTTTTAGTTTTGATTTGTTTTTTACATTTAAGTTGCCATTTCAACTAGGGGTATTTCTGTTTTATTATAATATTTTTTAATCAAATAAATGCAGCTTTGTTGAACATAAGTGAATTAAAATAATAATAATAATGTATTTTTACATTATTGTATTTAACGTATGACCCCAAATGTTTGAATAGTAATGAATACTATGCAGGAGACTCCAGAAATGTTTGCTTGTGAAAAAAAAAAAAAAAACATTTTATCAGAATATATGGACACTAATGAAGGACCTTCAATGTGGAAAGATGTTTTTAAGTATCCAGATAGTGTAGTTAATGCATCTACCAACAAATCATAACAAGGCCACACTAACCAGCCAAACCTTGACTCCATGATTTACACTGCAGCCATGAACTTCCCCTACTTGGACAAAATCTAATTTGCAGTCCATATGTAAACAGGCATGCATGGAAATACAAGTCAATAATACAGACCTTCAACCTTATAGACCATGGGCACAAAGCAAAACTACAGCTCTGAATGGTCCATAGACTTTCAGTCTGGTTTAGTTACTGTGTGTCTGAAACAACAGCCTAATATCCTGAGAATCAGCAGAGGAATCGAGGAGGCTGCTCACACAATGTCAAGCTATTAAGACGCACAGAAACAATCATGTGAGCAGATGATTTGTACTTCACAATAGAAATCATTTGAATAACTTTTTGGCGCTTTAGCTTAGAAATTCATAAACTCATGTTTTTCTGTAGAAGCAATGCGAGTTTTCTTGCATCACTTGCTGATCCCCCCATTTTCTAAATGCAATTTAGCTCATTATTAAAGGAAGTGTTCACCTAAAAATTAAGATTCTGTCCTTATTAACCTGCCTTCATCTCATTGTAAAGGAGTATGTTTGATCTTTTCCTCTAGACTATAAATATCACCAGAAGTAGTCCGTTTGTGCTCTGTTCCAAGTTTTTGAAAGTCACGTAATATAATGCGCAAGAACAAATTATATTTGGTTTCTATGACATCAAACTATAGACAATGCCGTTTTAATTTGAATAAGAATCTATTTTTCATCAGGCTATCATCCAGGTTTTTTAAGGGAACATCCAATTATCCTCACAACTATTAAAAGACAAAGAGGCAATAAATAAAGTTTAAATGTGACATGTAATTTGTTCAATAATAACAGCTTATTATTAAGAGATAGCTACAAGAAAGGATATATTCCACCCTAAAAAAATAAATATATATTTACACTCCCAATGATGAAAAACATCAGTGTAAAAGCTAACGTCATCACTGAACATCTGCCTAACCTTAACATTTCCCCTGCTCCATTTCCAACTAAATCATGTTCCTCTGGAGGTTAAACAGCTCACATTACTGTGCTGTGCTGCTGGGGTCAGCTTCACCAGAACGTCCCAGTGTCACAGAAGATCCCTAAAAGAGCCTGCAAGAGGCAAGTCCCCCTTCACACTGCACTTCTCCTTACTGCTGAAGGTTTACTGGTGTCAATAGTCCTGCAAAATCGCAGTAGCAAAGCCATGTTTCCTGTGTTGACAAAATCTCCCTTTGGACATAAACAGATGTGTGTTTTTTAGAAGCATGATCAAGTACACGAGCTTGTTTATTTTTTATATGTGGAGGAAAAGGAAATTGCTCGTTGTCTTTATTTGGACATGTTCATTCATGAAGAACCTCCCAAAAGCCCAGAGACGTATGCCAGATGGCAGTGTGTCTGCTAGCCAAACCACACCAAGCTGACTTCACGGTTACAATGTAACTTTAAAAGAACATTCTGGGATCGGTCCATTAATGCTAAAATACTGAACATGAATGTAGTGTGGGTGGGAAAAATCTAACAAACTTTTCTGTGTAAAGTTAAATTCAAGTTTACAACTTTGTTGCCATTGCAGCAAAATGGCATAAGTTAAAAATAAATAAATAAAATTTCAACTTTCCGAGTCAAATAATACACAAGATTTAACAGAAGATTTAAGTTAATTGCTTTAATAAGATGACATGCATTACATTTCTGCTTTTAAAGCCTCAGAAATGTTTTGTTTAACCTATTTTTAGGTTTGTCAAACCTATTGTTTTTTTGTTTTTTATTTTAAGAACACAAAGGACCGATTGAAATTGTTGTGGCAGTCAACATTAATTCACAAATGCTGTTTTACTGTACAAACCTAACTTGCACTGAACTTGGAATATTCCTTTAGAAAACACAAAAATAAGAAACTGCGTCATTAGATTAAAAAGAAAATGCCGTTAGTGCAAACAGAAACAGAAAAATATTTAAAATGCAGTCATTATTTTCACACACTATTTGAGATTTAAGAATCTGAGCACAGCGTGTAAATGTACTGAAAGCAGGCAGCAGGATAAAACTGGTTCAGTCCCATTATAAATCCAAAGCCGTTGCACAATGTGGTAAAACAAGATCACACTTGCAGGGTAGACAGCTTTGCGGTTTCAATGGGGATAGATAATAGGATCAAGTTTTGTCACTATGCTTGTTTGCTCTGTGTGCAGTATATCTGTCTAAAATCAAGATAAGATTAGTTCATCCCAAATCATAATATACTCCAAAAATAGTAAGCCATAGATGCCTGGAAGACATCATGATTTTTTTTTTTTAGAGGATGTGTGAAGTATATATCCTTGCCTAAAAACCATGGACTGGTGCCTTGTCATGGCGGAACAGCTTGTGAGTCCCAATGACCCTGAGAGCTAAGCTGGCAGGGGCCTTAAACCCCTGGTAGCTTCAAGCAAGCCAGACAGGTCAAAGGCGAGAGACTAGACAAAACCCAGCCCACCTTGCTAGCCCGGCAGCAGGGGCTGGTATGCTGAGTATCAGAGTGCGTTTGCTATCACAGCACCTGAGTCGGTCTGTCTCAGCCGCTCGGTGAGCAGAAGAGCATCTCGCCAATGGTCACGGGGCAATAGACCTAATCAGTTGGTCACTGCGGGGCAACTCATAACTACACCAACCGTCACACACCTGTGTTCCGTTGGAATCTGTAGCAGTCGCTGCTCTGCAAGGTTCGCGTGTTCGCGATGCCTGGTCGTCATCCTGCAACTGTAGTATACACTTCCATCGCATGCTGGAATGTGCGTTCTCTTGCCATTAGTTCTAACATGGACTGCATCTCACCACGTAAATCAGCTCTTATTGACGCAGAATTACTCCGACTTAACATCTCCATCACTGCCCTGAGTGAAACCTGGCTTGGATCGGTCCGGGGAAAAAGACTATACTTTATTCTGGAACGGATACCCAGACGGTGACAGACCAATGCACGGTGTTGGCTTTGCAATCCAAACTACTGTCCTCAGTGGAAAAACCTGTGCCCATTTCCTCACGTCTCTCCTTACTGTGCCTGCACACAAACTGCGGCCCAGTTACAATCATAGCCACTTATGCCCCTACACTGACTTCTGATCTAGATGTAAAGGAAACATTCTACAATCAAGTAAGCGCCATTGTTCAGAAGACCCCCTCAAACTAACATTTGATGATCCTTGGTGACTTTAATGCCCGAGTGGGTGCTATTCTGGGAAACCATGGATATGTCCCCTCCTCATTCTTTCAGGGCTCAAGCTCCTCCTAGGTCACCTGGCATCATCCACGTTCTAAGCGCTGGCACCAACTTGACCATGTTTTGGTGAAGCGTGAGCATTTGAAGGAAGTATCACACTGCAGATCACTGCATTCAGCATATTGTGACACTAATCACGCACTTCTACGTTGCAAACTAAGGATGGTCCCAAGCAAGTTCCTTACGCCAGGCCCAAGCCTACTCCTCGTCTGGATGATTCTGCAACCCATGCTTCTGCGTTGCAGCATGCGTTCCAGGAACTACTTGCTTCCAGCTTTGACTCCTCACCTCCTCATGCAGACATCACGGCTGCCTGGTAGTACTTCCACTCTGTTACCACAAAGGCTGCATTCTCCATCTTTGGAAAGCGATCCAGATCCCAACCTGACTGGTTCAAATCCCATGCCAGCCTGCTCCTACCAGCAATGGATTCAAAGCGTTCAGCCAGACTGTCCTATCTGCAGCAGAACACTTGCTCAAATAAAGCAGCGTTGAAGCAGGCATGCCGCAATGTCCAACGGGTTACTCGCATAGCCATGCAGACTTACTGGAGCACACTGTGTGACCGTATTGAGTCAAGTGCATCCATTGGAAACATCAGAGGAGTCTTTGAAGGTCTGAAAGAAGCCTTGGGCCCAGTCCCTAAAAAATCCTCTCCACTCTGTTCCCCTATCAGGTGAACTTCTGACTGATTTGGAATCTCAATTGGAGAGATGGGCAGAGCACTACAGCCTTATCTATGCTCAGCTTGTCACAGCCAACACACTGGCAATAACTGCTGCTGTTCCTGAACTTCCCCATATGTCTGACCTGGATGCAGATATCACCATTGAGGAAGTCAAATTTGCAATTAAAGCACTGAAAATAATAAGTCTCCTGGAGCTGACGGCCTTCCCCCTGAGGCTTATAAGGCAGGTGGTGATGTACTTGCCTCGGTCCTACATCATCTGGTTGTGATGTGCTGGAATAGTGGATATCTCCCAGATGTCCTTAGAGATGCCAAAATCATCACCATCTATAAGAACAAGGGGGACCGTGCAGACTGTAACAACTTCAGAGGAATATCTCTGCTCCGTCTTGCTGGCAAGATATTTGCTTGTACTATTCTACCACGTCTACAAATCCTTGCTGACCGTAGGAAAAGTTTATTGAACTGCATAAACATCTGTTCTTGGTGTTTGTAGATTTGACCAAGGCCTTTGACTAGGTTAGTCGATCTGGACTTTTCCTTATCCTACAAAGACTTGGTTGCCCTCCAAAGCTACTGAAGGTGGTCACTGAGTTTCATGAGGGCATGAAGGCAACTGTACAGTCTGAAGGCACTCGCTCTGAAGAGTTCCAGATAAGGTGTGGGGTAAAGCAGGGATGTGTCCTTGCTCCTACCCTCTTTGGAATTTTCTTCTCTGCCCTACTACGCCGTGCCTTTACTGATGACTCCGGTATCCTTCTACACACCCACAGCTCAGGAAAACGGTTTAATTTGGCCAGACTGCAGGCGAAGACCAAAGTACGCCATGTTCTGGTATGTGAGCTGCTGTATGCTGAAGATACTGCCTTTGTTGCCCACTCAGAGGCAGATCTACAACTACTCTGTTCAACTTTTGCCGCTGCATGTCTAGAGTTTGGTTTGCAGATTAGTCTTAAAAAGACAGTTATTCTTGCCCAACCTGCAACCCTGAACCCTACAGTATACACTAATAACACATGTCTATATGTTGTAGACAAATTCACCTACCTGGGTTCCACAGTATCAAACTACAATAACCTTGGCACAGAGCTTGAAATGCGCATTGGGAGGGCATCGTCAATGTTTGAAAAATTGAGCAAGCGTGTCTGGCACAACAAGTACCTCTCATTGCTCCTCAAAGTCCATGTATACCATGCATGTGTACTAAGCATCTTACTATATGCAAGTGAGACCTATATGCAAGTAAGACAACATACAGGAGGCACGAACATCGCCTCAATGCCTTCCATTTTCGCTGTCTACGCTCCATACTGGGTGTAAGTGGGAAGGACCATGTGCCAAACTCTGTGATATTTGAGAGAACTGGTTCCAGTGACCTGTACACCATTCTTTGTGAACGCCACCTCCGCTGGACTGGGCATATTTGTCGAATGAAAGACACCCGCCTCCCAAAAATCTTGCTATACGGCGAGCTGGCAAATGCCCCCCACAAACATGGTCGCCTCCACCTACGTTTTAAAGACGTCATTAAAAGGGATCTTCAGGACTTTTCCATCAACTTGGACAACTGGGTGGCACTTGCAAATGACAGACCCAACTGGCGCACAGTGATTGACAATGGCCGCAGGGAGTTGTCAGGAGGCCTACAAGTCATTTCTGGAGGAGAGATGCTCAAAATGAGAAGCAGTTCGTCGTACTCGACATGAACAGCCATAGTAGTAGTAAAAAAATAATAATTAAAAAAAAAAAGTACATGAAAAGTACATATATGGTGAACCTATATAACAAGGACTTACACATAATCAAAAAATAAATAACAACGTAAAATAACCTTAATTTGGTGTTATTAATTATGGGGGGGAAAGTCCTAAAATTATAAGCACTTTTTACACACCCTTTATGAACCTGTAAGTCCTCTTATAGTATTAAATTCGTTAAAGATTTTTTTTTTTTAACTATTGCCAATAAAAATAGTTCCAAAAAAGCCACAGCAGAACTGTTGTGCCCATCTGAGCAACACACAATGTTTTATTTTATTACTGAATGAGTTCACGTTTTTGAATGAATCAAGGGAGCCAATGATTCAGTGACCCATTTCAGACATTTTCATTTATTTGTTGAAATTTGAATGAATGACCAAATGACTACTCCATTAAGTTTTGCCACCACCTACTGCCAGTTTTAATTTCATATTTAGAATATAATTTCATTAAATAAATAAATAAATATATAAAATTAAAATGATTATGGTCTAAAAAAAAAACTATATGGAACCAAAACAATCCTTTCTAAACCTATTTTTGGTAATATATTTTCAGTGCTTTTCTCATTTAACACAATAATGACAATAATCACAATCTTTCTGCTGTGTAATTAATTTGCACATTTATTAGAATACAAATTTTAAATCAAACACATACATACATATACATTTATATATAAAAAAAAAAATGCATTTTTAATTAACCAGGCCTTTTTGAATCATTGAGGTCCATAAAGTAACTACAGAAAGTTATCATTTGCATTCTCATTAATCTCAATAGCATACTTTGGTATAAATATGAAAATTCCAACAAAAATCAACTACTATATTAAACATTGTACTATCCACATAATGGATGTCAAAGAGCACAAAGCAGTATAATGAGAGCAATTTAGTTTTTTTCCGGTTTCAGTGTATGCACTGCAGTGCCTATGAGTGAGTGTTCAATAATCAGAAAACACTTCCCTTAAAAATTTGCCAAGCCTTTAACTTTCCCTGATTATTCAGAGGCTTAGCTTTTGTCTATGATGATCCATATTATTATCAGAATCCACCTCAAACAGTGCAATCACAAGATTGAATACAGATACAATTTATGAAGAACAGACACTGGCATAGTTTACATTAGATGCATTACAAACTGGTTTGTTGTTACCACAACCAATTATCCACACCGGTATTAACAGGTCAGCACTTAAATAAAACCTATGCTGGCATAACAGTAAGCTATTTTCTTATAGCACAAACCAAACCACACTGTCAGCTTTACTGCTATTACATGATCTCCAGCTTCAAATTCAACACTGTTTTAGTAATCGAATAAGGTTTAATTATTATTATTATAAGAAATAATAAGTTAATGACTGATGATTTCTTTCCTTACACCCAACAGAAGATGCCCACAGTGGTGCCCACAGTCATCCGCACATGACATGCAGGAAAAATATTAGGCTAAATCGTGTGCACTATTTACTAATTCGTTCCCTCAATGTACTAAAACATTCACACAAGTAAATCAAGGGAACGCAATAGTAATTGTTGTAGTACATTGAGGGAACAAATTAGTAAATCATGCACACAATTTATTTATTTTTTCTTGCATGTCATGTGTGGGGCTCCGTAGGTTTCACCAGAAACCAATGCTACAGTATATTGGTCTCAACATTGGAGCAAGCAAAACCAATAAATCAACAGCAAAAAGAGAAGAATGACAGAGATGAGATGACACAGGAAGAACCTAAACAGATTAAGGGCAAATCCTCTTAACAAGTATGCCATTCACACTACCAACACTCCATTTCATTCTGATTTAAAAAATAAAATAAATAAACAAACAGCACACACAATAGTGCTCATCACTGAGAACAATGCACACTAATGACATCATGAATGATTCACCGGTCAAAAATATAACCAGAAAAGATTAAAAAGGTATCAAATTTTGAGACTGAGATTATAACAATAATCACAGATCCATTAGTATAATTCTTTTAGGCTTGCTAATGTAATATCATCTTGATGATTGAGTGCAAACATGCACAAATGCATTAGTACAGAACAGCCAGATTTGCTGAGGCTTTGTACACATTCTAGTGCTTTTTTTTTATTAAACTAGTCAAACTTAAATATTTTACTTAATAAAAAGTCTACTATGCAGACACTTCTTTTTTTTTTATTGCATTACTTTTCCCCAACACTAAAAAAATAATTAAATATAAATTTTACCGAATTCATACATCATGGTAACATTTTTGTACTGCCTTTACCTACATAAAAAAAAGCTCTATAGACACTATACGTTCTATTACAGACAAGATGCCTGTCTGAACAAAGCATAGGTGATGTACCATCTCTTTCATCATAAGTTCATTATTTAAAGGTTACTGCATCATTAGCAGGACTGAAGGGAATTGGTTGAGTCAATGTTGCCGTGTCAGGCTGGTTGGCATGCCCAAACAAATAGCACAGAAAGTGCCTCAGTAGTGACAACAAACGAAAAACTGCACATCAAATCGGAAAAGGGAAAGTTTTTTTTAACATTGAAAGCCACCTGGCTAAAACCTAAAACCTAACCACTATACCACAACTATAGTTGCAGAAAGCTGTCTGTCCTTATGTAGTCTCTAAAGTCACACCTAAGCAAAGACACGTTCAGGAGTGTCGCAGTATTGTCTCTGCATTCACATCGGTTTCTTTTCTGGGGCAGTATTCATGAGGGAAGGGTAAAAAAGAAAGAGGCTATTTAAGAGACTTAAAATGGGGTTGATGAGTGAAAGCGGTCAGGTTTGGGTTGAAATACTGTACGTCCACAAGAAAGCCTTGCCATACCCCCATGCTTCAACCACAGTTATACAATACTATTGACATTACAGAATATTAAATGTTAAATATGATACTGAAATGATAAAATATATCTATTTTTCTTTTTGTGATATTCCTTGACGAACATTGAATAATTAATTTTTCATGCTGTAGGTGTCATTTGATAGCAATTTTTCAAATGTGTTTCTTTGTGTACTGCGATGCATGTAAATGAAAAAGGAGGATACAAACACTTCGGTGTGTTCTACATAAAATCAAATGTTCAGATTATGTTACACGTCATTTAAAAAAAAAACTTTTAAATGAAATACAGTTTGATACATGTTTTTGAAAAATTATGTTACATTTAAATATACAGTATGTACTACATGCTTGGGAAAACAGATAATGGGAAAATGAAATATTTTTCTAAATTAACAATATCGGTGATGGCACCATGGTTTATACACATATTGGATGCATGTATAATATAACACCAAACTGTCAGAAAAAATAAAAAATAAAAAAACAGATTCACTGAGGCCCTGTCCACATGTGGGTATATTCAAAAGCGCAGCTTCTTTTCTTTGCAGTTTGGCCATTCGTTCACAAGAAAGTGCAGCACCAGGTCACTGAAACAGAACATTTATTGAAAACTCCTGCCAGAGAGAAGATTTTCAGAGACTCTGGTTGCAGTGTTATCGTGTAGACAGTGAAACCAAATATTTTGGAGCATACACTTCACCAACTGTAAACTTTTTACTGCTGGCTTAGCAAGCTCTAGACTGTGCTTCATAGCATGCTCTTGCATTTTCATGTGGACGGAGATTTTTTTTCTTTAAACAGAAAAAGGAAAAACTATCCAATCACATCAATGGCACACAAAGCCATTTGTCTTTCAACTGTGATCAGCTGTGGTCATTTTGGTTAGCTCAGCATGAAAAGATCTTTCCTTGACCATTTCAGTCATTGGTATTGCAACTGGAGCAAACAAACAACTATGGAAGGCACTGTCAGAAGATCTCCAGTATAAAGTTGAGGACAGGTACAAGTCAGGAGATGTATACAAATTTTTTTATAAAATTCAAAGGCTTTACCAATGTCTAGAAGCATAGTGAAGTCTATTGATCAGAAGTTATTTACTCTATTTGGAAGGTATTTTGGTACAACACAGACCCTCCCTAGAATAGGATGTCGCTCCAAACTGGATGAAAGAGGCGAAGGAAACTGGTCAGAAAGGCAACCAAGAGGCCTTCAGCAACACTGAAGCATCCCTACAGTGAAGCATGGAGGCGGTAATATTCTGTTATGGGGGTGTTTCTCTGCAGCAGGGACTGATAGAAGGAAAGGCAAATGAGGCACATACCATCAAATTAAGGGAAATATGCTGCCCTCTGCCAGAAAGATGTCAATGAAATGAAGGTTTACCTTCCAACATGATAATGACCCAAAGCAAACAGCAAAGCTGACCACAAAGTGGTTGAAGGAGAAAAAGGTGAATGTCCTTGCATGGCCTCAGTATCACCACTCTCTATGTGCAGAGTACACAGTTTGTGTAGGGCACCATCTCCCAGGGGGAACCAGCCCAGTTGATAAAGAACAAATACCTTCTGTTCTATATTAATAATAAAATGAACACACACACACACACACACACACACACACACACACACACACACACACACACATCTCATCATAAAAAAAAAAAAAAACCTTTTTACGGTGACATGCCATATTCCTGCATCCACGATCGCTCGCACCTCATGTTTGCGGCTGAATGCAAATTATCATAATTGATGGATATCTACCTATGAAAAGACATCATCAACTGAGAAAAAAAAAAAAGCCCGTGCATCATTTTCATAATCCCGATGTCATTTTTTAATGTCTGTATAATTTAACCACCAACAACGCATCTAATATTCTTTCTGATATTCCACGTTCTCTTACCAAAATGGTTTTACTACGAATAACCCCCCCCCCCCCCCCCCCAAAAAAAAATCATAGTTCTTGTTTACCACAAATTAACCATGGTTTTGTTACTTCAAATTTACAAAGTATTCGATTTTTTTGTGGTTATAAAACAGACCTAAGCCAACATCAATTAAAAAATGAATTATATAAAAACAATGATGTAATAACAATACATGTCAATGTTAAAATAATGAAACCATGTTAAAATGCATAATGTAGTACAAAACAAACAGTATGTACATTACGAATGGCTACAAAGGGAGCCAAAGGCCTGGAAATGGCGGCTGTTACACTTACAGGACGATCAAATCCTTGTTTAATATTGACCAAACATTTAGGCAAATTCAAATATTTAATTTGTGGCCACATTTTTGCAATAGAAATACTTCAGCCTTTGTAATTACTTCAACAAAAACATGACATCACAACCCTTACAAAAATTTACCCTGGCTTTACTGTAGTAAAATACATTTTCTTTTGAATGATTTCTTGAGATGAGTGCTTGCTAAAATCAATCAGAAAACTGTATTATTAAAATCATAGCCATAGTTAACTGTGTATAACTAAACTTGTAATTTGTAAATAATATAATTCAATTACAATTATTTAATTCATTGACTTTTATATTTTGCCCATATGGTGGGTCCTTTTTTTTTTTTACACTTCCATAATATTTGACGAAGGGGACACAACAATACAATTCTGCTTTAGGGCACCCATCTGGCCAGCAGCGACCCTGCAAGCCCAGACATAAAGCCCACTGGAAATCTGTGGAATGACTTGAAGACTGCAGTACACAAACGCTCACCATCAAATTTAACTGAACTTGAGCAGTTCTGCAAAGAACAGTGGGCAAATATTGCAAAGCCTAGATGTGCAAAGTTAGTAGACACGTTCTAACAGACTGTAATTAAAGCAAACGGTGTTCCAACAAAATACTGACACAAAGGAGGAATCATTTTCCAACTCAGTGATTCTGTTCTTTTTGTTGTCATTTTTTTTTTGGGGGGGGGGGGGGGGCGGGGGTCAAGTGGCAGCTACGAAGAGATGGAACAGTCTTCCGTCTTACATTTGAGTCGCTCCTACTCTTACATTTTTAAAAGATCTCTGAAGACTCACCTTCTATGTTTGGCTTTTGAGACTGCAGTGTGTTGAGGCATTGAGTCTGTTTGTGCCGTTTTGGTGGTGTTTTATCTGTTTTGATGTTGTTTTTTTTTCATATAAGAGTAATAATTTCATTATTATACAGCAATTTGGTCAATGCTCTATTGTTTTAATAGTACTTTATAAATAAAACTAATCTACCCTATTTTCATTTTTTTTCTGACATGTTGGTGTATCTTTCTCTTAGATGTTTTAAGTTTCACGGAGTAAATGCAGCTGGATAAAACAAAAACTGGATGCAAAGCAACAAAATGTGATTATTTTAAACTGGGGTGATTCCTTTATATACCCACTGTGTGTGTGTGTGTGTGTGTGTGTGTTACAAAGCTCATCGCTCTGAAAAGTGCAGTGTGATCTGATTGGCCAGCTATCTAGTGAATTTCTCGAGCTTATGATGGAAATGTTATGCTCCTTGCCAGGTTCAAGAAGCTTTCCTCTGTAAAATGTGCTGCACACACTCGAACATTTGGGTTGTACTGTTCTGGAACAGTGTTGTAAATAAAGCTTAACCACTGATTTCTAGTTGTGTCCTCTTTTGGAGGGCCAAAAAAAGTAGTTTGGCTTTCCCAATGAAACATACAGTGTCTCCACGATGGCAGCAGCCGCAACAATACTATAGTCTTTATGTATAAATTTGGGCAGCGTTGTGCAAATCTTCCCAAACAGTGACGTAGACATGTGGGGCGTGGTTAAACGAGGTATTTTAGGAAGGCGTGGCTTAGCGTTTACTTTAATAAAGAATACCTCTTTGGGTTTAAGACTTTAATCTCTGTGACTTTACAGATCGTCTGTATGCACAAACAGATTTTAACACTCCAAAAACAAAGGAAAACATGAAATCACATAATATGACCCCTTTAAATGTATCCAGACACTTTAAATGAATCCATACACACTTAAATGCTGACATTTAATAGTGCATGCAGATCAGGCAGTAAATATGCAGTAGTTGGAATCCCTGTATGTAAACAAACAGCAGCAGGGAAAGAGAAGTTGCTCTTTTTCCTCAGAAGTCTTGTCTTTCTTGAGCTGGCTGGAAGTAAACAGGTGATGACATGGCTCTGAGAGCAACAAGCATCTCAGGTATCTGATTGGTGTGACAAAGCCATCTAATCCTCGAGCAAGCCACTTAGACGTCACACCCAGTGAAAAGGGTCAGAACTATTAACTATGCTGGACAAACCAGTCAGGAAGGGTTTGACAATGACTAACCTACTTTTCAGGTTAGAATAGGCAAACAAAGGTCACAGAATTTCACTTTGGTTTTAAGAACCTATTGTATAAAACAAGCATGAGGTGATTTTGTTTTTACACCATGTGCCAATCAAACACAACATACCACAGCTGAACGAAACTGAAACCAGATGGAAAGTTCAAAGTACATATGCCGAGTACCTGTAAATGAACACCTACAAATGACAGTTGAATGAATTACAGCTACATGTTAGAAACTCCCTGTCTGCAATCATTGAGATGTACAACACTGCACATTTGCTTTATGAGAAATAACTTAAAATGGAATTAATTCACAGTTTAGGGTGAGACTACAGAGTAATTATTGGTGAAAGGTCTTTGGAGAACATTGATTACAAATAATAATAATAATAATAATAATAATAATAATAATAAAAAGAAAGAAAGAAAGAAAGACTTTGTGAGAGCAATTGGAAAGGAAGGTCTTGCTAGATGTAGAGTAAGTTATTACACATTGCTGAAATATTATGATATGTACCAATGCATCATTCACAATAAGACTAGGTACATGTACATGTATTCATAAAGTAAACTGGGTTGAGTTCATGCTAACTTTAAGATGATACACAATTTTGTATATCTGCCAATTTATAAACAACATTTTTATTTTTATTTATTTGTTTATTTGCTTTTGTAGTATCTTCGCATGGTTAGGCTCTATTCAATAACATATTAAGTGTAATTTTACTAATATAATAAACATAAGGCCTCCCAATTTTTAGGGCAAAAACTATTTACATAATGTTATTAAATATTTTTTCAAAACAAGTAAATATTATTGTGAAAAATAAAAATTTAATTAAATAAACAAGCTTTTGGATAAAGTGGTTTGTTAATGAACAAACTCTGAATTTTATTTTAAAAATAATAATAAAAAGTAGTCAAATTACAAATTGCTTTTGTAGTATCTTCACATGGTTAGGCTCTTTTCAATAATATATTAAGTGTAATTTTACTAATATAATAAACATAAGGCCTCCCAATTTTTAGGGCAAATCCATTTACATAATGTTATTAAATATTTTTTCAAAACAAGTAAATATTATTGTGAAAAATAAAAATTTAATTAAATTAACAAGCCTTTGGATAAAGTGGTTTATTAATGAACAAACTCTGAATTGTATTAAATAATAATAAAAGTAGTCAAATTTCTATTGTGTCTATATTTTATTGTGATATGCAAATATGTGTGTGTATTTATTTATTCATTCATTTGAATGAATTTGTAACCATTTGTAAATGGTTAAACGTGGAAGACAAAAATATCAGTTAAACGTTGAGGAGAAAACAGGTGTAGGCGAAAAGACGAGACCGGAGAAAACTACAGCCTTGCAATCGTAATTTAGTGTGCATGTTATGGCCAACGACTGTAAACAGGTTTATGGCTCTATTAGAATTATCACGTGACTATTGGTATAATCTGAAAATGCCAATCATTCGTTCAGCGATATTCCGATTTTATCTTATGTTGACAAAAATAATAATTAAAAAAAATAATAATAATAATAATAAAATAAATAAATAAAACCTGTTCAAATATTAAACAGGTACGTTCCAATGAATTAACAGCATGTGTGTAACACTCCGGTTAGAGGTTGAGCAGAGTGTATGGTTGTTGAATATCAATCGGTATCAAAGAGGGGAAATATTTTCCCTGTAGTATCTAACGTTACCAAATACTCCCCAAAACTACAGTAACAAGATTGGAAACCTTTTTTAACCAGTAAACTACAGCATGCAGAGCGTTTTCGCGCAAACAAACACCTGCAGTCGCGAGTTTACAGCTTTCATTATTCACATATACGCAAACTGAATGTCATAAGTGTTTAATGCTAATAATATAATCAATGTAATTTACCATTTCGTCCTCGTCCCCTTCATTTTCTCCTTCTTCTTGGTGGTCCCCGTTTCTCGCTTTTATCTCGTCGCTGCATTCATCAGAATCACTTGCCTTCACTTTTTCTTCAACACCTACACAATCTGAGCAGTGATGTTTAAATTCTTCCAAGTGTAACGTTAGTTCGGATTCATACGGCTCGGCTCGTGTCTCGGTGTCTGACAGCGTGTCTGAACCTGAAGAATCGCCTCCGCCGCCTCCAAATTTTTCTGACTGCTCACTCTCCATTGCCTTAAAACATCACGGTAATTGTCTTAAACTAATGACATGCTGAAGGACAACTTATTTGAGCTCCAGCTGAGCGTCCGAGAGGACTCCCTTCACTGTACTGCTGTAATTTCGACTGACATAAATCCTCATAACATGACAAACATCCATTGAAAGTGAAGTTTGTTTCGCGTCCTGTTTAACGCAGCGCCGCCGCCGCAGAGTCTTTAACTAAAGTCTGCGCTCATTGGCCAAACAAACCCCGCCCATCAACCAATGAGAAAAGAGCTCGCTGGTCAAGGACTTTTAAATCAGTGGCGCACACAGAAAAAGGTTTGTCGGGGACTCGGGTGTTGAGTTGCCAGTTACAGCAGGGATAAAAATAAATTCCAGTTCGTTTTATGAAATCAGGAGACACGAATTGTTTGTATCATATTTAATGGTAAAGTGTGATTCCAACTTCAGTAGTTTGGCTGGTCATTTGCCAATTAGCACAAGCATTCCATGTCATAGAATTTTAAGGACTAGCTATACATGTGTGTTTGACAGATTCATCGGTTTTTATAGGCATTTTCTATTTTTTGGGGGGGAAACAGATAATTAAGTGACGGAGAAAACATAATAAGCACAGATATTCCATCTTTAAAAGAACACAAGCATTTTTTTCTTCAGATTTTTTTTTTTTATATGTGCAAACAATACAAAATTTTGAAGTCATAGTGCTTTATAAACAGAGCCTTTGTGCCCTCAGGTGAGAGTGAGGTGTGAGATCTTTATTAGTCCATGAAGATTCACTAAACGTGTCCAAGAGACTACCAAACCATTGTGTAAAATATACCATTGATTTAGGGTCCCCAGACTGTTGAAAGAACCACACTTCTTGTAAGTGTTAAAAAAGCAGTCTCTTGATCAGCAAGAGTTCAGTCTACTGTAGTTCATCGCTACAACAACTGTGCAACACCTGACTTAAAGTGTAAATTAATAAATCACTGCAAGATTTATAGATTCACTGTATAGCTTTGTCAAACATATTTCAAGAAATATACATGCATACGTATTTATATGCTTCATTTGGATCCACAATTAAAATCGGATCATCGAATATATAGACTTTTTTAAATGTATTATATAGCAAGATGAATTAATTAGTAAATAAATAAATAAATAAATAATAAAACATGTTATAGTCCAACAATAGTCATATTTAGGAATTCTACTACATAACTTTGTAACTACATGTCAACGTGTTAGGGTTAGTAGAATAAGTTGACATTCTTGCAAAGTTGTAGACAGTAGAATATGGGGACCATCAAAATAAAGAGTAAGCAGATAATAAGCAGACAGTCTATTAATACTCTAATGACTGGTAGGGGATATATACTTGCAAAGTTACTTATACTGTAGCCATCAAAATGTATATTGTTATCATCAACTGTGTACTGTGACAGTTTACATTACAAAGGTGAAATATCTATAGTTAGTTAGTACACTTACTGCACACTAGATGGCGTACATCTACAGTAGTTAGATTTGATATCTGTACATTGGCCTGTGATTTTCCCAAAATGACCTATAGAAAAATGGAAAAAGGTAGAATTTACACACTGGTCTGCAATTAAAGTTGTTTTGTTTTCATTGGGGTTAGGGATAGGGATTTAGGGTTTATCAAAAAAAAATGTTGTAACCTTAAAATACTTTAAAAAGCATGTCAATATACAGTCACGCTACACCCCACAATAACAAAGTATATGTATTAAAAAGAAACAATTTAAATATCACATAGTTATTAAGACTCTTTGCTATATAGCTGAGGTGCATCACATTTCTCTGAATCATGGTTAAAATTGTTTCTACATTAGACTGGAGTCCAGTAAATTGGACATAATTTGGAAAGGCACACTGGTCTCACAGCTAAAATTGCATATCAGAGCATTAATTCATGTAGGGAGATAAAATACATAATTGAATGCCTTTTAGTATAAGGCTGCAATGTAATGCAGCGCAGTGCAATGCAATGCAAAAAATAAAATGAAGGGTCTTAACACTCTGAATGCACCGTATGTTCTAATATGGATTTTTTCACCACTATCATTATCATCTCACTATCCTTGTATCATTATGACAAGATGTTGATTCAGTCTCAACCTTTACCACAATCTCACACAGAGCAAAACAGCCCACACACTCTTATCTAAATCAAGGATCAAGACTGTCGTCTTCCATTCGTCAGGTGATCAAAGCGATGAGTGGTAAGAGAATTGATAAACATACAGGTGGGGGATTTTAAAACTGTGATGTACATTACTCTAAATATATGACCAATATCCTGTGAATGTCCCTTTGACTGCTCTGTATATGTTTTACTCACATGTTGGAACTAATTTGAAATAAGTAAAGGAAATATATATGTTTTTTTTTTTTCAATCTTGCTCAAGTTCATTTCTCAGAAGGAGCCCCGCCATGTGTACAAATTGAAAGGATGTTCTTACAAATTTTATCAAACCCGCTGATCACTGTGCGGTTGTCGTTGTTCGCGCTGTGACAAAAACACGCTCCGTGTGCTGTTAAGCAGCAAGCTGGGTAAAAACTCTTTGTACTTATGTGTTGCATTAAAGCTGTGAGTTTTTTCCCATACACATAAACAACATTGCAGATACTGTAGATGACTCTATGAGGTCTCCAGCTATACACAACCAATCTCATTAAAATGGTAAGACAGTGTCTATTAGGCAAAACCTAAGGTTTAGGTTTTGCCTGGATGTCTTTTCTGTGTTGATAAATGAAATGTATAGATGCTGTTAAGGAGGACAAGCTTTTAGTGTTACTGCAATGTGTTTCCTAAGTTAGGCCTCCTAACGTTGAATTCTCTGAAGTGTGAACATGTCTCTTCCTGTGTGTGTTTGTGTGTGTGTGTGCTTGTAGGAGAAAGAGAGAGATATTTAACTTCTCACAGCTCATACCACATGTTCTCCAGTACAGTATCTGTAGTCACTATATAACTGCCAAATGCATCATTTAGATAAAACTGTTAGTTCATCCTTGTTTTGTGCTGCTTTATGCACTGGACATGTTTGTGAAACAATAGTATTCTAAAATATTTCTAAGCATGAAATGTCTGTATTCACTTCATACGTGCAGTTTATTAGTAACATAAACTCTCTTTCAGATAGTGGATGTAGTCAAACTTTAGAATGTGTGGAACCTACATCAGGCTGAAAATGTGTTTCCTTGAAAGCTCAATAGAAGCAAAGAAGTGAACTGACTTAACAGTTCCTCTTTGGTTTTCTGAGATCTGTCATCTGAAACGTTCACTCATTTCTCAAAAGTTTCAAGGGCCTTAGAGTAATCTAAGAAAAGTGTTGGTTCCCTTAAAAAGCAAGTTCCCACCACACATTTTGTACTTGTTATGCAGCACCGAACATAGTGAACATAGTAAACAAAAGCTGAATTTAGCCATGAGGTAAAAAAATATCATTCATATTGAGAAAGATTATATCATATATGATTCTTTTAATGTCTTTTTATTTCTTATAAGTTTGTTCAATTTAATTGTTATATAACAACAATGATTACTTAATGGTGGAATCTATAACTTAAAGGGTATACAGCTAAAAGTTCTTGTTTGTTATTTGTAAATATGTTAAAGAATCACAGAACTGATTTTGTATTGTTGGTTATCTGTTTTTTATATTTGTTTGCTTATAGTTTATAGTTCCTGTGGCCCAGTGGTAGAGCATTGAGTTAGCAGTGCAAAAGGTTGTGGGTTCAATTCCCAGGGAACACACATACTGGTCAAATATTTAGCCTGAATGCATTGTAAGTCGCTTGGGATAAAAGCATCTGATAAATGTAAAAGTTGTTCACATCCATTTAGCAATAATCAGACATAAGTTTATCAAAGTCACACTCAAGCGCGCACACAACACTATACAATGTGTTACAACACTCCTCTGGTCTCCCCAGAAAAAAATAAAGACTAGTCTGTACATTTCACTCATTGCATTTACTCAGTAAATCAGTATTTGCTATAAAAATGCTGTTTTTAATGGTTGACAAAACCACAGCTCAGTGAGAAATTTTAAAGTTAAGTTCTCAAGCGATAAATTATTTCTCTTTTCTTTCTACTACAAAAGTTCAACTATGCATGCTAGATTGCAGAAGTGAAACTGAGTTTTTATTGCACAAGCTCTGTATATGTAAGTTTCATTTGCAATTTGATACTGAAGAGGATTGATTAACATCCAGTTACTCTATGGCTATGATGGCTACCACACTGTATGGAGCCTATAATGAGAGCACTGTGCTAATCTGACTGTGCATAAACAATTGTCAGACTACAAAATTTTAATCTACAGTTTTCCCCCAAAATTCTGTCAATTTATATATGTTATTATGTAGAACATTCAAATCTTAAAAGTTAGTATTTCTCTTGGTTATGGATGGATAAAATAATCAAACATCATCAGTCAAATAATACAATATGATAGTTATGATGCATTTATTATGCATTTATTAAGACATTAAGCTACTGTTATCATAGAGCTTTGATATGTTCTGTATGAAATTCTTGACTGTTCTCTAGTTCAACAAACACATACAACCACAGGCATAACCTAGGTCTATTTGAAGGCAAAATATACAACCACAGTTGAGGCTTTAGGTTAAGTTAATTTTAACTTTAGGCTAGACAAACCTTGAGAACTACCTGAATAAAAACAACCTACAGCGGTTAACTCATTACATCTCTGAAAACAAGTAGTCCTTTGCATGTCAAGACACCATTATTATCATCTATAATCCCATCTGCAGTAAAAGCATTCTAATATTGCATAACAAAACTAAAACCCTGATAATATTCATTTTTGCCCCATAAACCATGCCCCTCTGCAAATTTTTGACTGACTGAAATACTGTCCCACATTAGGCTAATCATACTGTCCCACTTTTCGAAATCTTATTTCCTAAAGTGCGTCAGTATGAAATTTAATTAAAATGTAAAATACATAGTTTATACAAACAAAGTTATACTATTTTTTGATGGACAAATATTTTATAATGACATTACGCCAAAAAGTAGCAGGATTGTTTAAAATGAATTTATACTCCTTAATATCAAGTTTGTCAAAACTCAATTCATTTTTTTATGGGGGAGCTACAAATAAGAAACCTTAAGTGTCCCAATTCACCCTATATATATATATATATTATATTATATATCATATTGTGTTGAGTGGGGCGGGGCCGAGAGCCGTGGGAACGGGGCGAGGCCGGTGGAGTGATTGGGAAATGAGCAACACCTGCTCCACTCACCGGTCTCGAATCCCACGGAGGAGATGGAGGGATATAAAACTGAAGCGACGACAGTGAAGGACGAGAGAGGACCAGGCTTGGATTTTAGTTTGTGTTTCTAATCTTTTGTACTCCATTTTATTTTCATTCATTATGCAATTGTATGTATATATATATATATATATATATATATATATATATATATATATATATATATATATATAGTACAGACCAAAAGTTTGGACACACCTTCTCATTCAAAGAGTTTTCTTTATTTTCATGACTATGTGTATTGTAGATTCACATTGAAGACATCAAAACTATGAATTAACACATGTGGAATTATATATGGAATTATATACATAACAAAAAAGTGTGAAACAACTGAAAATATGTCATATTGTAGGTTCTTCAAAGTAGCCACCTTTTGCTTTGATTACTGCTTTGCACACTCTTGGCTTTCTCTTGATGAGCTTCAAGAGGTAGTCACCTGAAATGGTCTTCCAACATTCTTGAAGGAGTTCCCCGAGAGATGCTTAGCACTTGTTGGCGCTTTTGCCTTCTGTCTGCGGTCCAGCTCACCCCTAAACCATCTCGATTGGGTTCAGGTCCGGTGACTGTGGAGGCCAGGTCATCTGGCGCAGCACCCCATCACTCTCCTTCTTGCTCAAATAGCCCTTGATGCCTTCAGTGTGACTCTACAATTTTCATAGTCATGAAAATAAAGAAAACTCTTTGAATGAGAAGGTGTGTCCAAACTTTTGGTCTGTACTGTATATATATATATATATATATATATATATATATATATATATATATATATATATATATATATATATATATATATATATATATATATATATATAAGACCTCTAACACTAGCTTGCTCTATTCTTTTTCTGTTCTATTTTTCTATTCTTTTCTTTCTTTTTATTTATTATATTATTTTAAAGCCCTTGCTAACCTAACTGAGACTTGTTATAGCACTTAAATAGCATTGCTCTTTGTGTTTTTGATTGCTTCCACTGTCCTCATTTGTAAGTCGCTTTGTATAAAAGCATCTGCTAAATGACTAAATGTAATGTAGCTAATAAATGTATAGAGGGAGAGAGAGAGAGAGAGAGAGAGAGAGAGAGAGAGAGAGAGAGAGAGAGAGAGAGAGAGAGGTGCCTGAATGTATATATGCTGTGCCGCGCCTGCTCTCGAGGTAGGCGGTTCACTGGGTTCTGAAACAGCCTATGAGAGTTCACGAGCACCTGTTGGGCTGTTTTGACGTGACTGATGGGAAGGGAATACCCCGTACTCTTCCGTTAGTTGGTAGACTGCGCGTGTAGCAGACTGTCAGAGGAGGCGACAATGTGCAAGTGCTCGGCTGCATTTTACATTACGCTAGGTATTTGCTTTAGCTGTGTGTGTGTTGTGTTTGTAAGTGTTTTAACAATATTATGGTATTGTATTGAATTTCATTCATATGGTTGCTGAAAAGATAATTCATTAGATTTATCAATTTCAGGTTTCGTATCTCTCTGGACAACTGTACCGTCAACAGGTCAGTATGCGGGCACTGTGTGTGTGTGTGTGTGTGTGTGTGTTTACATTCACTTGGGTCTGAGTCCGTATAAAAAAATTATTTATTTTAACATGTTAACAATAATTTTACGATTTTTAGAAAAAGAAAAACAAAGGCACGTTATCACGTAAAATAAAGACGTGAGATTCTGGAGTGTTTCTAGTTCACTAATGTGAACTTCTTTGTACAGAACATCTTTGTACACGTTTTCTCGTCTATGTTTAAGCACAAGATGCTGTTTAAATAATTCTCAGATCATGCTGAAATGCACAACCTGTGTAGTTCATAATTGTTTATTATTATTATTATTATTATTATTAGCCTATTATTATTTTTTACAAAATTCTATTTTTGCAGGCCATTAGCTTTTAGCCATTGTTTTTTTAAAAAAAAATAATAACCTTACCTCAGCTTATCATTATACACAGGATCCTGTGACTGCAGTTCTGAAAACTTGAACTTATTAAAACATAAATGTAACAACACAGAAGGTAAGAAATGTATATTTCTACTAATGATGTAAGCAATGTATTTTTATCCAGTAAATTGGTGTAAAATAGAAAATATTATGAAAATATGTACATTGACACTTCTTAAGGTTCTATATCACCACTAAATTGTTGTAGAAAGTTGTGTGCTTTTGAAAATGTGTCAAGACAAAAGTCCAATAAAACCTATTCAGTTATTGTATGGAAGTGGTTCAGATTGCCCAATATAAGTTAAGGATTGCTGTTTTCTTCTTGTAAAGTCTATTTACAGTAAGTGCAAGTTTCCCATCTTGTTCGCAAAGTCTGTTTTCACTAATGCTGCCCACTATTGTCTAATTGAGCCAGATGACATTACAAAAGAGACTAAGATGACAAATGGGACAATTATCTAGTGTCGGGACACAGAATTTAGTTTCTGACATGACCCACCCAAGTTTGAATTTAATTTTATTTGTTCTATTAACTAGTTTATCAGATGAACTATAATATAGCATGTAAGCTACCACTTAACCTTCTTGACTTTTTAACAATTAAAATGATAAAGCATCATGTCATAATTTTGACAATCTCAAGAAATGTTCTCATATTTTATACAAAAAGTTTTGACTGCATTCACTAGCTCTACATTCAGCCCTGTTAATTTATTAATAACTACAAAATAGTGGCAGCTTAATTTACTCTGTTATTTCCAAACCTATTCCCCACCCCTCTTGCTTTTTCATTTAAATATAGAAAATGACTAGAAAATAAAATGGTTTAGACCTCCGGAGCTGGACAAATACGTTGTTTACATTTCAAATTAAAGACCTTCAAGTCCTGTTTTGCACTTTATTTGTGGCAAGTGGTGTTATTTTTTGTATATATTAAAAGTAGATATTTCTCATCTCACAGGAGTTTCTGATTTAGCATGCTACATAAAATATATCAAAAACCAACATATGTCCTTCTGTGAATGGACAGGAAACATGTCAACCTCATACACACTGTACACAATACAGTAAGTTTCTGTAGGCTGAGCTTCACTCCATTTTTTTTAATCCTCATATCACAACTAAAAGTTAACGTCTTATTTATTTTATTACTGATAATTCTATTTAACAATCCACACTCTTTGTTTCCTGTGTAGGAGAAAATGTAGTTGTATAGCTGTACATCAGAAGGACAACATTTGGACTTCCATTGACTTTCGTGTTGTCTTACAATGGAATGTGACGGCTCATGTTATTGCAAGCAGTAAAGATCAGTCCTCGTGTACCTACAAAAATTTCAGCGGAATTCCATCCATGATGAGTATGTTAATCAAAAATATTAATATTAGTAACTTCTAATTCATTAAAATCGGAAATGTATCGAATCTCTGACCTTAATTTAAATTAGTGGTGGGCCGTTATCGGCGTTAACGTGCTGCGTTAACGCGAGACTCTTATCGGGCGATAAAAAATTTTTCGCCGTTAATCTATTCTCAAAGTTGGGTTGGGAGCTGGGTGAGCCTGGGTCTATACTAAGCAAGCTATGATGACTTTCACCTTGATATTTTATATAAGCGACTGGCTGAGGCCAGCCTAAAAAGATGCTCAGGACAGTCGTCAGACCACTGCTGCGCATCGTCACGAAAGCTGATCTTTTTCACATGTTTTTAAGCCGTACCGCTTGTCGATTTAAACATTAAAGCATCCAAACCTCGCGCTGTGTTCAGTGCGCATGAGAGAGAGAGCCGCGTATCATGGACAGCGACACTGAACCGAGCTCTCTTCTGCGAAGAGAAAGGCGTCTCAAAACACTTGAACATCGAATTTGCTTATTTTTGCTCTTGTGCCGACAAATACATAGAAAATGGGATGTGTATTATATTAAATGCGTTCACCGTCTCTTAAAGGGACCGCGCCTAATTTAGCTACTGGCTGCTGTAATGTTAATCCAAGAAAATGAAAATGAAAATCACTCACTGCTCTTGACTGAATAACTTTGTAGTTTTAAGTCAACCCAAAAATTATTCAGACACCAGATCTAATTTTTGAGATATATATATATATATATATATATATATATATATATATATATATAGCAAAACTGTAATAATGTGATAAATGTTGAAGGAGTCTCAATAAATGTAGGTTTGATTGTATATTTCATTAGTGCTATTTTACATTTAATTATTTGGTTTCTGTACCTTGACACCTACAAACTTGAAAAAAACGTAAACATTGGTGTGAAACAGGCGTAATGTTGTTTGCACCTTGTGCAATGTGGAATTAGTTTACCGCTTTTTCAAGCAGTTTGTGATGCATTTTGGAAACAGGAGATGAGCCCCTTTTCTAATGCACCACCTAGCTTGATAAACCCCTTCTCAAAGACTTACTGTTTGTCAATTTTATTTGGGTAACACACATATTCTGTATACCTTCGGCAGAATTCGAATGAGCCATTTTAATCTAGATTAATCTAGATTAATTTCAAGATCACAGTGAGATTAATCTAGATTAAAAAAATTAATATATGCCCACCACTAATTTAAATATACTGACTTAGCTTGAAGTTACTAGAATGATTAGAAATAGTACATACAAGAACTTCAAATATTAGTTAAAGCTGCATGAAAACTATTTTACCAGACAGAAATTTCTGCATATTAGTATGTGATTCTGCATTGGAATATTTCATGTTTTCTTTCATTTTAGCAATGTGTGGTCCTCATTCAACAATTACTCACGAAAGAAGCTCAGGCAATCTGACTGTGTTGGTGGAGTGGGGAAATGAAAAACAAGATATTAAAAGCTTCCTTGTAAAGTACAGAGAGTTCAACACTACAAGGTGGAAAGAGGTTAGTAGCAGACATCAGACAAGAGGTCAGGCATTTATTATTCATTTCCAAAATAAATAACTGCACATTGCCACATCCTTTTACTTACTCATTTGAAATATATTCTCATAACTGGCTGACACCTGTTAAAAAATAGTGTAGCTAACACACATAATAAATAATTTGTCCAATGAGTATACAAAGGTGGCTTTTCTTTTTTGCTCTCAATTTATGAATATCTTCATGTGCATTTTTTTCCCTTAAACCCTGAATAATTTAGGATCCTGGTCTAAAGGTTATAGTAATAGAGTGTGTACCTTTTCCCAAACCGTCATACCCATAAAAGGTGCATATTAGTACTTTGAGAGCACAAATTAGTTCATAAATTTAACGTATGGCAACTTTTAAAATACTACTGGCACAAGTGACAACTTTGTTTCTGAGAGTGTACAATTATAGCACACTTATGGGCATACTGCAACCCATGATGTAATGTGCTCAACTTCCGTTTTAAGAGTTGCCATTGTGATGGAAATAATCTCTCATGTCTCATTACTGGTTTCATGTTATCCTCTTATTTTAGAGTAATAGTAAGCAGGATGTCAATTGCTTGGTCGTTTAAAATATTTGTATGGATGGCAATGTTGTGCATAGCAAACCTATACTGTACTTTAGTCTTGGGTCTTGTGCTGGTAAGATGTTGACAGTATCTAGTTCTGTGGCATGTTAGAGTGTGGTATAACACACTGGAGTTGAGTAGAATGCAAGTCAGCTGATAATATGGACGGTTTGGTAAAGAAGAGAGTAGTGGTGTGGTGGGCTACCACAGCGTGAAAAAAACAAGGGTGAAGTTTAGTTAAGAATAGATTCTATCTGCCGTTGTATCTTTCTGTCTGTAAAATCTTTAAAGCTTCAAACTTTTTACACCTTTTGAAAAATTTTCAATCTAGGCTTTCAATCACACCAAGTTCGTTTCGACTAACTTTACTTTACTTGTCTAGTAGTAAAAATGCAGGACTTGGAGTTAAGTTTGCTACAGGCCCATTACCTGATGTGAATTTAATTGCCTGTCCCACCTAATGTTGTACACTTTTCCTCCACAGCAACAGTCTATAGACAACAAAAAAGGCATTTTATTGAATCTGACACCATCTCTGCACTACGAGTTGCAAACACAGTGTGTCTCCAACGAAAAGTGTGTGCATTGTCCACTCAGTAAGGTCATCAAAGTTCCACCTGGTGAGTTGAAGACAGAAGTGACTTAAAACAAGGGTGTATTTACTGATCTATGTATTTTCTTGAAACTATACTTTTGATGTTAATGAAGTGTACTTTTCTGTGCCATGAAACAAGTTACAAACACTCCCTTGTCTTGTTTGATAAAACAGGTAGAGTTGCACTAAACTCATGGCTTAGGTTGAGCTAGTTTTGTTCTTAGTCACTCCGCTCAAAGTCTATGTGTGGTGCAGTTGGCAGAGAAACCACACACTTTATCTTTAATATTTCATCGACCACTGTATTTTTTATATTTCCATTTCCCAGAACTCATAGATGCACCATCAATCCAACTGGAGACTCAAGACCATCAACATCTTTCTATATCACCAGGCCAGAGAAAGGTGGTCGTGAAGTGGGAGGTACTAACACATGTAATTTCCCAAGACCATCTGTGGAAATCCAATAATGGGATCCAATACGAATCAAATAAGATCCTATTGGATAATCAAAAACTCTAATAGAATCTTATCTGAATTTCTATTCCCCATTTGGATCCTGTTGTGTCACCAATAATTTTCTTTGAATATTCAATAGCTACAAAGGTAACAGATACTAACATTCTAGGAACTACAATTATACATAAGCACTCATTCGATTGTAGTAGTTCACTATAAGCTAATCAGTAATTACTATTTTTCAGAACTCCCAGAAAACTGATTAGAAACTATGTACAGTTTCATTATAAATGTGAATAATGCATAATTATTTCTAAAGTGATCATGGTAATTACTCAAATATTACCAAATCCTTCAAATGGAATTCTTAATTATTTTGGTGCAGTATTCTACATGATAGCTCCCTAGTAATGACTGAAGTTCTTGTAAGCTTTTATGGTTTTTGTAAGGTTTTGGATAGTAATTCCTTTTGATGGATTTGGTAACAATAAAGTCATTACTAGCAGACTACCATCATTATTACAATAGTTATTAAAAAATAAACTAATCCTAAGAATCTTCTAACCATTCATAATAATAAAAAGGAATGAAGTAAAAGACTTACAAATAAGCATATTTTTATGCAAAGTATGTTAAATTAGTAATTTGGGGTATGGCTAATTACTCAAAAGGTTCCAATAGTCTTTACGGCTCTCCAGTGATTTGGTGAGAAGTGTGGACCGTAAGATATATTTTCTTTAAGTAGCCTAATACTGATAATTTGCACACACACACACACACACACACACACAAAAATGACTACAAAAAAGTGTGAAGTTCAGAGAAATGATTGCCCAAAATCTTTGAAACTAAAAGCCATTATCAATCTTTAGTAAATGATTCTGTACGAGGACTCATAAAATATACTAATTATTAACAGCTTATCCAAATCATAAGCCTGCTATTTCCTATTGATTATAAATGGTTAAATATTAAAGAAGTGGTAAAAAGTCTCATTTAGCTAGTAGTTGTTGCTTTCTTTGTTCCAGGGGAAAGAGCAGTAGAGGCAAAGATCAATTTACAAGCATTTTTTTAAATAACAAATGAGGTAATCCAGCAAGATGCAGAAGAGAATAATCCAACTCAGGGACCCAACAACTTCTCACACTGCATGTTAAGAAAGCAACAACAAAGACTACTGAAACACAGAGGTTTATATACATAGGACAACAAAGGGTTACACAAGGCACAGTTGAGGGTAATTAGTACTGTTGCCATGGAAACAAAATACAAAGGGAAACACAAACTATAAATCCAGGCTGAAGAAACAGAAATGTTACAGTTGTGAATTACTGCATAGTTAGATTAATAAGAATGATAACATTGCTACTAATTTGTTCCTGTGTAGTTATTCATGTAATTATTCATGTTAGTCATTCATGTAGTATAACAGTTTTCTCAAGTGTTACCGGAATCCTTTAAGATCGGTTCAAAATTATAATCGAAATTCTGATCATACCTTTTTTTCCCAGTATGCAAACAGTGAGGCTGTGGATAACTACAGTGTGACAGTGAGGAAAGTATCCGGGGAACCCAGCAACCGGGACAGTTTCAGTACTAAAGATTCATCTCTCACCCTGGTCCTATCCTACTCTGCATATAACATCAGCATTAAGGCTTTAAACCGTGCTGGATCATCTCCTGTTTCCAGTATAACCATTGAGCAAATGGATGAATGGAGGGGTACATTGCTTTCACATTTTCTTAAATGCTACATGCAGACTACTCTGGTTAGCCTCATGTCAAGGAGTAAACATACTGTATATATGAACAATTTGCCACGTTGCTGTTGTAAATGCTGTGTATTATTTACATTTTTTGTTTTTTTTTGTTTAGATATGTTTGGTCCATTCACTGTCAACATAACCAGCAACAACAGTTTTAGTCTGTCCTGGAGCAGCTCTGACTCAAGTGTCTGTTACTCTGTGGAGTGGTGGGCCAAAGGACAGAGACCAGCTTTCCGTCCATTCTATCTGCAGATGCAAAAAGAAAAAACAGTGAAAACCGAGAGCAGTAATGTCCCTTCTATTCTCCCTCAATAAGTAGGATGAAATAACTTCAGAATAATATATTTGTAATATTATATATTATTTGTAAAATGAGTCAAGGGAAACTTGGGATGTCCAAGCTGATTAAAAAAGCCAAGTGTAAAAGAAAACGTTCTATAAGGTTGAATCTAAAGTCTGCAGGTCTCCTGCCATCCAGGAATTTAGACTGACACCCCTGGTCTAGACACAAATAACTATTACAACTATGTTTTCTATTAGCATAAAATATACTTTTATATATATTTTACCTTGATTATAGAAGAGAGAGATTAACAGCTTTATTTATTCACAGCATTAAGTATTCCAGCATGTTCTACTTTTCTTTTCATTTAATGCAGTTTTTCGGCCCTATGCAAGATATTATTTCTTCCTGCACGTCAGACCATACATAGACACCTGCAACATGAAGAATGTGAACGGCAGTGAGACGACCCGTGGCACAGCCCAAACTTACTTCATTGAAGGAAGTGAGTCTAAATATCCATATATGAAAACTATCACATTCATTATATATGAAAAGTTCTAATATATGCTTAGAAAAAAGGGCAAAAATTACCTTTAGTGGTACAACAGCTTGTCAGTGGGTCAGTACCCTCAAAGGCAACCCCAGTACCCTCTCCTAAAAACACAGATACAGTGATTACAAGTTTGCTGGTCTGTAGACTGGGCTGCTTCACTGATAATGCTTTGCTTTTGCCAGAGATTTCTTCATGCATGAATTTAATGCACAAAAGCACAGATTTGTATTGAATTCTGAGTGTGCAAGTGTTAAGGATGTTCTGGATGTGTTAAGAATGATCTACTGAACTTTGCCAGGGAAATATGAGCTATTGTGCAAACTAAAAGAGAGAGAGAGAGAGGGGTTAAACACTGAAAATTTACAGTAACTGGTCTGCTCTAGTTTCCTTGTAATAGTTACAGTAGTAAATAAGAAGAACTTAGATAACTTATGCATCATTGTGTCTGAATGAACTGAAGCTTTTTGGGCTTTCAGGTCCTATCAGTGCTCCTGGGAATGTTAGCACTTTGAATATTACCCAGCATTCCTCAGTGATTACGTGGAGCCCTGTGTCTGAGGAAGACCTACGTGGATTCTTATTGGGCTACTACATCTACTTGACAGAGGACAATAATGAAACTTGTGAGTAGAAGTCAGTCATAAAGTTATGTTTATTCATGTTTTATGATTAAGTTTTTGAATATTTAAAAATAATTATTAGGCATTAATGAGTAATTGCTGGCTGAAAAAATGTTTTGACTGAATTATTGACGACAATAGGGACATTGCTCTGAAGTATAATTTGATAGTTCATGCTTTCAGAGAGTTTCAAGCTTATTATTAAGGATATTAAGGCTATAAATGTGAGATTTTTTTAAATGCAGTCTTTGTGTTTTTCTACAACATTAAACTTTTACAGCCTTCAAAGTGGATCCCAGTGTAAACAGCTATGAGCTGCAGAATCTCGAAAGCAACAGTGTGTACCGCGTGCAACTATCTGCATTTACAGCAGCTGGAGAAGGAGAGCGCAGTGATTACACACACTTTGTCACAAACCCGCCAGGTAAACATCATGATAATTTAGTATGTTACTGAGCTGGTATTTGGGGTTTATCTGTTCAGAATACACACTGAATGTCTGGAGGTTTGTTTTTTAATCATATGGATTGAATTAGTCACATAAGTACTGACTTCATGGCTTATTCTTACAGATTTCACAGCTCTGAACAGCATTATAGCCGCGGTCGTTGTAGGAATAATAATTCTTTTACTAGCTGTTCACTTCAGCATCCGGCTTCTGCACAGGTAGAGACACTTGCATTTTATTTTCTGAAAGATTGCAATATATAACCAGTCAATATCCCTGCATGTCTGTCATCTAATGTAGAGTTCACTGTGCATTTTTACAGAGCCAAGAAACTGCTGTGGCCGAGTATACCAAATCCTGAGAACAGCAATGCTGTTCAGAAAATTGAAATTGCATATGAACTGGTAAGCAAGAGACAAAATATACTGCTGAAACAATCTTTTTGTTGTCAAGGAAAATATACAAAAAATATATAATATTTATACAAACACTAATGACCTGAGATGGTAATACTATGGTTTAAATGGAACAGAAGAGTTAGAATCAGAACCAGAAATTGCCAAATATGTTTGCACATATACAGGGAAATTGTTTTGGTGACAGAAGCTTCCAGTACACAGAGACAATAGCAAAAAAATACTGATAATAAAGAATTAAGATGTGTGAAGGAAATACACAAGGCGTAGCACAAGTGTTTTTGTTAGTCTCCAAGAGGGTCTGGCTGCACACTTGCACTTGCAGTCTTTATTTTTTTTTTATTTTGTTGATTTTTTTTATTACTTTTTGTTTGAATTTACCAACATTTTATAACAGTAGCCAGGTGGCGAAGACAAGAAAAAAGAAACTAAATTACAAAGTCACTTGAAATCAATACTTGCACTCTCTGCTACCTGCAACACTTGCAATCAACACTAATCGTGCGTGTTGCCAATGGAGACAAGACACTGTGGTGTCGATTAAAGATTAAAACCAATTTAGTAGCTACTATAACGTACATGGTCCTGCAAGAAAAAGTCAAGTCTGGCAAATCCGTGGCCAGAACGCCAGAATATGAACGCTTGCGCAAAGTCTCTTGTAAGTGTTTTCCTCTCGTAGAAAAACATAAACGCTTAACATGGCTTAGTGTATTAAGACATTATTAAAATATCAAATTAAATATACAGTTCATTATTTTAATGAATATGCATATAGTATTTTCCTCACATACCGCAAAATGTGGCATAATGGACTAAGATAATAAAGGCCAAACTCAATATGCTTCTCTACATTATTAAAATAGGCTACATAACTAATATTTACAGGCAAGCAGGTGAGCCCAGAATAAACGCATTGCGCAAAGTTTCACGTTAAGCATTTTTCCATATAGAATAAACTGTCGACAACTCGTTTATATCACGTCCATTAAGCTACATTATGTGTTTTATTTATAATGATTTTCTATAGGAGGAAAACGTTTAATGTACAATTTAACGTAATGCGTTCTGTACTCGTCTGCTTGCCTGTATGGAGTTGATCCTTTTAAAATCACTTAATGCATTTCATAATGCACGTTCATATTTGCTGGTCTGTATATACGTTGAGTCAACAACAAAACATATAGTCTAGGCCTACTGAATTGTCTTTATCATCTTAGTCTGTTATTAGGTCACATTAAGCGTTTTGTTGTATGGGAGGACAAAGTTTGCTCATTGTGTTCATAGTCATCCGCTTGCCTTGTAGTACATTAAATAATAACTATATTGAATTTGGTCTTTTAAAGCTGCAGTCGGTAACTTTTGACGTTCAAGCGGTTATTAAACAGAACTGCTTTCTTCTCTCTGTTTATGTCTATGATGAATCACAAAGGTACTGGGTTACTCCGCCGCGGTACTCCCGAAGCAATCTAAAATACTCCGACTATAAGCGATAAGCATAGATATGCCATTCGGACTGGAAATATGAACTATCCAATGGCCAAACATTATATAGACGCAAAACATGGGAGTGATTCGACCCTAAGAGTAGTGGGCATTGAGGCTGTTCGCCTGGATGCCAGGGGTGGGGATATCATCAAACGCCTTAAACAAAGGGAGACATATTGGATCTATTCCTTGAGGGCTACTAGTCATCCAGGTCTTAATGAAGACTTTGACCTCTCACCTTTTTTGTAAAAGTTGTGTCTCAATAGGGACAGTGTATTGTTGTCCGTGAATGTTGACTGTTCTTTTAATGTACTGTAATGCCCATAATAATATTTTTCTCCTGTTGCTTTGGAACTATCTTGACAATGAATCCAGAAGTAAGATGGGTAACTAGCCTCTACACATTTATTTGACTTTATGGATATAATTGTGTGGAGTACACAAGATGTTGGTATTGGTGTTACTCTCTCCTGTTGTTGTTTTTTTTGTTTTTTTTCTTCCACTTGGAGATCCTTTATCTTGTATTTGTATGGTTTGATCTTTGGTATTAGCCATTATCTGAACTATTGCCTCTAGTGGCCAAAAAATTGTGTTACAAGTGCCAGAGTGGCACACCTGAAACCAATGCAACTATAAGTACTGCGTGATTCTGTCTGTTTGTTACCAACACCCTGATGAAGGCCAATGGGCCGATACGCGTTGGTGTTTTAATGCTTTAGCCCAACCATTAAAGGCTTTTTAACTTTTGCATCCTATTGAGTGCCTGGACTTGGATTTTTTTCCAAAATCTTTTTCTATATTGAACCCTTCCAAGAGCACCAGAGGATACAAGGGATTCCAGCAGCGCTCCAGTTCTCTTTTGTATAAGCGATAAGCGTTTACCGGGAGCGATAAGAGAAACAACCAATCAGAGTTGCGGTCCTTAACTTTTTTTTGTGTTCAAAGTATACAAAATGTATATAATAAGCGAGTACACCATGAATCAATTTTTTTGTCAAAAGTTACCGACTGCAGCTTTAATTGAACTTAATGTATCTTAATACAGGAGGGAAACGCTTAACGAAAGACTTTGTGCATTGCATTTATATTCTGATGTTCTGTGGCCACAGATATGATGGTCTTGTCTTTTTCTTGCAGGACCATATAGTAGGCCTACTAATTTAGTTTTAATCGTTTAATCACCACCACAGCGTCTTGTCTCCATTGGCAACACACACGATTTGTGTTGATTGCAAGTGACGTCACAGGTAGCGGAGAGTGCAAGTGGTGATTGCAAGTGACATTGTAATTTAGTTTCTTTTTTCTTGTCTTCACCACCTGGCTACTGTTGTAAAATGTTGAGAGATTCAAACAAAAAGTTATATAATAAATAGATAAATAGATAGATAAATATATAGATAAATAGAACAAAATAAACAAAATACAGACTGCAAGTGACGTCGCTAGCGGAAGCAAAGTGTCTGAGAGTGCAAGTCTGAGAATGCAAGTGCAAGTCTACAGCCAGAGCCTTCTGCTAGTTTCAGCCTGACACAGTTCTCATTTTCCCGTCCTGTGACGCATTGTTTAAACAGCAAATGCATTTGCACCCATAGGCATGCTGGTCTAAAAAAGAAATGTGTTCAGGCGCATTGTTGGTGCATTGCTTTTTTGAGGAACTGAAAATATTTTTTCTTTGTTATTTAAAGAGTGCATTAGTAATATGCGCCTATGGGTGCACAACGTGCATACACTTTGCTTATAATACACACAGGGACACGCAGCAGCACACAATCATTTTTAAAAATGAAAACTTAGCGCAACTGGCTTGTATAGGGGATGGGCGATAAGACTCTGATTGGTTTATAGCATGTTACACCCAATAAAAAACACCCATAACTCCTTAAAGGGGGGGTGAAATGCTATTTTTTACACTGTTAAAGAGTTGGATTCCCATGCTAAACATGGACAAAGTTTCAAAAATTAAGTTGTACGTTTGAAGGAGTATTTTTGTTCCCAAAATACTCCTTCCGGTTTGTCACAAGTTTTGGAAAGTTTTTTTCGAGTATGGCTCTGTGTGACGTTAGATGGAGCGGAATTTCCTTATATGGGTCCTGACGCACTTCTGCCGGAAGAGCGCGCGCTCCCGTATAGCAGAGCACTGAGAGGCTGAGCACAGACAATCACTGATCACAGCGAGAGCGTCACGAAATGTCATAAAAGAAGTGTTTTTTTGGTTGCCAGGGCAAGACAACCCTGCACAGATTACCAAAAAAAAACAGTATTAAGGGACCAGTGGATGGAGTTTATTTTTACAGAGCATCAACGGAGTTGTGCAAGTGTTTTTGTTTGTTCCCTGCATTTCGAAGATGCTTGTTTTACAAACAAGGCCCAGTTTGACGACGGATTTGCGTATCGTTTATTTCTTAAGGATGATGCAATTCCAACGAAAAAGGGTCACGATCGTGTGTTGGAACCACAGGCTGTGAGTAAAACTGCTTAAAATATCTCTGCCTCCTTGTTAGTGCGTCCGCCTCCCATGCCGGAGACCCGGGTTCAAACCCGCTCGGAGCGAGTCGTTGCTGCTGCTGCTTTCGTTCAGTTTCAGCCTTGGGACCTGATTCTGGATCATAAATAAACGGCTGAATCTGACTGTTAGCCATGGTTTGTTTTGGATGATGTTTTTCTTTTCCTCACGGTAATGTCACAACTTCCAAACGCTCTCTCTCTCAACGCAAAAGCCTATTCGCGCTCGTAATTCTTTTGCTCCGCCCACACGTCACGCCTCCAGCCAGTCGAGTTTTTCCGGGAAAAATCGGTACAGACTATCTTTCTCTTATGAATATAATAAAACTAAAGACTTTTTGGAGTAATGAAGGATGCAGTACTACTCTATAGGTACTCAAGATTAACAGGATATTGAGTGAAAACGAGCATTTCACCCCCCCCCCCCCCCTTTAAGAGAATAGAGACAGCCTGTGAAGACCATGCGCCCAGGCACACCGACCGTTTTCCCGTCGTTAAAACTAGCAAAAATGGATTCAGACACGCCCTGTGTGCACCTGTTGCATGCGCTTTAGGCCATGCACTTTGGACCATGCACTTAGTTTGTTAAAATAGAGCTAATAAGTCACTCGTTTTCATAAAGTAACACTGTCAAACAGCGACTTCTACAGGTAAAGTTACAGCGGAGGCATGCCTCCCTTCGCTCCATAGACTTTCAACAGAGACCCAAAAGCAAGCCATGACTTTTCTAGAGGCTCAGATGAAGGGGGGAAAGTCACTTGAGAGGAAGTAATGTCGCCATCGCAATATGATTGGATATGAATGGTTATGATTGAATGTGTACGGTTCATACGATAAATCCCGCCTCTTGTTTTTGTGCAAGCTCTCGGTCTGAATGAAGAAAATGATGGTGTTATTGACTAATTATAAAGTAAACAACTCTCTTGCTTAGATATCACTGCTTTGTGCCACATCAAACTAAATCTTGAAATGGTCAGTTTTTAGTGAGCAGCATTTATTTCATTATTTATTCATATTTGTTTATATTAGTTAATACAAATACTATTTCCATTTTTAGTTAATGTAAGTTCACAGTGCATAAACTAATGTTAACAAGCAACTTTTGATTTTAATAATGCATTTAACAATGCATTAACTAAGCTTAATATATGCTGTAGAAGCAGGCTATTGTTTATTCTTAGTTCATGTTAACATCCTCCTCATTTTAAAACATAACCGCAACGCCACTGATGTATATGTGTGTATATATATATATATATATATATATATATATATATATATATACACACACACACACACACACACACGTATACAAGTGTACGTTCTTTACAACCACAAAAATATTTAAGTTTCATTTTATGATGAGGTGTTTGAACATATTCACGAGTGAATTCATTATTTGGATCCTTTGGCCATGTTCTGCTATGCGTTTCTTCTGCAGGGTATCGTGGAGCCACTAATCAGACAGAGATTAGAAGAAAGTGAGGGATGTGATTCCAGTACAGTGTGTGTCATTGGGAGCAAGAGGGAGGCATCTCTTCTCAGCAGCCCTCCCACTACACTTCTCCTCAGTGAAGATGAGGACAGCCCATCCATCCCGGAGGAGATCGCATCACCTGACATCCCAACACAAGTCCCAACCAGAGAGCCTGCTGTCAAAGAGACTTTCCCTACGGACTTGAATAAAACAGACTCCATTTTGAGCACTTCTTTCAACGAAGAAGTCACATCCTTTAAAAGCAAAGACCCTGGAGAGACCGCTTCCAACCCTACAGTATCGGACTTCATCCCAGCATCCCAACCTGCTGTGGTTTTCATGAGCGATTACACTACCATGGAGATCTTCCAGCAGGTCACTATGACAGGGATTCAGGGTCCATCCATTCAAGCAGTAAAACCTGAATTGGTTGCTGTACATACAGGGCAGGATTACATTCGGCAGTCCTATTTTTTGCAAGAAACAGTCAAGGAACCACCAGGGGCATTTAATGGTACTGATTTTTTGAACACAGAAATCACAGTGCTTTGAGACACTTTTATCCTGTGATTTAGAGGACACTTACTATACGGACACAATCCCTCGGGAGCACCCTAAGATTAGGAGCCTCATTTATGGGGTATAATGTTCATTGTCCTGTTCCTGACAGCTTTAGCCTTTTAGTAATAAAAGATGGAATGCGCTACTTGCATTGACAGGGAATTGGACTCGGGTCTCCGAATTCTACCTCTGAAGCATTCTCACGACAGAGACCATGGCATCAATGACACAAGCCTAGATGTTCCTTAAACGAGGACATGAAATGCATTTTCAAATCTTTAAATCATGTTTCTTGAGGTTATCAATGTTTAATTGCATAAAAAAGAGAGTGAACCACGTTTCCATCCTTATTTTCACTATTTCTTAAACACTTGATTTCAAAGGGTTACCTCTTTTTTTTTCTCTAAAAGGTTTCTTCTAGTGTTCAAATGATATGAAATATATATATCTCTGCACTGTGGCTTAAATTATCGTACATGATCTGTACAGAATACACTATATCTCTTTGTGAATGTACAGTTTTACATTAAATATATTTGTAAAATATATCATCATCTGCATTCAAGTTTAGGGACTTGCAACTTGAACTTCAAAAACATGGTAGTGAGTTTAACATCCGCAAGCACCAATCACATTTTCTTAAGCAAATGTAAACAATCAAAACAAGAAAAACATACTGCATTGATAAACTGGAAGTATAACTCTTTAATGTCAATTTCAATCTTTTATACACATCTAAACAGATGCACAAAATCACACAAATCAATACAATTCATAAGTTACTTCATACTTCATACTAGTTTTGCTGCTAACAAGTACTGTATATATTTATATATACCCATTTAGAAAATTAGACTGAAAAAAAAGACAATATAAAAAAATAAATAATATTGGGAGAGCTTAAAGCTTTAAATTGTAGTTATTCTAAACGAGACAGCAGTCACTGTTAACGTTACTGTGCTCTTCAATTAGTAAAGGCTTCTTAGAAAACCTATTAAAACATCTGAATATATGCCACAACAATACTTGTATGAAGAGTTTACTGTAGGACTCTGTCTACACTGGTGCAAACTAAATACTGTTAAAAAATATGGATCAACCTATGCATTTTACACAAGCTTTAGTATAATACACGATAAATAAGTCTTTTGATTTGATTTGCACTTCGTTAAATATTCTGTTGCCACACAAACTGTCTAGGCACTTTTTAACATGCACTGTGTTCCTACACAGTTCACTCGGGACTGTTATAATACATATGAACTAATTGTATTTTTTTTGTTTACTGAAGTAAACAGAAACGATGAAAAGGACCAGACAGAGTGGATAAATCAATTTCTGGTATTATTTTCATCACAATTAAGCCATACTTGAATTGGAATAAGTAAAATAAAATATATATATATAAAACGCATAGCAGAACATGGCCAAAGGATCCAAATAATGAATTCACTCGTGAATATGTTCAAACACCTCATCATAAAATGAAACTTAAATATTTTTGTGGTTGTAAAGAACGTACACTTGTATACGTGTGTGTGTGTGTATGTATATATGTGTGTGTGTGTGTGTGTGTGTGTATATATATATATATATATATATTTTTTTTTTAATTCTGTCTGGAAGTATAACTCTTTATATATATATATATATATATATATATATATATATATATATATATATATATATATATATATTTTAATTCTGTCCAGATAAATTTTTTACATTATAGTAATGATAAGAGTTTTAAGGAATATGTACTAAAACATCAAAAGAAAAATGCTAAATGCAAAACATTTTTTTTAGATTCACACTAATAATGGCTTTGGTTTAGTACGACAGACCAAAAAGAGAAACAAAATCGCATGAAACATCTTTTCACTAGAGTCTAAACACAAAGTTACATGCAAAAGAAAAATGCAGACCTGACAAAACAAGTGACCTCAATACAAGCACCTTCATTCAATAAACCGCATCTCTCATCACAATAAAGAACTATCCAAAACTTTATATTTTCATCCATATGAATATCATATGACTCCTTCAAAAGGAGTGACGGCTGTTACAGTGTGATACATGAAGCAATGCTCTCCAGTCACAACATCAGTGTTCTTGGCATTCTGGGTACATGTGAATCAGTCGGCTGCAGAGAGATCATCCTCCTCGGCGTAAGTGCTCCTATAGCTTCCGTTGAGGTAAGTTTGAGGAGATCTGATGTCACTACCCACGGAGCCCGAGCCATCCACGTCACTGTCATACTCGCAGTCCGCCTGCTCATAGCACCTCTCCATCTGTAAAATCAAACCACAACTCAGGACGGGGCAAACAACACTTTCCTTTCAGTAAATCCGAGCATCCCACTGGCTGCAGACTTCATTTAAATACCCTTCAAGAGTCATAGTAGGAGTGTAAATAACCCCCAAAGTCGTCATTATTTCCCATATGTAACACTGCTTAAGTATACAGTACTTTTTGTTTTTGTTTTGTTAAAAAAAACCGTACAATCAGCAAGGACACTGTGAATGAAATCTGTAATCATAATAACTAATATTTATTTTTCTTGCACGCTAGAACGTTTGTATGCTTCTGAGTATTAAATGTCCTTACCGCTTGAGCCCAAGTTACTTAGTGTGTTGCAATAAAGAATGCATACTGACAAGGCATCTAGAAGTCTGAAAGTATATAAAAATAACCATAACAACCCATGACTTGAGTAACAAGCTGAAGTAATCAAAAAGCTCGTTTGTTCTGCCAGTAAAAAACGAATTTGTTCTGCCAGTAACAGAGGGGGGGGTTTGCTGAATTGCATATGTTGGAAATATATATTGCAGCAAAACGTTGCAATGGATTGTGTCGTCTTTGCATTTAAAAAAAAACATTTATTTTTCTATTCATCAAAGAATTGGAAAAAAAATGTAGCATGGTTTCCATAAAGAAATTAAGCGGCAAATATTTTCAACATTGATAAGCATATTAGAATCTTTTCTGAAGGGTCATGTGACACTGAATAATAATGATGCTGAAATTTCAGCTTTGCTATTACAAGAATATATTACATCTGAAATTATTGATTAATGATTAATGTTTCACAATATTACTGTTTTAACTACTAATAGTACTGTAATTTTGATCAATTATTGGTAAAAATAAGAGCCTTCTTTCAAAAGCATTAAAATAAATCTTACTGATCAAACTAAAAAAGATTAATAAAGAAAATTAAAGAAAATTAGCTCAAAGTTTTCATATATTTGTTATAATATAAACGTTTAATATATATATATATATATATATATATATGTGTGTGTGTGTGTGTGTGTGTGTGTGTGTATATATATATATGACAACCCAAATGATTCATACCACATAAATGCATACATATCAAGAAAACTAGAAAAACACTACAGACTGATGCCAAAAAGTTTTTCCTCAGAGGGCGAAAATGTCAAAGAGAAAAAAAAAACTAGAACGGTTCACACTTCGTCAAAAGGATGTAAGATTCGGGGGAAATAGAAAAGCTTTACGGTTAGGACAGACATAACAGATGGTTATCAGAGGTAGACAGGCGTGAAAAACACTTTAAAAGTCAATCTTTTGAGAGGATCAGCTGTAATCATCTGCTTCTTATCTATAAAAACTAGAGCAGCATGCTGATACAGTACAGCTGAGCTACATGTTGTGCAAATTATTTCAACTAAACCCACACAGTGCACTCTTTGATATGCATGGGGAGCAATGAGTCCCTCAACGTGAGCATTAGAACTATAGGGTTTCCATTAATCGCTTCAGTATGCAGATGTAATAGCAAAATAATATATTAGTATCAAAGCAAGTTATGAATCCAGAAAGTTGAATACATAAGAAACTGACATTGGTCGGAAGAAGACTTTTTGATATTAGCTCTTCTCCCATAACCAAACCCACAATCTGATTAGCAGCACACTGCTCTAACCGTCAGTCCACATGCCTCAAGAGATTAGCTGTACCTGGTAATGGCGTAGTTTCATGAAGACCACAACATGAATAAAATGACTGCACTTGCATGGTGCTGTTATCATTATAAGTCATAAAGTACGTGGTGCTGGTGGGAGTTTACATAACCTCAGACCTAAATCGCCAATACAAAGTAATTTTTTAAAATTTGCTTGCATTTCATAAGAAAAGCTTAAAGGGGGGGTGAAATGCTATTTCATGCATACTGAGTTTTTTACACTATTAAAGAGTTGGATTCCCATGCTAAACATGGACAAAGTTTCAAAAATTAAGTTGTACATTTGAAGGAGTATTTTTGTTCCCAAAATACTCCTTCCGGTTTGTCACAAGTTTTGGAAAGTTTTTTTCGAGTATGGCTCTGTGTGACGTTAGATGGAGCGGAATTTCCTTATATGGGTCCTAAGGCACTTCTGCCGGAAGAGCGCGCGCTCCCGTATAGCGAGGCTGAGCACAGACATTTCACTGATCAGAGCGATTCACTGATCAGAGCGAGAGCATCGCGAAATGTCAGAAAGGAAGTGTGTTTTTGGTTGCCAGGGCAAGACAACCCTGCACAGATTACCAAAAAAAAAAAAAAAACAGCATTAAGGGACCAGTGGATGGAGTTTATTTTTACAGAGCATCAACTGAGTTATGCAAGTGTTTTTGTTTGTTCCCTGCATTTCGAAAATGCTTGTTCACAAGGCCCAGTTTGAGTATCGTTTATTTCTTAAGGATGATGCAATCCCAAGGAAAAAGGGTCACGATCGTGTGTTGGAACCGCAGGCGGTGAGTAAAACTGCTTAAAATATATCTGCCTCCTTGTTAGAGCGTCCCCTCCCATGCCAGAGACCCGGGTTCGAGCCCCGCTCGGAGCGAGTCGTTGCTGCTGCTGCTTTCGTTCAGTTTCAGCCTCTGGATCTGATTCTGGATCATAAATAAACGGCTGAATCTGGCTGTAAGCCATGGTTTGTTTTGGATGATGGGTTTTCCCTCACGATAATCTCACAGCTTCCACATGCTCTCAACTCAAAAGCCTATTCGCGCTCGTGATTCTTCAGCTCCGCCCACACGTCACGCCTCCAGTCGGTCGTGTTTTTCCGGCAAAAATCGGTACAGACTATCTTTCTCTTATGAATATAATAAAACTAAAGACTTTTTGGATTTATGAAGGATGCAGTACTACTCTATATGTACTCAAGATTAACAGGATATTGAGTGAAAACGAGCATTTCACCCCCCCTTTAAGGGTGCTGTATGTAGGATTGACACCGAGTGGTTGAACTAGGTATTGCAGTCCAAATTCAAAATATCAGAGAGGGGTTTTTCACCCGGCCCCTCCTCCTCAGACTTGACACACACGCAGGTTGCCAGATTGATGACACCAAAAGGAAGGAGCACACTTCATGATGAATGAAATGAAATACGCTGTGTTTTCCCCCAACTGGCAACCCGGGGTGATGAAATACAATTGGGTAAAACTGGCAGTGGGCAGGTTTCACAAACCAAAACAGGAAGTGATATTCCGGCCCAGAACACACATTTTCAAAGGAGAATAACTGACTGTAGCACTGTTTTTCAGATAAACAAGTATGCTAACTTAGCATGTTTCTTAAATATCTGCAAACATGGTATTTTTACGCTTTAGTAGAGTCAAACTTCCATACAGTAACTTTAATGTGTAAATGTAAATGAGCTATGTGTTTGAAATATAAATTGGACACACCAGTGATGTCTTAGCTTTATGTTCATAATCCCTGCTTTTCCTCCTGGATGTTGAGCTCTCGGTCCTTTCCCTGCTACTGTCCCATCCTTTATCCCTCTTTTTATCTTTCCTGCCTCTGAAAATGGACAGAAGAAATTAAGATTTGAATAAAGAGTCTGATCGTACAATAGCGTCATACACTAATTTTCACTCTCAGTGAACCTTTTAGATGGTGACGGTGACCTGGCTCTCCGCCTTGGTGACCTGGATCGAGATCTGCTTCTTTTCTTATGGACTCTGTGAGATAAAGGATATATATATACATATATATACACATAGGTGATTTCATTAACCTTTTTTTTTGCATTGTAGATGATATTTTGAACATGCAATGTCTGTTGCAGGTTTAATATGGACACTTTCTTCTGACCTGCTTATACTGTGGGAACGTCTAGAGCCACTGTATCCTTTGGGAGGCGTCCTTCCCTTTTTGTCCCGCGGCCTCTTTTCTTCCCAGTCATCGTCCTTCCTTGCTTTGGTGTCCTTGTCCTTCCTTTGGTCCCTGTGTATGAGAGACAAAACTGTTTTGAAATGTCCTTTGTAGGAACAAAACAGAATATAAGTGTAAAAGGGCTGATATGGTGGTGCAGGTTAACCTAGAATGAGATCGACTCTGGCTGTGTTTCCTTTCTCGGGAATGTGAGCGTCTCCTATGGGGGCCCTGGGAGTCATTCACCCTCTGTCGGGATGTCTGGGACAGGCGGCCCCTTTAAACACCATTGATAAAATAAAGTTATGTTTCCATTGCTAGAGTTAAACATAAATTACTAACATTAAAAAAGTGGAAATTATGTCCACGCATATCGAACAAGCAAAGCTCGGGTTATATCTACATTTAAATATAATTTGTTGTGTAATCAAAATACCAATAATAATAGTAAAAAAAGAAAAGAAAATGTGTGTCTTGAAATACACACTCTTAAAATCAAATGTGCACTGGCTCATCTAGCCTGAGAAGTAAGCTTTTTATACCGCTATTTGAGCTAAAGAAACAACATTTATGACACAGTTGTTGTCAGATTTCTACAGTGATTTTAAAGAGTTAGTTCACCCAAAAATGAAAATGATGTCATTAATAACTCACCATCGTTCCAAGCCAGTAAGACCTCCGTTCATCTTCGGGACACAGTTTAAGATATTTTAGATTTAGTCCGAGAGCTCTCAGTCCCTCCATTGAAGCTGTGTGTACGGTCTACTGTCCATGTCCAGAAAGGTAAGAAAAACATCATCAAAGTAGTCCATGTGACATCAGAGGGTCCGTTAGAATTTGTTGAAGCATCGAAAAAACGTTTTGGTCCAAAAATAACAAAAATCAGACTTTATTCAGCATTATGAAGAGAAGACAATGCTGAATAAAGTCTGATTTTTGTTGTTTTTGGACCAAAATGTATTTTTCGATGCTTCAAAATATTCAAACTGACCCTCGGATGTCACATGGATTACTTTGATGATTTTTGACCTTTTTGACCTTTCTGGACATGGACAGTATACCGTTCACACAGTTTCAATGGAGAGACTGAGAGCTCTCGGACTAAATCTAAAATATCTTTAACTGTGCCACCGGGTGACATGACTTGTGAGACTTTGGTACTAGTGACTTTTTAGCCATTAATATAAAATGAATTGTCAAAAACCAATACATCAAATCAGAGATCCATGAATAAAATACAGCAATACAATACTTTGAGCAAGTAAAAAAAAAAAAAAAAGAAAGTCTACATGTATACATCTATTATAGGTAAAAATTGATAGCCTGAATGCACTGTAAGTTGCTTTGCTTTAAAACACATCAAAACACCATGAAGCACATAAAGTGTATGGGTTAAAACACACCGGGACATTTGACTGCACATCATAGCTAATTACTTTTTCAAAGGGTTAGCTTTTTAGCACTTTAACAATGTGGTAACTTGTTTACGGATGTTTGTGAATCTACCTGTGACTGGATCTAGATCGCTTTCTTTGTGAATGTGATGGCGAGCGAGAGTGAGATCTGGACCCTCTGGAACATCTAGACCTACTGGATGAATGAATTTTATCATCTGGAAGAAACAATCAAACTAAATCAAAAATCAATTACAAAAAGAAAAACATTTTGAGAAAGCCTCACTCTGTGTGTGTGTGTGTCCAAGAAAGAGAGGACGGACCTGGCTCGATAGCAGCAGCGATGGTTGACTGAGCCTCTCTGACTTTCTTCATCACATCCTCCAGCTCTTTGGCCGCAGCTTGAGGTGTGAGCTCTGGAGGCTTCACTATGGCATTATTGGAGTGGTTAATCCTAAAAAATGTGATTAATTACTAGTAAAATACAAAATGCTAGCACACAGATAATACAGGACACACTAAAAACCTGTTAAAGAAAACTGGTAGGGTGTTGAGCATATGTAAACAGTTCAGAAGAGTTCTTTTCTTAAAAAAGAACACTCACTTTAGTGGTCTGTCGCCAAACATAACTCCGTTAAATGTAAGCGCTCGTGACACCGATTCCTGATCAGCAAACTCCACAAAAGCAAAACGTGTAGGTTGGGTTTCATCTCCTGCCATTCTGACAAACCTGACATCTCCCACTTGCTTGAAGAACTTGAGGAGCTGATCTGCTGTGGTGCTCTACGGGAGATTGACAGAACAAGTGCAACATGCTTGAAAGACAAAAGTGAATCGTGTCATTTTAGATGCCCACTTTAATTACAACCATCCACCACATTTCTCATGTAGCGGCAATTACGCTGGGGTAACTTGTTTTCTTAAAATATGTCACCCCAGTTCGTTCTTCAAGTATACTGGGGCCTTAAGAACAGTGGATTCCCATTCTTCTCCCTTTTCCATCGCAAATCGGTGAAAATAAAATAAATATTAATAAAAAATTCGGAATATACATTTAAAAAAAATCAAAAACAGTGCCTAATATAAGTTAAATTGGATGTGGTGTTCTTATTGCATAGTTTTATAAATGTACTTCAAATACACTATCTGCCACTATATAAATATAAATGTCTGACACTATTTGCACTTGCAGATAGCCTCTGAATGAATTCAATTCATTTTCACATACCTGTGAATTTAAATTGCCGACATACACCGTCCTCCTGATCTCATCAATTTTAGAGGGATCTACATTTCCCGTGAGTGGAGGCTGTGAAGCAATTGCATTTAGAGCCGCCACTGATGTGTCCAAACTAGACTTCAGGACCCCCAGATTAGCTAAAGGAAGACCTCGCTGTCCGCAAATAAATATAACACAGTGACAACTGACAAATTGAAATAAAATGCAGTAAATCTGTGGCATGCAGTTGAGAATGTAGTTGATTTTTTACTTATTTAGTAAAGGCTGGAACACATTACACAACTTTTAAATCTGAAGATAATGTGGAACACTTGACATGATACACTTGCTGACTTTGTAAATAAAAAACTGGGTCATCGTACACTTCCAGACTCTTTTAGGTCATTGCTAACGGAACAAATTCATGCAGAAACACGTGCCTCATTACTAGGAGACAGATAAGTAATAAAAAAAAAAATTTGTTGCCCATTACACACTAAGTGACTATCTGTGAAAATGTTAATTCTGACTGCACAAAATCTGCAAACTTGTTGCCTTTCACAAACTATCACTGGCTTTTCCAAATGGCAAATATTGGGGTAACCTTTGAAAACTGTGTAGTGTATTCCAGCCTTCATTTGCGAGATTGTGTTTTTACATTCTGTAGTGTAGAGGGGCTAGGAATGGGCAGAAGTCCTCCTCCGCTCATCAGGCTGGTCACTGGGGTGGCGGGGGCCAAAAGTGAGAGTGCCTTTGCTTCTTCAGGGATTTTTCCTGAAGAAAAAGAGTACTGGCATTAGAGAGGCCAATGGAGACATCTCAAGCTGCTTTACCTATGACCCAAGATTCAGAGGAGAATCCTCCAACAGCCTAGCGCTCTAACACCCACCCTGAGCATCTCCAACCCCGACCATGAACAAGCAAACAATCTGAACTAGAATAGCTACTCTCTTTTTACTATCAACACAAGACATACTGTAAACAGGATGACTTTTGCGCAAAAAGAGAGAAAAGAACATTGTGATTAGTCCTTTTCTCTCTTAAAAAAAAGAGATCAGAACAGAACATGTAGATAATGAGTTTAACACTTTGTGGTATGGGTCACCTGTACTGGAAACATATTGGTCATGAACCATACGATATCAAGCATGGGCGCTTTTCTCCCTGGGGCGATCGTGTCGCAGTGTTGGAAAGGGTGTGCAACACAAGACAACCGTTCATGTTGGCTGCATCACACTAATAGCACATAGAACATCAGATACAGAAAAGAAGAACATTTTAAGTGTCTTTGAGAAATCCCCCCTCAAACCATCACCATAAGTGTTGCCTTAACAATAAAGTTAAAAACAAATCATTTTACCAAATAAATTTCAGCCACTGTTGGTAAAACATACAAACGCATGCTATACAGTGACTCTGGCACCTTTTTTTTTTTACAGTTTACTGGGTAAACTGACTGTTGGTTTATCTGTGATTTTGTAAATTAAAACCTCAAATGTGATTTTCAGCCACTTCAGTACTTCTCTAAAGTAAATGCTCCCCAAAACCTTGCCAATGGAGTTATACATGTGCAATGGTGTGAGCTTTTAAAATAACCGTTTCATTTCTTCCCATTACAGTGAATTGAACAACGTTGCCTTGCAAAAATAACAATTCTAATCACTTTTCACTTGCATATCTGTTATTTCACTGAACTACAGATCCTACGCAGGCACTTTTAGAAAATATTAGGGCTGCATGACATTGGGAAAAAATTGACATTGCAATATTTTTATTTTGTCACTGATATATATCTACGGTTATGCAGTAAAATTAACTTTAAAAATTAACCAAAAATCCCAGCGGAAAACAACTTAAGATGAAAATGACATATAAACATATAACCAATAGATGGAAGCTTGCATAACTGTTTTTATTTATTTATTTGACTTTTGGGTTTATTATAATATTGCTATAGTTTGTTCCATCCTTATGCTATGTTTTCACTGTCAAACAAAGCAATGACAAAAATTGTTAGTATATCATGTAGATCAGTGGTTTTCAACCCTTTAGGTCATGCCCCCTCTTTCTCTTTTGCTGTTTGATCAACATTATTAATATAAGAAATGCATATACAGTACTTATGAGAATACTCGTCAAGAGCCATTCAGACATAATTTTGTGTGTATTTGCTTAAGACGTAAAACAGAACTCTATTTACCTGTGTTGGGTCCACACTAGAGGCTTAGTAACTAAAAACTAGTATGTAACTAAATCTATACATTATTTGGTTTTACCAGTTGTTCATAAGGCAGGATGTACCTAGTGGTTCCCTTTCGAGATGTCTCTCGATGTTTCATACAGCTAGCTGATGCACTGGGGAAACACCTTTCTTCTTAGAATAGTAAATCCTAACCCTACAATGGCCAATGGCTCTCAAGTGCATAGAAATGAGGGGTGTGGCACCCCTTATACAGCAGTGGTTTACACCAAAGGTGGATAAATGTAGTGAAAATATAAGATATGTCCTTCAAACTTTGTGCTTCCTGTTTGGGACCTCTACAGCTCCCAGCCAATCAGGATAGGTGCATCTGCATCTGGGCCGTGTCCAAGCAAAGTCCACCACTGATGAGCCCTACTGCCCTTACTGTGACTCTAAAGGTGTCAGGACTCTCTACAGGAAGGTAGCCCTCGCACTCAGTGATGCATCTACTCCCTATCTGCCATCTTTCTCCTCTGCTGTTACTCCACAGCTGCAAAGTAAGAAGCAATGGCCACTGGTTGCAGAAACCAACACTGCTGTCAGTGAGGTTATGCCGGCATAACGTCCGTGTGGTCCCTGCTCTCCAGATCAACTCTCTCCGGTGGATTTCTTGGCATGCCTAAGAAAGACTGTGATGATGCCATGTCCTCCACGGCTTCAGATCTGGAAGATTGGTTAGCCAGCCACATGGATGACTTTGACTCTCATCACAGTGAGATTTACAAACCTAGTCACGCAGATCAGGATCTGCTGCGCATCATATCTAAGGCGGTGGAGAAGCTCAAGCTGGAATGGTCCCCTCCCACTGAACTAGTATGGAATAGACTGGATGAGTGGTTTCTTTAGTCCAGTCAATGCCATGAAGCCAGCCCACAAACACACACACTCTTCTTCCCCAAAAGTGCACAATGTGGTATCCTAGATGTGGCACACCCCATGCTTGACTTGTTCCCACATCTTTTTTTAACCTTTTTTTCATTTAACCTGGCTTACACATAACATACTAATATGCTTTTAATATCCAAATCCGTTAAAGGATTTTTAGGATACATTAATTAGGTAAACCGGAAACACTTCCCATAACACTCTATGTACTTGCTACATCATTAGAAGAATTGCATCTACGCTAATATTTGTCTGTTTCTTTCTTATTCCGAGGTCACCGTGGCCACCAGATCCAGTCTGTATCCAGATCAGAGGGTCACTGCAGTCACCCGGATCCAGTACGTATCCAGACCAGATGGTGGATCAACACCTAGAAAGTACCTCTACATCCCTGAAAGACAGCGGAGACCAGGACAACTAGAGCCCCAGATACAGATCCCCTGTAAAGACCTTGTCTCAGAGGAGCACCAGGACAAGACCACAGGAAACAGATGATTCTTCTGCACAATCTGACTTTGCTGCAGCCTGAAATTGAACTACTGGTTTCATCTGGTCAGAGGAGAACTGGCCCCCCAACTGAGCCTGGTTTCTCCCAAGGTTTTTTTCTCCATTCTGTCACCGATGGAGTTTTGGTTCCTTACCGCTGTCGCCTCTGGCTTGCTTAGTTGGGGTCACTTCATCTACAGCGATATCCTTGACTTGATTGCAAATAAATGCACAGACACTATTTAACTGAACAGAGATGACATCACTGAATTCAATGATGAATTGATTGCATTATCATCATTTTGCATTATTGACACACTGTTTTCCTAATGAATGTTGTTCAGTTGCTTTGACGCAATGTATTTTGTTTAAAGCGCTATATAAATAAAGGTGACTTGACTTGACTTGATTGACAAGGTCCGGATCCAGAAATATTTGGAAAGTTTTGCAGCGCCATGGATCTCACCCTGCGAGCCACTAAAATGACGGAGCAGTCTATTTGCCATGCCATGGGTAATATGGTTGTGCTGGACATGCACCTATGGCTAATGCTGATGGACATGAGGCATGCAGAGGAGGTCATCCTTTTGAACACCCCATCAGTCCCTCTGGGCTTTTGGCAGCTCGGCTGAATACCCCACAGAACAAATCTCTGAAGCACAAAAGCAATTAAGGGTGATAATGCACTTAATGCCGAAATGCACAGGTCAGACCCCTCCTGCTCCTCATCGACTAAGAGCTCTTCCTCTAGACTGTGAGCCGATACAGTTCCAAAGCCCGGCACAAAGCCAGAGCCTTCAATGCATCCCAAGGACTTGTGGCATCACCTTAACCTGCCTCCTGACCCCACATATGGAATCTGGTCAAGGATGTCCAGACTGTTTTTTTTTTACAGCCGCTATTGTTTAGTTCCAAAAAAGACGGTGGCCTTTGCCCTATTCTAGATCTATGTTGTTTGAATCACAATCTAGCAAAATGCTCATTCAAAATGATTCCATTGAAATAAATCTTATCGCTCATTCAAACCCCGGGACTGGTTTATTTCAGTTGACCTAAAGTTACTGATAGTAACCTGAAAGAGGAACCGAGGTTCGGGCCATTGTCACTTTCACTCAGGACTTATTTAGTGGAAGATTCTGAGGAAAACGGCACCAAGTGCTGCATTATAAGGTGCGGCACATGCCCTAATTTTCACACGCAATTAGCCATTGTAGAGAAATGGAATTAAGTGAATCAGACTTCAGTTTTCTAAGGAGAAACGTGTTTCCCCAATGCATCAGCAGGGTGCACGCAACTTCTCGTTCCCCTCTCAGGGAGCCGAGGTTACGCTCGGTAACCAGAAACATTTGGAAGTGTGAAAGACACAGTAACGCATAGTCGACATTTACCCTAAATGATCCAATAGAAGCCTTCAAATATGCGAGCATTATTTCTTAAATGTTTTTTTTTAATTAATTGTAAGTTTGTTAAATGCTGTGAATTTCCATTTATCCTTCATTCTAACTTATTTTGCCTCCCACAACTAATGGTAAAAATAAGTTTCCATCAAAAACAATACTACAATACTTATGAATAACATCAGCCTATAGCTAAGCTATTTTTATATGTAAATAGTATTCAGTAACTGTCATTGAAATTAATAAGGATCAATAAATAATGAAAGAAAAAAAACAAGAAATATCATTTATTTATTATGGCAAATTTCATTTGAAATGCGCAACACGTGCTGGGGTGTTGAAAAAAGAAACAAAAAGAAAGCGCTAAAAAGAAACAAAGTATGTTTATTCACATATTGTTCTCTCTCTTAATATGTATGCAAGTGTAAACATCAGCAGCATCATATATGTCTAAAGGATTGAAGGTTGTCAGGTATTTTATTACAACGGTTACTCCTGACTGGACGCTTTCATAAATATTTAGTTTATATTTTTATACGCTTCAATACGCATATATTAGTATTGACAATTACATCAAAACTATGCCAAGTTATAACTCGCGTACAACTAGTTCTGCCGGAACCCTGCTGTGTAATAGAAAGATTTCTGTGTGCACGCTTCAGGTGTGCGCACACAGAAAAAAAACCATCACAGCTCATGAGTAATTTGAGATCTCTTTCGTGCCATCTTGCGCTTGAATGGCTTAAAATCTCTTTAATGTTTGATCTGACAACACATTAGAATAATAAACATTACTGAGGAAGCAGGATTGCGTAATTATACTGAAACATAATGATACAACCAGCTTACCTGATTCAAAAGCTAATCTATTAGGCTTCCATGGGAGTTCCACGCAAGTAAATGAAAACAGTTCTCCTGTTCACTCCAAAACCCATGCACATTTATTTATTTCGTTAAATGGCTACCTTGGCTATTTTTATATTCACACTAAGCCATATTGAAATGTCAATTTTATTTTGATATATCATGCAGCCCTAGAAAATATGCATTAAAATATACTGCAAAAGAAACCTGTTTTAAACCTTAAAATCTGAAGCTTTGAAAACTGGAAAACTGAAAGTCCTGATCTCAATCCAACATTGAACATGTAGCTATATTTGAGCATCAAACGACTAAAGATAATTACATACTGTGCTCAAAATGAAAGTCAATGCAACGGTCTTTTAAGAATAAATTATAAAATAAGAAAAAATAAATAAAATAATAATAAATAAGGACATTTAAGAATATTTTCTAACAAAACCTGACATTCAATTAGTGCTCTGAAAAAAAAAAAGTATTTCAGTACTTATAATTCAGTAAAAACTGAAAATTGGTGAAGCGTCTGAATACTTTTGTGAGTCACTGTATGGTTATATTAAATAATGAAGGAATATATTATTTTACAAAGTAAAACCCTCAGCAGACCAGTGGAAAGGAGCGAGAGAAAGAGAGAGGAGGAAATCTTAATGCATTAGATATCAGTAAGAGCTGCCCTTGTACCGTTCAAACTTCCCTCCAACAGTGGGCGGCAAGTCAACCTGGACAGCGTTCAAAGACAGGCAAAGGGGAGCAACTGTGGGATTGGGGACGAGGGACAAGGGGACAGGGGAAAAAAAAGAAACAAAAAAAAGAAAACAACACAATGAATATGCAACTCTTCTAAGAGGCAAAAAAAAGGACAACATGTGAGAGAAATGTAAAAAAAAAAAAAAAAAGGAAATGAAAATAAAATAAAACAAAAAGAGACAAGGTGTCCATCTCGGAAGGTTCAGCAGCTACGCTCCTGGTCACATTCCCCCCTTGAAGGCAGCGTGGGCCCCGGCGGGTATAGTGGCTTGGAAAACAAAGCCTTGAGTCAGGCTAGTGTAGTAGTGTAGCCTGGGTCACTCTAGTCATCTGATATGCACACATAATCAACACAGAAAAACATACAGAAACCAAATTAATCAACGTAGTAAGCCATCCAGAACCAAGTCACGAGGACAAGCAATTTAGGCAAGAGGGAAGCTTAGATACCATCTTTTTCATGAATACGGATGTTTAAACTTTAAAAAAGGCAACAAGAAAAGCCAACAACAACAACCAAAAAAAGTTGTTAGCCAGTGGTTGCACAGTAGACTTGAGAAGACCTCACCCTTTCACTTCATGCCCTCTGCCTTCACACTCTGCTACGAATGCTCATTACATAATCTGACTTCACTTTGCATGAAAAGGGACAAAAATAGTTCTTAGAATTAATTAAAAAGATAAAATTAAATAAAAAACAAATTATTTTAATGTTTTAATGAATCAAATGATTCATGCTTCATGAAAGGAGAAGCTTAACCTTCAGAAAACCATCTACCACAGGAAGCAAAAAAACTAACAACATTTCGTTTTATTTATTTATTTCTCCATACCAGTGACTTTTAGTGATTTTATGCTATGTTTAACCCTGTTTTCTAACTGTCTAGCAATGCATCAGGTCACTGTTAAACCCTATTCAAAATGCAAAACCCATTTATGAATATGAAATAATGACTGTGTCCCTAATCCCTCAAGTTAGCAAAACACTAAAAGCGTGTTCACACAGTCCTGACGCTGTTATATAACACAAAAGAATGATCTTAATCACCTCCATCATTTCCACATCCTCCAGCTCAACTGATAAACAAGTGAGCTGGTGTCACTCCACCCACCTCCACTGAACTCACAAAATAAAACGCAGCTGATAGCAGTGATACCTCTGCACACAGACTCACGGTTATCATACAAATCTGGGACACAAAAACACACAAAATAATGTCAGGAAACCAATCATGGTTTGTTCTTCTCAAAAGTTTGATTTGCAGTTAAGATAGTCAGTGTCTTTGTATAATCAAACACACAAACGTAACACACGTGCAAACGTACTAACCTTCAGCGCAGGGCACAACAATCAAAGCTCGGTCAATAAAAACAGTGTTGGTTAAATGTTGTGCCACACCAACACTGGAAGGCTCTCGATACTTTATGTAACAAACTTTGGATGAAAAGGAAAGCGGTGCATTGCTGAAAGAGAAGAAAAAGAAGGATTTAATTCCCATTTTATAAATATAGTGTAGATATAATATGCTGCATAGCACTGTATTTTTTTCTAGCCAATAATGAAAAAATAAGATATGAACTGTCAAGTCTGAGTCTATTAGGCTGATCTTAAGTGTAGTGCAAATACTACAAAATATAGATGTAATAAAATTAACGTAGAGGACTTCCTCTGTGGTTTAGCTGCTGTCCTAAGCTATTCTTAAAGGTATAGTCCACCCAAAAATGAAAACGCATCATTAGTCATCATTAGTCAACCTCATGTCGTTCAAAACCTGAAAGACCTTCCTTCTTCTGTGGAATACACACTCACACACACAAAGACATTTTTTAGAATGTTGCTAACCAAATAGTTTTGGTTCCCTTTTGACTTCCATTGTATTTTTACAATAAATAATAAATGGTAAACCAAACTGTTTGGTTCCCAACATTCTTCAAAAGTCTTCCACGGATGAAAGTCATAAAGGTTTGAAATTACATGAGGGTGAGTAAATGGCATGTTTTTGCTCTAAATATCAGTAAAGCTGAAGATCAGCTGTAGGCATAAGGCCACAGATAATAAAGGTTGTGCTGATTTTGCAAACAGCATTAGGATTGTGAGTCAAAGTTATTGAACAAATCAGCTGACCGAATAATACAATGACTCATTCATAATACATAAAAAAACTGTCATAATGTCATGAACAATGTTATAAAATATAAATATCATGATTCATGATTTTATCACAATTCTTTGTCATATTGGTTTTATATTCTGCAAGTTGTTTAAGCATTAACACCAAACTAATTTTTCTATTATAAAGACAAAGCCTTTCAAGGTAATGAAAAAAAAAAAATATAGGCCAAAGAGGGCTAAGATAAAAATCTTTGTTCTTATTTTTATGCTTCAGAAAACATAAGAAATCAAATATCAACTGAAAACTTAATATGCCAAAATTCATCCCATTTTAAAATCAGAAATTGCATTGCTGTGGAAATGGTACACCAAAATCTAAATCAATCAAAATGTGTTGGTGAATGATAAAAGCTTGTAAGCTTGGCTAGTGCACTTTCATGTCTATGTTCAAAAATGTGAGTGACAGTTAAGGGGTTAATAACAAAGATAAAAGAATGACAAAGATACAAATGACAACTACACATAATATACAAATAAAACAAACAGTGCTTTATTTTCAGGTACAATAGGTGTATTCAGCAGGAGCATTCAAGAAATTGAATGAACAAATATGAAAATAAAACACAATATAAACTGATTCCTAAAGCAACTGTGATTTTTCTCTGTGTTTTGTTGTTTTATTAATGTTAAAGGAATAAATCACCCAAAAATAAAAATTCTGTCAGCAGTCTATCAATTGTGTCAGAGTGTTTTATTTGTATACCACCATTTACTCACACAAAAGTGGGTTTAAACCTGAATGAGTTTCTTTCTTCTTCTGAACATAAACTCTATTTTGAGGAACGTGGAAAACCAAACAGTTGCTGGTCCACAGTGACTTCCATAGTATTTTTTTGCTACTATCAAATTCAGTGTGGACCAGCAACGGTTTGGTTATCCATATTCTTCAAAACATCTTCTTTTGTGTTCATCACAAGATAGAAATTAATAAAGGTTTGGGACAATGTGACAGTGAGTAAATAATGACAGAAATGAAATTTTAGGGTGATCTATCCCTTGACAGTAATGACAACAGGCTGCATGTTTAATAGGCGTACTGTCCCTTTAAGACCTGCACGCATCTAATACACAGGCACATATAGATTTTTCTCTGAACTATTAACTTTCATTTTAGACATAACTAACTGAGTCTACATGTAAACCTTGTGTGTTTTGACAGTATTAGCACAAAAGATAACTTGGTTCAATAATCAGGAACTGTTTGACAACATTTTGCGCCATGCTTCGGGTGTATACGGCGCTCAGAAAAAGCACAGTAATGAGAGAGTAACTCTACTGCTGAGTTAACACTGCTGTGAATGAATGTGGTGTTGTACAGTACATTACGAAGGAGCCAGAACTGATGCTGATAGAATGTGCACTATAGCACGATACTATGATATTTCTTCAAATGCAGATCGTGGTGACATTTTTATCATCCACGATCAAAAAAATCACCATATCGCACACCCCTAGCCCAACCCTATAGTATACCTTTTCGTATGTTCCAGTCTATTTTTATGCACATATATGCTGATAACCAAGCATGTAATTATATGCCTCCAGGCTTGTACTATTTTTACAATGAAACAGACAAGCAAAACTAAACAGATCAGATACATCATGTCTCATGAGACATAATGTTAGAAAGGCTGCACTAAACCTTGTTTATTTAAGTGTTAGCTCTGTTGTGTACATTTTAATTGTTTCGGTTTTATATATATATATATATATATATATATATATATATATATATATATATATATATATATATATTTTGTGTGTGTGTGTGTGTGTGTGTGTGTCTGTGTGTAGATTTTCAGCAAAAGAAAAGGCTGCACTAGTTGTTATCTCAATCATTTATATTGTTTATTTTAGCTTTTAATAAATATTTATGCATAATAAATGTTCATTTAGTTTCATCAATGTTCTGATTGTCTCTCATTTACTGTAATTAAATGTATTATATCAGCCAATCAGATTTCTGATTTCTCAATATCGTCATTTGCCATTAAAAATCCCATATCAGTTGACCACTATAAAATATCAAAGCAGTTTGAGAAAGTAAGAAAGCTGACAATGGGTGCTAAGTGTTCTTTTGAAAGTGACATGTCACAATTCTCTGATTGGAGGAGATTCTTTGCAGAATTATATAGAATACAACAGTTGGGTTGCAGAATAAAAAAACGATAAACCATTAAAGACAGACCTGCTGTGAGCTCTGTGGTTGTTAATCGATTGTATGCTTTTGTTGAACCCATCTATTTGCAGTATTGTTTTTATTAAAGGGGTCATTTGATGTTGCTAAAAAAAAAACATTAGTTGGTGTAATGAAATGTGTTTATGTGGTTTAAGTTTCAAAAAACACATTATTTTCCACATAATTTATGTGTGGGGTTTCTGATGCTCTCATGTGTGGGTGTGTTTGAAAAGTATTATGTGTTATATTGTGTTTATGGTGATGTTGTAGGTTGTGCAAGTGTGATTAATATGCATGAATGTCGTGTTTACGTATGTGAAGAATATGCATGTAGTTATGTGTTGAAAGTGTGCATGTGAAGGTGTGATGCTGATGCTGTGTTGTGGTCTGATATATGTATGGATATGTATGGTTTGTTGTGACTTTCTCAGGCGCGTGGGAGAGAGCGCGTGTGCTTGTGTGTATATGTTGCTGTTGCTGTTGTTGTTGTTGTTGTTGTTGTTGTTGTTGTTGTTGTTGTGACTCACTCAGGCGGGTAAAGTCGCAGCTCGTCGATGTCCCCTAGGAAGCCGAACAGATTTCTCATCTGATCGCTGCTCACCGCCGACGACAGATTAGTGATCTGAATCACATTCGTCCCGGGCATCCCGCTCATTTCCAGACGCAGGTTCAATACTCTGAAATACAACGATGCACCAGAGTGGTCAGAAATCGGCTAGGTTACTGGTTAAACTGGTTAGCAGGAGGCGCTGCGGACAGCAGGCACAGAGGATGAGCTCTGCTTTCACAACAGCGCCGCCCGCTGGACTGGAGGTTTAAGCTACTGATTTGTGATCACGTCCAGAATAAAAATAAAATGATAATGTACTCACCTCCATGTCATCCAAGATGTCTTTCTATTTTTATTTGCAAAGAAATCCAGTATTTTCTCCAAAGGGTTGAAGGTAAAAGTTTCAATGCAGCTTCAAAAGGCTCTACACGATCAGCCAAGCCAAGGAATACAGGTCTTACCGAAAAAACTAAAAATACAAAAATGTATATACTTCTTAACAAATGCTCGTCTGATAAAATAAGACCCTTATTCCTCAGCTGGGATGATCGTGAGCCTTTTGAAGATGTATCGAAACTGCAATTTAACCTTCAGCCCGTTGGGTCCCGCTGAAGTCCATTATACAGAGAAAAATCCTGGAATGTTTTCCTCAAAAACCTTAATTTCTTTTTGGCTGAAGAAAGAACGACATGAAAATCTTGGATGTTATGGGGGTTCCTAAAGAACAGGGATGCAAACATATTGCCAAATTATGACATCATTTTGATATAAAAAGAAGAAACTAAAATAAAATAAAAAAAAAACCTTTTTGCTAAATACTTTTAAAACCTTTTAACAACTTTGAATTTTTATAGGAGAAATAAATGCAACGTCTCACGAACCCAAGGAACAACATAAAAGGAAGCCGTATGAGTTTGATTCACTCAAAAGAACCAACTCATATAAATAAATAAATAAATAAATAAATAAATAAATAAATAAGTAAACATATAAATATATATTTTATATCTAAATAAATGCTATGCAAATATCATGTCAAATTTCTATTAGCAAGAAACATTTTTTTCATCATCTGTAAATTTGAAACGTTTTGCTCTCCACCCACCAGTCATTAACATGAACACATCTGTAGTTTAACTATTATAGCCTCCTCCTACAGTTTGAATAGGCACTGTGCAGGCTTTATAGTCCACTATACGATCAAACATGATTTTTAAAAACAGTTGAATGTATAAATGCATACAAAAGTTCATTAAGAGCACATCCTGTGTGAATTGACTGTGCAAATTTTCTTTGTTCACCTTGATGGAAAGCAAAAAAAGCAGCCAATTGCATTGTGAAATGTAATTGGCGTTAAAGGTTAGATGCATTTGTGAGGCTATATGTGCTTATATGTGCTCACTTACTTTGGAACAGATAACGATTGATGCAATGATGATACTCTTTTGGCACTTTACTCTGGTTCAGTTTAGTCTTAACTTGACGTTCATTCATGGTTGTGACAAAACATTATTATTCAAATGAGTGTTAAATTAAGTTAGTGTTCATTTTATTATAGATAAATAGTGTATATACACACAGATGTGCAGGAATGTATGTTATGCATATGTGCACACATTGTTTGTTTTTGCCTTTTCACACTAATGAACATGTAATGACTCGCCTGTGAAAACTGAGATGCTGTCTCATCTACCAGGTGTTGTGGTGCAGACGAGACAGGAGATCACATATATCTTTTTGTCTGCTTAGAGTTTCACTGTGCTTGAATATCTGCATATTAGTTTCTATCTTTAACAGGAACGGGGACCGTAGCATAGGCTACACACTGGTTCAGACACACTTTTTTTGCAGGCTATACTTTAAAATGGCCTTAGTACGAAATCCTACTGCAAACGTTCATTTGGATCCATTTTAGACTTTCTAACCATAGCAGTTTTAAAGAGAGTGCATGTTAAATTGAAAGTGCAAAGCTTAATATACTGTGAAATGTGTTTAATTGTCTTTGAAGGAAAACCTAAACCTTCATTAAATCTTTAAGGTGCCTCTTCTTGTGACAGCAGCATTAGGTGTCATGTGTCCCAATGAGTGAGAGTGCATCGAACAGTTCAGCGTACCATCCAGAATGCTTTGTGATTGTTCCTTGAAGCATTGATGAAATTTGAATTGCTCGTCTGAGAGGCTAGAATTGTTTTACTTCATTTAAGTTCTCTCCATGTAAGTGTTTTTTTGTTTATTTGTTTGTTTTTTGCATTTGTGACTTAAATAGAACTGTTGTTCTCTGAAAGACTTAAGCCGAATTCAAATCCTCCAGACAATTGTTCTAGCTCAAACTAATATTTTAATACTAATATCAGTTACTATTACACATGTGAGGTCACGTGGTGTTGCTATGACAATAGGGAGTCAGTTACTGGAGAGCAGCTGCACACCTTTACAGTAATTTGTTAAACCGCAAGGGAAGAAATTCAGAGACTAACAGAGATCAGAAGGGAAGCAAAATGCCAAAGAAAAGTGATACAGCAAGAAAACTGGAAGATGGTGAGTTATGCATTTATTTTTTTCAAATGTAGCATAATTTAGTGGTTAATTCCAAACATGATGACCATTGTTTTAGTGATGAGTTGATTAAAAATCTGTAATATGTTGTGTACTTAGAGAGGTACTTGTACATTTTTTTATAGTGGGAATAGAAATTGATGGAGATGTGGAGAGTGCTGAAGGTAAGAAAATAAGATTATGCTGAATTTATTCATTGAAACTTTTAAATTAGTTTTTAAAGTAGTGGTGCTAAGGAAAACTTATGTTTCTTCTAAAGAAAATTTCTATTGCTCATAACCTAGAAAACACCAAGCAGCTGGAGCGGCACATTTTGAAGTTATTTATTTAGTTATTTTTTACATTTCTGTTTGCTTATCTGTGTTACTCAGCAAGAATCTCTCATTTCTATGCATGATATGCTTTTATAAAAATACAGTTGTGCCATCTTTTACTCAGAGGACAAGAAAGCAAAAGGCAAGGGTGCTAAAAAACCAGCAGCCGGTAAACGGGGCAAAGCAGCTGCCAGTGAGGATGGTGAGGATGAAGATGAGGATGATGAACCTCCAAGAGGTCGTCGGGCAGCCAAAAAAAAGAAAGCAGCCCAGGCGGACGAGGAAGAAAGCGATGATGATATTCCACAGAGGAGATGTGCCGGGAACAGGAGAAGAGGAAAAGTACGCGAGAGTGGGCGAGATGGGGACAATGAGAAGTCCGGCAGAAAAAACAAGAAAGGTGGGAAAAAAAAGAAGGATGGTAAGGGGAAAGGAAAAGACAAGGAAAACGACAAAGACAGCGACAAAGATGAAAAGAAGAAAAAGAACAGTAGGTATGCTGACATGTGCACTGACTTCATTAACTGCTCGCGACACCTACACCAAGAGATCACTATATACAATATGTAACACAAAACTTTCCTGAAACTCCCATAATATCATAGGTCTACTTCTACTTTCCTCTTTTACAGTCCATCCCCATTACAGTCCTAGTGGAAAATGTATAGTTTTTCAGATCTAACTTACATGTCATATTTCAATATTATTCATGGAAGTGGTTTGTTTTGTTCGAAAATATATTCTTAACTATCCCAGCCTTTCCCTATAACCGCAAGAGTATCGTTTTAACTATTTAAACCCATTGCATTTTTAATACTATGTCTCCCCATACACTCTAGACACAGACTTGTGCTGGTTAGAGTTCAGTTAGTCTATCACCATTTCTCTTGGAAAAGGAGGAAAGAAAGAAAGATATTTTTTATTTAACATTAAATGCACAAATACAGGGTTAGTATTATGGGACTAGGACATTAACACAATGAGGGGGACACAATAAGGCATTGGTACAATGGAAACAAACAAATGAAAAACAGTATTCCTGTATTGTTTTTCAAGAAATATATGTAAAATTGGTGACACTTTATTTAGATGTGTCCTTATTACAGTGTAATTACACACCTTTAATAACTATATGTTTACGTTTTTAAGTGTTATTTGCTTATAAAGCAGCATTTTAATTTTGTTTTGTTGTTTTAAGCTTAAATCTAACAAAAACGTATGCAAGTTTATATAAGACAAAATAACTAAATGTAATTTAAGAATGAAGCACTCAATCGCCTCATGTTCTGTTTTAGTGGTGATGATTCTAAATCAGATGAAGAGGAGGAGTCCATGTCCGAAGGAGAAATGGCCAAACTGATGGAGGAGGTGGAGGAGAAGAAGAAACTGATCGCAAACATCAGGAACAAGCCCTGGCGAATGAGAAGACGACTTAAAGTCCTCAAGTACTGAGGAACCTTGTGATAAAAAATGTTCAAATAAATCAGTAGAATTGAAGTATGCTATGACTAAATCCACAATGCAGTTGTTTTTTTAAAACAGCTGTTACTAAATAAAAGTATGAAGAACACATTTTAATGACGACTACAGTTATAGCTGTAATAGCTGGTAAACATGTTTTACACCATATCTGTTTCTATATTGTGTTTGTGTGTTTTCTTTACTATCATATTGTATTAATCAATCAGCTTCAAATTTGATCTCATCCTCACAATTCCATGTTCTCTTTGTCTATAGAGAGGCTCAGCAGTTTGTGGATAAATTTGAAGGTGCTTTGGGCAAAGGGAAAGGCAGGAAACTGTATGCCTACAAAGTAATGATGATGAAGGTAGGAATATGAAAATCTTCAGTGTACCTTACATTTGGGGTTTTTGTTAAAGTAAGCATGATAATTACTGTTGCTGAAAATAAAATAATCCTAATTTGAAAGAGATCCAAGATAAATGATTCAGAATGGCATGGAGAGACTTTGTAGTGGACTCTTTTGAGTAGAACCTGTATGCAGTCACATGGAACTTCCTACAGCAACATTCCAATGGGTTACAGTTTTCTATATATGTGTGTGCGTGTGTGTGTGTGTGTGTGCGCGCATGTTTGTTGCTCTACATGAATTATGCTGAATTATTGATTATGCCTTTTAATTACATCTAGAAGAGAATTTTATCTACATTGCACAATATATTCTTGCTGTGTTCTCAACATCTCAGCAGGCCTCTTCCTTTGTGTGTGGTGACATTGTTCTTGACAACACAACAACAATGCTCTCAAAATAAAACTGTTTGTCCACCTAAGTTCCAGTTCTCAGTATTTCATTCGGAAAAGTTTGGACATTTACATGTAAAGAACAGAAGTTGTTCGATGAGGACTACAAATATGCACTATGAACAATCATAGTGCAAGATTTATAAATGTAGAAGTGTATTGACACAGCAACTCTTTAGATCTGTTTCCCAGTGTCTCTAAAGGAGAGGCAATGATTTCTTAATCAGGCTATTTCTGATTTCATTTGAAATTCATCTGTACCTTCTACTTCTTGATATTTACACTTCACCAATGTCCTCTGCTCTACTCATCCCTTCATCCATCCTCCTATACCTCTTTTTATACTCTTTTATCTGCTCATCTCCTTCGTCTTCCTTCTTTTTTGTATATTCTTTTTCAAATTTGTTTTTATTATATTTTGTTGGCTGTAAAAACTAATATGAAAAGTGAAAGGTGTTATAAGAAAATGATTCACATGATTTGTAATTTGTTCTACAATTTGTTTAGGACAGTTACGAAGTGTACAGATCACTGTGTTGCAAACGTGTCAAACTGATTGAGAAAAACTGTAAAACACTATTTAAATAGCTTAGCATCTTATATTAACCGCCCACAACTACCTACCATCAACATGTGCACATGCAAACTGCAGTAACAGTGTCTTACTTGAAGAATCCTAATCTTGCTTATATGCTTTGTAACTTGTACAGAAATGGATAAAGTTTCAGAGAGATTTTGAAAATTTTAGGACATCTTGCATCCCATGGGAGCGGAAAATAAAGGAAGTTGAGAGTAAGTACCTGCGATTATTATTATTTTTTCTTCAGAGGAATGGTGCATATCAGATTTCTTATTGATTTATTTCACCAGTACTGAATTAGAAATTGAGCCATGGCAATGTTTCATTCATTTGCAGGTCATTTTGGCTCCTCAGTTGCTTCATACTTTATTTTCCTCCGTTGGATGTACGGCATGAACTTGGTTCTCTTCAGCTTGACCTTTGGCCTGGTTGTGATACCAGAGGTCAGTGTATAATCAGTTATGTACATACATACACTAATAACACAATTATGGCCTTTTGCTTTACAGTAAAGCAGTATCTTTCTACCTTATTTCTGCCCTTAAAGAAATATTTCACACAAAAATGAAAAACTTACTTAAAATTTGCTTACCTTTAGGTCATATATAGATGACTTTGTTTCTTCAGTGGAGCAGAACTGGAAACATTAAGCATTACATCACTTGCAGAAAAATCCTGATCCTCCTCAGTGAATGGGTACCATCAAAATGGGAGTCCAAACAGCTGATAAAAACACCAGATGACAGTCAAATAACGTCTTGTGAAATAAAAAGCTGTGTTTTTGTAATAAAACGTGTTTGCTTCCTGCTAAAATTCCTCTTTCCATAATATTGCTTTATCCAGTGTTTTTATCTTGTCTAAGGTTAGACCTAAATGAAAATATCATTATGGTTTATGGAGTGCTATTTTGGCCAGAAGCAACAGTGTTATGTTAAAACACCTGAATAATGGATCTGATTCTTACAAAGATGTCACAAGACGTTAATTGATGGACTGGTGCCATGTGGATTGTTGTACTTGTGGATTATTGTGATATTTTTATCAGCTTGAATTTTCATTCTGGGTACCCCATTCACTGCAGAGGATCCAGTGGTGGGCAAGTGATGTAAGGCTAAATTTCTCCTAATCTAGTTCTAATGAAAAAACAAATTCATCTACATTTTAGATGGCCTGAGGGCTGGTGCATTTTTAGCATTGATTTTTCATTTTCGAGTGAACTACTCATTTAACAACTGATTTGGAATTTTCCACAAGGTTCTCATGGGGCTCCCATACGGGTCCATTCCTCGGAAAACTGTGCCGAGAGCTGAGCAAGCAACTGCTATGGACTATTCTGTTCTCACGGATTTCAATGTAAGAACATGATACATGTATTATACAGTAGGATTCAAAGACCTGAGACCACTAGTGAGGACATATATGTTCTGCATTTTAAAATATAGCATTTCACCATTCTACAACAATTTGAGTGAAAGCTGAATTAGAACAAAAATTAGAACATGCATTTCAGAATATTTTTGTTTTTTATGTTGCCTTATTGACAGCAGTACACTGAAGAGAAAAAAAGGATATACTTTGGACTAAATGTTAAATTTCAATCTTAAAAATAAAGGTTCTTCAAGCGATGCCACTGTTACCTTTTTATTATCGGAAGAACCTTCTTTCGCTACAAAGAACCTTTTGTGCAACAGAATGTTAAAGGTTCTATTTTGAACCATTTAGACAAAAAGGTTATTCAATGGCATTGTGAAGCACCTTTATTTTTAAGAGTGTCATAGTGTGGTGTGAAAGAAATGTGAAAGTGTGAAAGAAGAAAAAGTAAAAAAAAAAAAAAGCAATTGTCAATAGTTAATTAGTTTACTTAATATAAATAAAGACTTTGAAACTTATTTTTTTTTTACTTTGAAAGACCTTAAATTTTAATTAATTAATTTAAAATTATGTCATTAATAACTCACCCTCATGTCGTTCCAAACCGTAAGACCTCCATTCACAGTTAAAGATATTTTAGATTTAGTCCGAGAGCTTTCAGTCCCTCCATTGAAGCTGTGTGTACCGTCTACTGTCCATGTCCAGAAAGGAAAGAGAAACATCTTCAAAGAAGTCCATGTGACATCAGAGGGTCAGTTAGAATTTGTTGAAGCATTGAAAATACATTTTGGATCAAAAAATAGCAAAAAAAAAATACTACAACTTTATTCAGCATTGTCTTCTCTTCCGTGTCTGTTGTAAGAGAGTTCAAAACACTGTAGTTTAGTGATATCCAGTTTGCGAACGAATCATTCGATGTAACCAGATCTTTTTGAACCAGTTCACCAAATTGAACTACAGACACGGAAGAGAAGACAATGCTGAATAAAGTTGTAGTTTTTTTTTTTTTTTGCTATTTTTGGACCAAAATGTATTTTCAATGCTTCAACAAATTCTAACTGACCCTCTGATGTCACATGGACTACTTTGATGTTTTTCTTTCCTTTCTGGACATGGACAGTATACCGTACACACAGTTTCAATGGAGGGACTGAGAGCTCTCGGACTATATCTAAAATATCTTAAACTGTGTTCTGAAGATAAACTGAGGTCTTACGGGTTTGAAACAACATGAGGGTGAGTAATTAATGACATAATTTAGATTTTTGGGAGAACTAACCCTTTTAATGTTTAATGTGCTGTTATTTCAATAGTACGCATAAAATATGCAGCATATATTGTGATAAAACTAAATGAATTTTGTTATATAAAAATGTTTTGCATCATTTATTTGACATTTTCTGTTTATTTCCTGGTTTAAAATAAATTTTAAACCCCATAAAAAGAGTCTCAGGTTTTTGACCCCTCTGTATTTTTCCTTGAAAAATGTGTGATGAACTTAAAGAATTCCAGAGTATCTTTCAAATTTCTTATTATCATAATATAAAAGTATGGTTATCTATAACACTCTCTGATGTTTTCTTTTTGACAGGGTTACTGCAAGTACTCAGTACTTTTCTATGGCTACTATAATAACCAGAGAACCATTGGCTTACTGAAGTTTCGTCTCCCTCTGTCTTACCTGCTGGTGGGCATTGGGACCTTCGGGTATAGCCTCATGGTTGTGATCAGAACGTGAGTCCCTCTTTCATTCATTGCTAGCAATCGTTGTAGCAATGACATGAAATGTTCTTGAGAAGTAAATTTGACAGTGAATATCTGCATTTACACATAAAAGTGTTTTTTAAAGAGAATAATTCTTATTAGTTCTTACTGGATGACAAAAAGTTGTACAGGTACAATGCAGTGTTTTGCCTTACATCTGCCTTAAGATGGTAAAAAGATGAATTGTGTTGTCATATAAGACAGCTTTGCAGAAAGAAAATTCCCTGCGAGCTAAAGGTGAAGTGGCACTAGTGAAATTTTCATAATAATAATAATAATAATTAATTCCCTAAACACTTCTACTAGTCCTAATATCTGAGCCTACCTTTCAGTTATTGTTTAAATGCATACATTTTTATGAACTGCAAAAAAGTTTGTTCTGATTGTAGATTCCAGACATGATGTTTAAATTTATATCTGTAATCTGAATTTTATGTTCACAACATGCATTTGAAACCAAATTTCTGCACATTCAAAAAGTGACATTTACTTTAACAGGAATACACATATAAGTCTTGTCAGAGAAATATTAGGACATTTAATTGTGAGATTTAGGCCCAATCCCAATTCTATTTTATACCCCTTCCCCTTCCCCTACCCCTCCGCCTACCCCTTCCCCTTGTCCCTTGAAACAGAGTGTCAAGGGGTAAGGGAGAAAAAATTCCCCTAAGGATTGGGACACCACTACTATGTCGTCATACGTCAACATTCGTCGTCTAGCTCTTACAATACACACATATACTGGTGTGCTGGTGTGCATTAGAGCCTTTAATTATCGTTCTGTATTAATGATCTGCTTACTGACACACACACATATCTGAAATCGTGCAGCTCACACATCCAGTAGAAGATAAACTTGTCAATGCTGCCCCATGAATTTTATTAAATACAGTTTAAATACTGAATCGCTACATTATATTTCCCGCAACGAGAGGATACAATCGCTGTTTTTAAGTAAACTCAATCTAAAAAGAGAAACGCACAGACGTGAATACACGCAACTTCCATCTCTCTCTCTCTCTCTCTCTCTCTCTCTCTCTCTCTCTGCTGTGCCACTATCATTCAGTCAAACATGTCTTTGAGTAACATGACAGTTAATATGAACTCACAATTGAATGGAACATAAAACAAATGATTTATTTTCGTTAAAATCTTTATTTATGCCAAAAATGAAAAATCTTCGTTTGGAGGGCTATCTGGCCCTTCCCCTGACCCCTACCCCTCCAAGAGAATCGAGACAAGGAAAGGGGAAGGGCTAAGGGGTAGAATTGGGATTGGGCCTTAAAGTTACGGTTACAAAAAATATAGTCAGTATTGTTAGTATGTCACAGTCATGAGAAATACAGTCACAAAATCGATTCAGTTTGAAGTTAGAATTATGCAAAAATAAAGATATTTGTGAGATATAAATGTATTAGCCTAAAATATTAGCCTTAAGTCCATTTAGCCACTTAATAAGGAATCAAAGGTTTGCATGCCGAAAACCAAACTCATGACATTAGTCAAGCCAGAGGTTGAGATGTTGCTCAAATATTGAATTTAAAACATAAAACATTTAATCATTTTTGCCATCAAAAAAGATCAAATCTTTGTTGTTATTTTGACTGCAATTGGAAATTGCGCTTCTGTTATCCTGCCGGCGAGAATGGATTCTCTACAAGTGTTGAGTAAAGTCCACTCTCGCTGTTAGGATGGCTAAAAACGCAGATGTGGGGGGAGGGGACGGAGAAGACAATGAGTTCACCTTTGCCTGGAAGATGTTCACCAGCTGGGATTATCTTATTGGGAACGCTGAGACAGCCGACAATAAATACGCCTCCATCACCACCAGCTTCAAAGTATGTGACTGTGTGTATATGTGGAATTGTTTGGGTAGGTGTTGATGTGTGTGAGTTTGCTGACCACTGCAGTTTTTGTTTCATGGTCTGGTTGTCCCCTTCAGAAACCTGAGGAGGTCACTTTTCTGTTAGAACACATTTCGGCCACTGGTTTGATAAATCCTCTGGCCGGATCACTTGATATGGTTTATAGAAATGTTCAGGCATGAACTGTATCTCCAAAATTCACATTCTTGAGCTTTTCTCTGTTTGGATACTCTAATGCTTTCTGCAGGAGTCCATTGTGGATGAGCAGGAGAACCAAAAGGATGAGAACATTCATCTAAGGAGATTCTTACGTGTCCTAGCCAACTTTCTCATCACCTGTACACTGGGAGGAAGTGGCTATCTCATTTACTTTGTGGTCAAACGTTCCCAAGAGTTTGCCAACATGGACAACCTCTCTTGGTATGAGAAGAATGAGGTAAATATAAACACAAGACCCCATTTAACATTTTGTAACAAGATGGATGTAAGGATGGATAGATAGAAGCCCAGTTGTGTTATAACAATGCCATTGTCTCTCAGCTTGAGATCATCATGTCTCTTCTGGGACTGGTGGGTCCAATGCTGTTTGAGACCATCGCTGAACTGGAGGAATACCATCCACGTATAGCTCTCAAGTGGCAGCTGGGGCGTATATTTGCACTTTTTCTTGGGAACCTCTACACATTTTTGCTTGCTTTGTTCGATGAGGTCAATTCGAAAGTAAGTTCTTTGATGATAGCAGTGTTAACTTTCTTCTTTTTATTTGGGAATCAGCCATTTGTAATTATTATTATTATTATTTTTTGCCTTAAGCTTGAAGAGGAGGATTCTATAAAAAACGCCAGCCTTTGGTTCGTGAAGGAGTATTACGCCAACTACTCAGCTAACAACCCAAATGACACGGGCACCCCGCCTCCTATTGACCCCGCTGATATCATCAGGGGCCCATGCTGGGAAACTACAGTTGGAATAGTAACGTGTCTTTTGTTCATCTATCTTCTCCGGCAAAAATATATATTAGCTATATACAGACATATGGAATATATTGTTTAATTGATTAGATCTAAACCTTTGTTTGCACGTTTGGTCAAAATCAAACCATTAACCTAAAACCATTCACACTCTACCATTAGGAGTTTGTGAAACTAACCATCTCAGATATACAAGTGACTTATCTGACCATCCTCATCGGTGACTTCCTGAGAGCTTTTATTGTGCGTTTCCTGAACTACTGCTGGTGCTGGGATCTGGAAGCTGGCTGGGTGAGTCCAATATTCTCTATAAGCTCACCACCAACAAACTAAACTGTGGACATTTAAGGTTTTGATATCTAACAGCGTTTTTCATTCTCAGCCCTCCTATGGTGAATTTGACATAAGCGGCAATGTGCTTGGTTTGGTGTTTAACCAAGGAATGATCTGGTAGGAACAAATGCGCAAACAACACAACATAAATAAAATAAAAGCAAAAGCATCAGTGAAAACATGGAAAACTCTATGCACAGCTGACATTTTTATACTATGCGCACAATGTTGCTAGTACCTGAAAAAGCCTGCAGAAATCACACTTGTCTCTTTGAGATAAAGTGACAGATTTACTGACAGCTTGAACTAGCGCAAACATTCTTTCTACATTAAAAGGCTACTCTTGGGATTTACTAAAACATGCAGTGGACAGTAATTTTTTGTGGCTGACCTTAATACATATGCAGTTGTAGAAGTTTCCCTTTCGAACACAGCATATATTGGAGGAAAGTATTTGAATACATAATGCAACATGATTAACTAAGCTTTTTGATGGTCAATTAAGTGGTATTTGCACCATCATTCAATTTCCAAAACACAATTTCTTTGCACTTGACATGGCTGCAGTACATTGATAGATTGCATTTGTCATTATGGAAATGAGCTGGCTGTGTTTGTGCTCTTTGCCCTGTTTAGTAAATCTGGCCCCTATGCTCTGTGAACAGCAAATATAAGACTTTATTACTAGGGGTATGCAACGAAGCCAATAAATATGTCTGTATGTGCACCACTGGCAAAATTATTTGTATCTGTATTTGGATAAAATCAAATGTGGCCTGGGTTTAAACAAGAAGTTTGTCTAAACTGCATGAAAAGCCCATTTTAAATTTAATTTTGTTCCCTTCATAGCTTATGTATATACAAATGTGCTTTTACATCCTCAGACTCAGAATTATTCATTTATACTATAAACACCAAAAATAATCTGTGAAACATGATTAATCAATGGACAAAACCTTAATACAAGTAACAGTTTTAAAAAAGTGCCTTTTTTAATAAACTTAAAGTTTATTTAACAGAACATTTGACATCAAACAGCTTTGTGTTAGCTACATTAAATTGTATTGTATGTTGTTAACTGATTTTCAGATAAATTTTGCATTATTAAGACATTAACACTAGTCAGTTATTAATAGCTTTAATAACTGAGTTCTATAAGAATGTGAACAGCTTTTACAAATTCGAATCTTGTAATAACAGCATTTTTGACAATTGCACCTAAAGCCTAGCAAAAGTTATCAAAACGGCTGATATAATTTACATGTTATCAGTATAGTGATCCTAAAATGCATTGTGAATAGTCAATAAAATTGTTTATCTAATGGAACATGTTATTCCAATTTTCTGTGTTGCCATGTATCGATAAAGATCAATATAATACTATTGTTGAATATTGACAATGTGTTAGCTTAGCAACCTCCTAGCATCAGACTGTTGGAATTTTCTCGCATGTTATGTGACAAACACTATTTGTGTGGCACATTTGAACATAAAGAGAGTTTCTCTCTATGGTGATATTTTCAGTTTACAATGTTTAAACTAGATTGTAACCGCACACCAGGTTCAAGAACAGGGCCACTATAAAGGCTTTGAATACATACCAAACATAGCAAAACAAGAATTAGCCACTGTAGTCTTGTGTGCCTGTAGATATCAAGCTGTTTGTCTGTGTTTGTCAGGATGGGGGCATTCTATGCTCCTGGTTTGCTGGGCATCAATGTACTGCGGCTCCTGTCCTCCATGTACTATCAGTGCTGGGCTGTAATGGCCTGTAATGTCCCACATGAGCGGGTCTTTAAAGCTTCCAAATCCAATAACTTCTACATGGGCCTGTTACTGCTCATCCTCTTCCTGAGTCTCCTGCCTGTGGTTTACACCATAATGTCTCTGCCGCCCTCTTTTGACTGTGGACCCTTCAGGTATCCCTACACAAACAAGCTCAAATATGCACGGAATAAAATTAATAATTTTTATAATCAAATTTACTAATTTTGCTCCTTTTGACATGTCCTGTTTACCACAGTGGGAAAGAAAGAATGTTTGACGTCATTATGGAGACCATTGATCTAGATCTCCCTGCGTTTATGGGGACGCTCTTCGGCTACGTAGCAAACCCTGGACTCATTATACCAGCAGTTCTTCTCATGGTGTATGCGAATTATTAAAGTTTTCAACATATCACATACTACAAGCAAAATCCCTTACGTTTTTGTTTTGTATTTCTTACAGTCTGGCCATTTACTACCTGAACTCTGTGTCAGAGGCCTACCAGAACGCCAACATGGAGCTAAAAAAGAAAATGCAGTTGGTCAGTATTCTTTGTGTTCAGGTGCACAACAATGCAAACCAAGTTTTGTTAGATGGCAGGAATTTGTTTAGCCAGTGTGTGCTTCTAACATTAATTTCTAGGCGAGAGATGAGGAGAAGAACAGACGGAACAACAAAGACAGCACTAACCAGGTGATGAAGGACCTGGAGGATCTACTTCCAAATAACTCTCGTCCACCCCCTTCTCCTCCAGAGAATAGAGCAGGTATGCATTGAATAGACTGTTGTTACTGACCAGTCCTACCTAGATAAACTGTTGCTGTTACCGTAAAAAAGTTTTAAATTGGTATAATAATAATAAATATTTTCCTTGAGCATCAAATCAGCATATTCGAATGATTTCTGAAAGATCATGTGACACTGAAGACTGGAGTAACAGCTCCTGAAAATTCCGCTTTGCTATTATGGGAATATATTGCATTTTTAAATATATTCAAATTAAAAACATCTTTTTTATATAAACCCGTTATAAATTGTTATAATGCTTCACAATATTACAGTTTAGTGTAGTGAATGCAGCTTTGGTGAGCATAAGGGAAAACATTTCTAAAATCTTACAGAAAACAAACTTTTGAACGGTAGAGCAATTATATGGAAGTTGTATGTAATAATAAAACATTTGCATATATATATAGGAAAATCTTGAGAATCAGATGCTTTAGATTAAACTCTCACTCTTCATTCCATTTTCTTTTCTTTCTGCCTAAGAAAAAAAACATGACCAGGGTGGAAAATCTCCAAAAGTGAAACCAGGCACAGCTGGAGGTGGTGTGCATCTGCAGAAAGATGTGTCACTCGCGTCAGCTAATCCTAGTGCCCGGGGGCCTGTGACTCGAGCGCCAGGCCCCAGGGGACCTGGACCTCTACCTGGTCAACCAGGGCCAGGCAGGGGTCAAGGGCCACCACCTAGACGGCAGTAATGTGTGATCTATTCATTATCGTGTGCTCTGCTGGTCTACACACTGTAAAATGAATATAAGCATTGGTTGTTTTATTAAAGAAATTCATATTTAAAATAATTTCATAATTTGCTGCTGGACACTTCTGCAGAAATCTGGAAAACTGGAAATATCATATTAATTATCATACATTTCCATACAGTAAATTGTTTATATCATATGCATACTGTGGCCCCAAAAAGAATTTGGTCACTTAGTCACATCTAAAAATGATTTCATTTAATTTAATTACCAAGTTATATCTTCAAACAGATGGCCGAATTTTTCCCAGAACTAACTTCCTTAATTAACTTGACTGAAACATTTTTCAGTGACTTTGAATCACCCGAGTGATTTTCAAAATGAAGTTCGGGTTACGTTCATCATATTACCTATCAACATCTTCTACTGACATTGGACATCCAAAAAGTCTCCAAATACTTTGTGTCTTCAGTTTGAACCGTATATTGGTTGTTTTATCATTTAAAGAAAAATTGTGAAATGTTTTGCTTGAAAAGTGTGCTCTTGAATTTTTCTTTTAAAATAAATGATTTGCTTTTGTATTTTGTTTAAAGGGGTCATATTATGCTCTTTTACAAAGTCTTGATTTTGTTTTGGGCTCTGAATTGTTCCTGTATCAAATGAAGGCCCGCCTTCTGAAATACGAAATGTGTTGTGATTGGTTGGCTGGGCCAGTGTGTGTTGTGATTGGCAGCACTTGACGCCTGGTCGGGAGATGTCATGCCCCTTACCATAGCAGCCTGTGAGCTTCAGTGTCTACTTCAAAATCAAATCAATTTGAGCATGATTTAAACTCAGATGATTGTTACCACTCTAAGTGTGTCTGTCTTTGGAAAGCAGGCATGTCTCCAACATAGTGATAACACTCGTTGTCTTCTCTAGTGCAGCTCAACCAGGTCTCGTCCCATTCGTCGATATTAGTAGTAGTAGTCCAAACGAGTTGTTCATTGTAGTTTTAGAAAATTGATTTTTGTTAAATAAAATACCTCCTTTTGAAGTGGACTTTGAGCTTTTTAACTTTGCAGATTTTTTTTTATGCTAAAACCGCAACATAACAGACTAACTAAAGTTGAAAAAGTGAAAAAGCATAATTGGACCCTTTTAATGCAGTGACATTCATGTATTTTTAATTGTGTCTTAAGTGTCTAAATTCTCTTTGGGCCTATGTGTTATGTGTCTAATGCATGCAAATTATACAGCTACAGTACATTTGTTGTCTATTCTGTTTTGTGTTTTGTAATAAATCCAAAATCGAAGACATTTTTTTTGTCATTTCCTTACTTTAGTGACAGTTGAGCATTCTGAAGATTGGATTGTTAAGGATCACAAAGATACATTAGTAATCACTCAACAAGTGCCCAAACAGGTTCTGAACATTTCTGCATTTAACTTTTGTGTAAAGGCATGACCCAGTTATACAGCTTTTCTTTTTCAAACCTCATGATTTAGAGTTTGTCCTGTCACCTAAAAATGACCCCACAGCTTTGTCTTAATGTCTGTAGCAGCCGGGAGTAGAAGATTGACCATGAATGAAAAGTTCAATCACAAATTGTCATCATTTCCTCACTCTCATGTCATTCCAGTAACTTTTTTTTAATCTGTGGAAAAACTATGAATAATAAATAATAATAGAATTTTCGGATTAACTAAATGTGCATGAATAATATGATTAGAGTAAAAGAATACAAAACCAAATAGAAGCAGGTGCATGATCACTAAATCTAGTGAACAATGCCATTCCATGTATATGATTTTTTGTTTAGGCTCTATATTGAATGACAGTTTATCTTACACAAACTAATAATCCTGCAGTTTGAGGTGAATGCAGCAAACATATTAACAGACAGTAAAGACAGGTACAACCAGAACAACCTGGTTTCAACCCCTCCACCCAAGCCTTGTTTTTTGCACACGTGTGTAAAGAATAAAAGACATGGTTATGTTCCGGAAATTAACCATTTCAGAGCAGCTCTCACAGACTTCCCAGGAGAACAGGTGAGATATCACAGCAAATGTGTTTTACTGTCGTCATCAGTAACATTTTACCACAGCTCTTCGCAAACATTCAACAACGACACTGAATCAATGACTTACAAAGATATATTTCTCTGACTTTTCATAAGTGCAACCTTGCAATAATTTATTTGTTGGGTTGCTATAGCTTTTTCGAAGGTTTAAAAGATGGCGTTCTTTAAGAAGTTTCTCCAGAAAATTTGTGATGATGACAGCAGCAAGGTAAATATAGAATGAATGCGTGCCCAATGATTTATGACATATTAAAGAACACCTCAACATCAGTATTTATATTAATAATTTGCCCATGGTCTGACATTCAGTGGCTGTTATATGTCATAATATGTTATGTTGTAATATGTTTCCTCACAGGGTTCTAAAGATGGTTCTGCAAACTTTGGAACAGTCAAGGCTGATCCCAATTTTAATGCCCAAAATGATGCGGAAAAACTGAAGAAAGCCATTGAGACCAAAGGTAAATACTACAGTTTATTTTTATTTATTTATTCAATTTTGTGTGTGTGTGTGTGTGCGCTTTAGGGTTGAACCAAATTTCTGTATGGTTTTACAGATTTTTCTTACCAGTGTAGCCATCAGGATAAATGCAAAATGAATCACATAAAATGCTCTCATGATCCTGAAACCAATGTTAGAACTATTATAGGGACGCTATTTCAAATGTGTTTCAATAAAGGATGAAAAACAATGTTCATTTTCAGCTAGATATAATCATTTATGTGTGTTTTTTCAAGTGTTGTCATGTTTCTTAGTAAAGCTGTGGAGGACACACCCCTGCAGTACTTTCCTTGAATACACTCCTAGAAATACAGTGTGTCATAGTTGAAAAGCAGAGTCACTAATGGCCAGTAACATGAAAAAAATTAATGTTTTTCAAATTACGGAATGATTTTGTCTGTCAAATTGATTAATCGCGATTAATCACATCCAAAATAAAAGTTTGTGTTTATATAATATACTGTATGTGTATTTATTAGCTATATAAATATGCACATGCATGTGTATATCTAAGAAAATGTTTTAAATATATTTATATATTATATAAATTATATGAATATAAATACATGTAAATATTTTCAAAATGTGTATTTATATATACATAATATAGATTATAAATGTAAACACAAAATTTTATTTGGGATGCGATGAATCATGATTTGTCGAAATGACAGCACAACTTTTCACAAAATATGCATTTCTCTAATTGTTTAATATGTTTTACTTAGTTTATCAACACAATCAGATAAAAGTGTAGTGTCAAATAAAATGTATTTATCAATGAAGAATCTAACATTCGAGTCAAATTGCACATTAGTTTTAAGAACATTCTAGTGGTCATATCTGAAAAATTTAATTGTTGCTATTTTTGTAAAAAAAATGACAGGCAAAATGTTATGCTCCTGGAGTCATGAATCAGCAATTTATGAATTAACACACAGTTATGTTGCTATATACGGCTTATAGTTGTACTTATTATGCACCATAAGATATGTGTACTACTGTATGCAATTGCTCATTTTATCCCACCAGAATTACTCTGTATTTTGATTATAAAAAACTGCTCACTTTCATCTGTTTTCCTCTCATGAAGGTGTGGACGAAGCCACTATTGTGGAGGTGATAGCAAAGAGGAGCAATGCACAAAGACAACAGATCAAAGCAGCTTATCAGCAGAGTACAGGAAACGTAAGCAAATTCACATCCAGCAATGATTGTCTTTGGCCTGTTTAAATGTGTAAAGGTGGTCTGCATGTAAATGTGAGATTGGAGGGATGGAAAATGTTCAGAATTTGTCCAGAATTGTAATTGTAATACTGTATGAACTTTGACTCAGATTTCCAAAATAGTTTTAAAGATGACAAATAGCCACAAAACAGAACTGCAAGCAAAATTAGGAACTACAGTATGACTGAACTATGATTATGCCATTAGTTCCAAAGGTCATGAGCTGATGTTGCTTACATTTACAAGATTTTACCAGCAGGTGGCGCTCTTAAGTCATAAGGTCACATATTCAGTTTTATTCTAATGCATTAAAAAGGAAAATCTAAATAGCTGACAGTTAAAAAATTTTGTGTGTGTTTGTGTGTGTATTAGTCTACTGTATTATGTAAATAACTTTTTTTATGCTTCAGGCTTTGGCAGATGCACTGAAAAAGGTTTTGAAGTCGGACTTTGAGGAAGTTGTCCTGGCCTTGCTGATGACTCCCCCTGAATATGATGCATTTGAAATGAAAAGAGCCATGAAGGTACCCTGTTTTATCTTTTTTTTTAATTTTGTACAATGCTGTTTTTTTTTTCCTCAAAATTTTGTGCATCTTTAAATAAAACATTGGATGGTTGTGAAATCTTCACAACCATCCAATGTTTTATTTATAGATTTCAGTACTAAAATGTAATTGTTAATCAGGGTCTTGGGACAAAAGAGTCTGTCTTAAGTGAAATTCTAGGGACCAGGTCAAACAAGGAGATCACAGCAATGAAAAATACTTTCAAAGAAGGTAACAACACAGATTCAAATGCATGCATGTACTTCATGAATGCAGATGCATATGTAGCTGCTAACTTCTTTTTGTTGTGAAGTCTATGGAAAAGTGCTGGAGGAACAAATTAAAGGTGAAGTTAGTGGAGATCTTGAAACTACACTGCTTGCACTTTGCAAGGTACAGAAATTACACTGTTTAACGTTAGTCTGTTTATGTTACACCATAAGAAAACTAAATCTGTTATGTGTACTGAATATGTATCTTATAACATCAGGCTACCAGGAGTGAAGACCATAAAATTGACGATGGGCTTGCAAAGAGTGATGCAAAGGTACTGTGACAGAATCATCTCCAACTCTGTAACAGCAATAACTACTGTCATTAAATGAGCTGATTCGTCTGGGTATGATTTAGACCCAAACGAAACAGCTCATTTAATGACATAAGTGACGATTATTTCAGGTAAACTGTTATGAATTTGGATTGGCATCTGGACTATGTCATTCATTTTCTCCATGGATTATAGTGTATGTTTAAGTCAGATCTATTTGAATTAAACAACATCAAACAGTAGGCTACAATAGTATAGTTATGAGTATGATATTGCTTTCTTACAACATTTATACATGAAAGTTAATACTAAATAACTAACATTTAGACAAAATATGGCCAGTTATTTTGTTTAAAAGTGCACTACTGCCATCTGTGATTGAAACATAAAATTGCAAGTTATTGGTACTTGCATTTCTTGTTTTATGTTGTATGAATGTGGACAAAGTTTTTGTACCTTTGTCTTTTTTTCTGTTATGTTTTGCTTCTAATCAAATGTTTTGTTGCCATTCATTTTGGAACTGGTTGGTTTAGGGCTTTGGACTCTTTTTTTTGTGCCTATTGAGTAAAGGAATGTATAAATTGTAATATTTGTAGAACCACTTTAAAAAGGGTGATTACTGGTGTATTTCAAATTTACATCAACAGACACCTGAAGCATTTTTGGATAAAACATAGAGACAACAGTTTTAGTAGTGCTTGCAATTCTGAATTGCTATAGTAAACTAAAATAAATTTTATTGTCATTGAAGGTAGTTTAACCTTTATTAAGCAATGCAAGTTCATGGAAGTGAAGTGAAATGAAGTGAAGTGGAGTGGAGTGACTGGGTGGTGGTTGAGATGTGGATGTGATGTGGATAGTGAGGATTATCTGGTTTAACAAGTGCTCAATTCATAGATCTTAGCTAACTTAACTGGCGTTCCCATTGTTGAATCTGGCAGTACATTGATGTTGTGTTTAACTGATAGACTTGTTAAGATGATAAAGAGTTCTCTCTTTAAAAGGTTAAGCTGATGTCTGAGTGGAAGGTTAGATAGCTTTCCTGGTCTTCAGACTGGGACTATATGTAGCATTGATAGGGGAAGCTTGTGTGGCTTTATATTTGGCCCAGTGAGGTTTTGCATATTGAGAAGAAGAGGGGGCCAAGCACTTAACCCTGAGGTACCCCAGTGTTTAGCTAATTAAAATCTTGATGGATTTGCCTTTTGTTATTGTAATGTCCTGTTCAGAGAAGATGGACAGGAGTATCTGGGACCGGCTGTGCCAATTTGATGTAAAACAAAGTTGAATGTAAGCCCTATGCTTGGCTTAGCTACTACATCCATCTTAGCTTGCAAGATTTCTGATAAATACCTGTTGCACTGTTGAGTAATTACACCCAGCATAGGCATAGGAGATGCTAGTCATGCTGCTGAGATGCTATTCAATGGATTCAATTACTAATAAAAATGAACTGAATTGCTCAAGACATTGTAACAAGTGAAGCTATTGCATAAACATTTCCTAAGACTGTGTTTTTATATCAAGTTTCAAAAATTGTGAAATTATTTCCAAGCATTCCTACTGTCAGTCCAAGCAAGGGAACGCATGGTACGGTTTCTTCTAATAATCCCAAATCACCTGTAATATTTTACTACATAATTACATACAGAAATATAGTTTAGGTAGGTCATTTAGCACTGTCGGCGGTGTGGTAGCCCACACAAATCTTGATGAATGCTACAGTTGGCTGCATCTGCATTAATAATCCTAAAAACGAATCATATCCGAACAAATCATGACTTTACACTTTACACCTACCTTTTACTATAGGTGTAAGATTTAGTCTCAAACATAGCATAAGGGCCTAGATGATGCAAAATGTTAAAAGTGTATTTTGCATCCAGCCAAGTCTTACAAACAGGTGTTTGTCCAGCTGGTGCCTTATCATGCCTTTCTTTGTGAGAGGAGGACAACAACAAGTGTCACTCTTTGGTGAAATTGCTCAGTTTAAGTAAAGTATGTTGTGTGTGGTGCCTTGTCAGTCTTTTCACCAATGTTCGGTGGACTCACCCACTGTCTCTGCTTTGTTCAGGCTCTTTTTGAGGCAGGAGAGAATCAGATCGGGACCGTTTGCTCTGTCATAATAAATGTCCTCACATCCAGGAGTGAAGCTCAGTTGTGTAAAAGTAAGTGGAATATTTATGTCAGAATACAAATGTTACATATATGATAATTTTTCAGAGAGAGTTGACTTTACGTTTTTAGGCTTTAAAATGTTTTTGCAGTTTTCCAGTATTATGGCAAATACAGCAAGGAGGGTTTGGCCAAAGCATTGGAGAGTGAGCTTCATGGAAACCTTGAAGACTGTCTGATGACCCTGGGTAAGGAAACAAGCCTTCATTTTAGTCTGTGTGTATTTAGCCTATGTGGGTGTGTGTGAGAGATTCTTGACAAGTCAAAATCCTTTAGCAATCAAAAGACTATTCAAAACAAAGCTTTTAGGAAGCTTGTTTTTCCAGCTCTGCATGTCTAGAGTGGGTCCAGTCAGCATTGTCACACAAACCTTTATCACACAAAGATAGGTACAAAGATACAATAGTAACTAAATCAAGCAGTATGAAGTGACACCTTCCATTTGTGTGCACACAACGGATTTTCACCAACATACAAACCTCAAAACACTCTTGTTTTTCATGTTTAGTGAAGGCTGCTTGGAACAAACCTGCCTTCTTTGCAGAAAAACTCCACCTGTCCATGAAGGTAAAGTTGCAAAGGAATTAATGGAATGTATTTCAGTATGCCCGTATAGTTGTGCACAGTGAGTGCTGCATGTTTTTGATATTTTCAGCCTTTTTTTTACATGAATTTAACTGTAATGTGGACTTCTAGGGCTTAGGAACCAACACTGACACACTGACTAGAATCATTGTGAGTCGTTCAGAAATTGACCTGCTGAAAATCATTCAAGAATATAAGAGGATGTATGGCAAAACCCTTCAGGAGGCTATTATGGTGAGTTTTCAGAATTTGAAAAGCTCTATCTAACTAGCTTGAATCTAACATGAAATAAAACAAAGAGACCATTTAAAGTACTTCACATCCATTATGGAATGAAATTGTCACTAGTCACTTTCCAATGAATTAATTAAGTCTTGCCCCTACATAAATCCTTTTGGTTTTACAGAAGGAAACAAATGGAGAATATGAGAAGATTCTGCTGGCTCTCTGTGGAACTCAATAATCATCTCTTACATGTCCATGAAAAACATCTGCAAATTCATCACATGGTTACATTACCAACCCATGTCAGCACAACTTAATCCCACATAGTTAATTTAAGAAAACAGTTTCATTTAAATATGAAAAAATGTCAGTTATTGTGCACACTTTTAAGTGTTATTGTCATTATAATATTCCTAGCTACAACTTCAACTACTATTTTCATAGTAGAAATTCAAGTATTTATTACAGTTATTACAACTGTATCTTATTATTATTATTGTAACAAATCACTATGTAATCCTGCCAATATTTTACATTGTGATGAGCATATCAATTAGCATGTGATACAGTATGTAAGAACTGTGACCTTATCTGTCTACCTTAGATAAATTCCACAACCAATAAACTTCAGTTTAAAGCATCTGCATCGTCTGCATTATCTATTGAACAATTTCATTTCATATGAAAGTTTCAATTGAAGTTTTATTTTGTGTTAGATTTAGACTACAACTTGGGGTGAGTATGGCAAACACATTAAATGCAAGATTATCACAAACTTTACAGACAGGTACAACCAGAATAACCCGGTCTAACATCTTCCCCCAGCCCATTTTTTTTTTTTTTTTTGTGGGTGTGTATAAGGAATAAAAAGACAGGTTCTGTTCCTGAAATTACTCACTACAGATCTGCTCTTACGAACTTTACAGAGGAACAGGTGAGTTGTGTTTGTAAATTCATTTAACTGCAAGTCTGTAGCTTACCCTAATTAATAAAGCCAACAAGTATTCATGATGCTATATTCATAATGAAGTAATTGATGATGTTAATGGAATTAATATGTCAATCTACAGTAGATTAATCCCGACAATGTTTGCAATGACTTCTTCATTTGCTTAATTCTTTATAGTGTCTTCAAAGCTCGCGAGATGGCTTTTTTCAAGAAATTCTTAGAGCAACAAAATGACGACAAGGTAAGTAAATACGTTAACTTGTGGTTGTTCAAAAAGATGAACATTAGGTGGGTCTCCTGTATGCAATGACTAACACAAGCACACCTCAGAAAAAAACTACCATTACTGATATGTACTTATATGTTGCTATATATTTCATTTCAGGGTTTTAAACCTGCTCCTTTTGAGACGGGATATTTTGGAACAGTCAAGGCTGCTACTAATTTTAATGCCCAGAATGATGCTGAAAAATTAAAGAAAGCCATTGAGACCAAAGGTAAAATGCAAAGTTAAACATGTTTAATATCCTCTGTTGAAACGCAAGTAGAAGTTTTGCAAATACTGTACATTTTTTTGTGTTGTTGCATGTTTGGAAGACTCACCTCACCTATTATGTCATAGCAGGAAGACTGCTTTTATACTTTTACCTATTATATAGCTCTGTTGGGACTTGTATTATAATGCTTCTGTACTGACATAATTTACCAGTGATTCATTACAAGGAATCAAGTGCACTCATGTACAATTACCCATTAATACCAAGATCCAGCAGTATTTATCTGTAAATAGCTGCTCATGTGAAAACAGCTGCTAAGATGCCCTGTTTTTTTCTCATGAAGGTGTGGATGAAGCCACTATTGTGGAGGTGATAGCAAAGAGGAGCAATGCACAAAGACAACAGATCAAAGCAGCCTATCAGCAGAGTACAGGAAAAGTAAGCATATTCACATCCTTTAACATATTTTTAAGTATTCAGTGTTTGTTTGAATTCTGTTACTTATTCGTCTGTTACTTATTGAAACTTTCCATTCCACCTTAAATAACAATCAACAATCGTTAAATACTCTATGAAACCTAGGCTTCATATGTAGTCTGTTTTGGTTTTAGATGCTTTATAAATAATGGAATATCAGCAATTGAACATTTTACACTTTTTCAATACTTTTGTTAATCATGGGCTGTTTATTACATTGTTTAGTTTTATCTTGTTCTAATAGCTTTTTATTAATTTAATATGAATGTATTAATCCTCAGGCTCTGACAGCTGACTTGAAAAAAGCTCTGAAGTCAGATTTTGAGGAAGTTGTCCTGGCCTTGCTGATGACTCCTCCTGAGTATGATGCTTTTGAAATGAAAGGAGCCATGAAGGTACAACTTGTAACTGCACTTATTGTAATATATGTGTGTGTGTGTGTGTGTGTTTGTGTGTGTGTGTGTGTGTTTCTAAATACTTAAATCTACTTACTAATACTATAATGTCAATGATTATCAGGGTCTTGGGACAAGTGAGGCCGTCCTAAATGAAATTCTGGGGACCAGGTCAAACAAGGAGATTACAGCACTGAAGACTTCTTATAAAGAAGGTAACAAGAAAGATTTAAAAGCATACAGTTCAAGTTCTTCCTAAAAGCAGAGGTAGCTGCTAACCTCTTTTTGTTGAACAGTCTACGGAGAGCTGCTGGAGGAAAATATTAAAAGTGAAGTTAAAGGAGATATCGAGACAACCTTGCTTGCCCTTTGCAAGGTACAAAAATAACAGTTCAGTGGCAGTTTTGTTAGAGAACAAGAAAATAATCTTGTTTATTGCATATATGATGACATATTACTAATCAATATATAATAACTTCAGGCAACCAGGAGTGAAGACAGCAACATTGACGAAGGATTGGCTAAGAGTGAAGCAAAGGTAAAAACTGAATGAAATGACAACAAATGATGGATAACACTTTAGAATAATGATCTCTAGTTAACAAGTATCCATGCAGAAACTAATAGGTAGTACTACTGTATGTTAAAGGGATAGTTCACCCCAAAATTAAAATTACCCCATAATTTACTCACCCTCATAGTTTTTAATATTCATCATTTTGTTTCCACGAAGAACCCATTTGAGGTGAACGATTATGAAAAATACATTTTATGGCCATGTTACGAATTTTTAAATTAGTTTTTTAGACATGTTACTGCAATTAGTTACATTAGTTAAATCACTGTGATTTGTAATAAATTGGTTATTCTTTATTAATTGGTCACAGTCTACAAGAAGTTCTCAATGAGGATATTTTATTTAGTAATTATCAAATACCTAATAAGGACAAATGTTCCTTATTTGTTATTACTTACTAGTTAGTTAATCTTGCTTCCATATTAGTTAATGGTATATGATTCTCTGTTCATGTTGCACTACCTATTACTTCCTGCACACTTGTTAACAATGGACCATTATTCTAAAGTGTTATCCAAATGTAGACATTGACTGTCTCTGACTTTACTATGTTGTTGTTTCAGGCTCTTTTTGAAGCAGGAGAGAATCGGATCGGCACTGTTTGCTCTGTTCTGATCGACATCCTCACAAACAGGAGTGAAGCTCAGTTGTGCAAAAGTAAGTGGACAACTCTGATTCCTCTTCGGAGATAGTCTCTTTTTATGTTATGCCATTTTGATGTAGTTCAGCTTGTTTTTATTTTATTTTATTTTCCCTACAGTTTTACAATGTTATGCCCAACTAAGCAAAGACGGTTTGGCTAAAGATCTTGAGGGTGAGCTGCATGGAAGCTTTGAAGACTGCCTGATGACCCTGGGTAATTAAATAAGACTTCACTTTAGTCCATTGTGTTTCTGTGTGGGTGTGTGAAAGAGAAATAGTCGTTTTAAAACTCGTTGAAAAAGACTGGCCTGTTTTTCCAGCTGCGCGTGTTGAGAATGGTTTCGTTGAGGGTGGTTTCATTCTCACACATGAAAACTTTAGGTTGGGTACATATGTCCAAGATTGACAACATGTATGTAAAAAAATATTGAACATTGTTCAAATTCATTTATAATTATAATTAATGCCAATAAGAAGAAGAAGAATTTTTAGAATGAAAGGTTTGAATTAATTAGTTTGTTTGTTTGTGTCTGAATTAACAATTTTCTGTCTTTTTCATGTTTTAGTGAAGAGTGCTTGGAACAAACCTGCCTACTTTGCAGAAAGGCTTCACCTGGCAATGAAGGTAAAGTGACAGAGAACATCATGAAATGTATTCCATTTGATCAATTTTTTCAGAATTTTTTTTTTTTTTTTTGGGCCAATGATCAAAAAGGATAAAAAAATATAGCTGCCACCAGAATTCAATCACACTATCAAATCAATTTAACTCTAATATGGTCTTGCTTTATAGGGGTTAGGAACCAACACTGACACACTGACTAGAATCATTGTGAGTCGTTCAGAAATTGACCTGCTGAAAATCATGCAAGAGTACAAGAGGATGTATGGCAAAACCCTTCAGGAAGACATTCTGGTGAGTATGCGTAACTTATAATGGGTGATCTGAGAAGACTTTGTATTTAATTTCTTAGATCCCTTGCATTTGAAACCTCAATGAAAAGTGGTTTCTTTATTTTTACAGAAAGAAACAAAGGGGGATTATGAAAAGATCTTGCTGACCATCTGTGGAGCTCCATAGATAACAATCAATATCTTCATTCAACTGGATCATGCTAAACACATTTGTTCATTAAATGGGTGTATTCATGACCAGTGTAAAGCCTAATCTCCTCAGGGTGTGGCTTTTCTGTAGTGTTTTAATAAAACTCTTTGTGCAACTCATTGTGTAATGTATTTTTCTTTGACCAGTGCACTCAGGATACCTTAAAGTAACATCATTAATTATTTGAGAAAAAAACTTCTACATCTACTGTACACATCTATATTTGTGCAAACAAGATTTATGATATACTGTCACTAAAAACATACAGTTGTTGTCATAAGGAGGTATTTTTTCCTGATCTGACCACAAATTTTGGTGTAACCCAGTGCATTGAGGTTCATTCTTGATATTGATTAATTTCTTGAGTTAATTTGAATAAAACAAATTAATTCAGAAAAACAATTTTAGATTACCTGAAGACAACTATATTTATGCACAATATTTACATACTGTAGAAGGCATCAATAATTGAATATATGCAAAACCAAATATAATTAAAAAAAAATAATAATAATAACAAACAAATAACAAATACGAAAAAAATAAATGTTTCCTGTTTGCTGTCCAAGCACAAAGTGCACCTATAGAAACTGATAGGACTGTAATTGGAGGAGATGTGCCACGGGCAACAGATGCATTGGAGCCATCACAGTGGAGAAGCCATCACACAGTCAAACTAGGTCCTTTAGGATTTTTTCTAATTAAAGCTTTTCAATGAGCAGTCAAGTCAAGTCACCTTTATTTATATAGCGCTTTAAACAAAATACATTGCGTCAAAGCAACTGAACAACATTCATTAGGAAAACAGTGTGTCAATAATGCAAAATGATAGTTAAAGGCAGTTCATCATTGAATTCAGTGATGCCATCTCTGTTCAGTTAAATAGTGTCTGTGCATTTATTTGCAATCAAGTCAACGATATTGCTGTAGATGAAGTGACCCCAACTAAGCAAGCCAGAGGCAACAGTGGCAAGGAACCGAAACTCCATCGGTGACAGAATGGAGAAAAAAACCTTGGGAGAAACCAGGCTCAGTTGGGGGCCAGTTCTCCTCTGACCAGACGAAACCAGTAGTTCAATTCCAGGTTGCAGCAAAGTCAGATTGTGCAGAAGAATCATCTGTTTCCTGTGGTCTTGTCCTGTTGGTCATCTGAGACAAGGTCTTTACAGGGGATCTGTATCTGGGGCTCTAGTTGTCCTGGTCTCCACTGTCTTTCAGGGATGTAGAGGTCCTTCCTGGGTGCTGATCTACCATCTGGTCTGGATACGTACTTGATCCGGGTGACTGCAGTGACCCTCTGATCTGGATACAGACTGGAGCTGGTGGCTACTGTGACCTCAGAATAAGAGAGAAACAGACTAATATTAGCGTAGATGCAATTCTTCTAATGATGTAGCAAGTACATCGGGTGGTATGGGAAGTGTTCCCAGTTCCGGTTTACCTAAATAATACAGTCTAAAAATCCTTTAATGGATTGGATATTAAAAGCATATTAGTATGTTATGTGTAAGCCAGGTTAAAGAGATGGGTCTTTAATCTATGTTTAAATTGCAAGAGGTTGTCTGCCTCCCTAACAATGTCAGGTAGGTTATTCCAGAGTTTAGGCGCCAAATAGGAAAAGGATCTGCCGCCTGCAGTTGATTTTGATATTCTAGGTATTATCAAATTGCCTGACTTTTGAGAACCTAGCGGATGTTGAGGATTATAATGTAAAAGGAGCTCATTCAAATACCCAAGTGCTAAACAATTCAGGGCTTTATAAGTAATAAGCAATATTTTAAAATCTATACGATGTTTGATAGGGAGCCAGTGCAGTGTGGACAGGACCGGGCTAATATGGTCATACTTCCTGGTTCTAGTAAGAACTCTTGCTGCTGCATTTTGCACTAGCTGTAGTTTGTTTACTAAGCGTGCAGAACAACCACCCAATAAAGCATTACAATAATCTAACATTGAGGTCATAAATGCATGGATTAACATTCCTACATTTGACATTGAGAGCATAGGCCTTAATTTAGACATTACTCTGCACTGGCTCCCTAAAGAATTTTGATACATCAGGAAGATAACTTAAAAAGCAGTCTTTTGTGGTAGAAGTGGTGGTTCTTCCATACTTGTAACAAGAATTACTGTAGAATTTACAATTTTGGCTATATGAAGTTTGCACAAAACTGAATAATGAACTGAGATATCATCACTTGGCTTTGTAATTTCAACACTATCACCATCAATTCCATGTGGCAGTATTAAATCTAAAGTATGATTTTGTCACAGGTCAGGAGGGCCAAGCTGGACTGCGCCCACCCCTAAACCAGGACCACCTCGAGGAGCGTATCAGAGGGAAGAATCGGAGACAGAGAATAAATTTAACAAGTTTTATTTTGAAGTAAAAGCAAATTGTGAATCCTAACCTAAAATCTTCTTTGTTACCCTCAGGGATTGAAGGTGAATAGTGCAGCGACCGGGGACTCTCCCGCCCTCTTTCTCTGTGCGGGCCCCGCAATAGATGGACAGATGGGTGGTCAAGTAGGTATTTCACAGGTGGGAATACGATCGGCAAGCCAGCAGTCTGGTAAGTCTCCTCTGGTAATTAAATACTTCCAAACTTCCTTCCCTTTTTCACAGATGCAGAATTTGGGACGGATGGATATCGGTCAGGTCCGTACACGGCAGATACACAGCCTTGAGGTGGGGATGTGTTTGGCAAGTGAGGGGTCCGGTAAGTCTCCTCCGGTAAGTATGTAATTCCAGCCTTCCTTCCTTCTTCCACAGGTACGGAATTTGAGGTGAATGATATCAGTCGAGTACGTATACGGCAGGTGCACGGTCTTACAGTAAGTTGGCTTCTCCTGACACCGTCAGAGTGGATATTCCAGACAAAGCGTGCCCATCTCACGTTCGTGACAAAGGACAGTCACATCTCTCAGCACAGGTGGGCCACAAGGATGCAACAAACTCTAAGTCAACAGGCTGTGCAGGGTTTCTACTGAAACAGACAGAATGGATGCTTCAGACAAAGTATACAGTTCACATGCGTTGGAAGGAACGAACACTTCTCACAATACAGATGAATAGCAGGGATACAGCAGACTCGAAGTCAACAGGCTGAATGGGGCTTCTTCTGAGACAGACAGAATGGATGTTTCAGGCAAGTATACAGCTCACATGCATTGGACGGGACGAACACTTCTCACAATACAGTTGAATGGCAGGGATAAAGCAGACTCGAAGTCAACAGGTTGCACAGAGCTTTTCTGAGGCAGATAGTAAATATTTCAACAGGGCATCTCTTCTCCCATTAGCACAACAGAGGGGTTCATTCACATCCCAGATGATAATTCCTCAACATCCAGACAGTTGGAATAGATCAGTGTCGCAGGACTCTTACTATTGACAGTCAGCCCTCATGACACATAGAGAGTGCATGGCAAAAAGGAATGTAGCTTACACACACACACGACAATTCCACTTCAAACATATATTGTGGGGGAAAACATCAATTTTAGCCACTGCAAACTCACTTCACGAAGTGCAATTTAAAGCCAGCACTCACATTCGGGTTTCTGTCCGAGGGAAAGGGGGGGGGGTGCAATCCTCACTGCCACTGAGGATGTTCTGCGATGTTTTTCTTCACAGTCACAGGCAGAGTTCACATCACCATTTATAGAGGAGGGAGAGGTAAGAGATCGGTAATGAATCAGTACAATCCACTCAGTGATATTTATGATCGTGATCCAAACACTCCAAACCACATCCAATTCAGTGTCAAACGTGTGCAATTCCAAGACTCAGTTCTCAGTTACTCAGCTCCTCTCCAATGCAAACAGGGTTATTCACTCTCCTTCTGTTGTCCTCGAATCCCTCATCAAGCAACACTTTCCTCTTCATTCACCCGTCCTCCAGTAACTATTACCACCCAATAAAACGACTTTTCACAAGGGAGAAAAACCACACACACCACCTCTCTCTCTTGCTTTTTATCCTCTCCACTGTTGATGAGGCCTCACGCAAACTCTGAGTAAATCCCCCACACCTGTTGCCAATCCGTCATTTGGGGTTGTCACAGCAACAAACGCACACACAGGCCTGGGAACAGGGTTACACTCAAGGCGTTCCCCCGGGAACTCTGCTTCAGCGGGAATAAGTTCCACATGCCATTTGTCACACTGTGACAATTTCGACAATGAGTAGGTCCTGAAATGTGTTGTCTAACCCCAAGGAGTGTCATCAGACTAATATTTCTGCATATTCATGATGATGTGCGCCAGGTCAAGAAGAACAAAAGAAGAAAAGCACCAGGCCCAGATGGTGTTACACCAGCCTCTCTGAAAATCTGTGCTGACCATCTTTTCACAGATCTTCAACAGATCCTTGGAGTTGTGTGAAGTGCCTTCCTGCTTCAAACGCCCCACCATCATCCCCATCCCAAAGAAACCCAAGATAGCAGAACTTAACGACTACAGACCTGTGGCTCTAACATCTGTCGTCATGAAGTCGTTTGAAAAACTGGTTCTGGCTTATCTGAAGGAGATCACTGGACCCTTACTGGACCCCCCTGCAGTTTGCTTACTGAGCAAACAGGTCCGTGGATGATGCAATCAACATGGGATTGCACTTCATCCTGCAACATCTGGACAAAACAGGGACTTATGTGAGGATCCTATTTGTGGACTTTAGTTCGGCTTTCAACACCATCATCCCAACAGCCCTTCAGACCAAACTGACCCAGCTCTCTGTTCCTAGCTCTATCTGTCAGTGGATCACCAGCTTTCTGACAGATAGGCAACAGTTAGTGAGACTGGGGAAATTCACATCAAACAGCTGCTCCACCAACACTGGTGCCCCTCAGGGATGTGTTCTCTCCCCTCTGCTTTTCTCCCTGTACACCAACAACTGCACCTCTAAAGACCCCTCTGTCAAGCTCCTAAAGTTTGCAGACGACAGTCATCGGCCTCATCCAGGACGGTGATGAGTCTGCTTACAGACAAGAGGTTGAGCAGCTGGCTGTCTGGTGCAGTCTTAACAACCTGGAGCTGAACACGCTCAAAACAGTGGAAATGATCGTGGACTTTAGGAGAAACCCCCCTGCACTTTCCCTACTCACCATCATGAACAGCACTGTGACTGCAGTGGAGTCATTCAGATTCCTGGGAACCACCATCTCTCAGGACCTGAAGTGGGACAATCACATTGACTCCATTGTTAAAAAGGCCCAACAAAGGTTGTATTTCCTTCGCCAGCTGAGGAAGTTTAACTTGCCACAGGAGCTGCTGAAACAGTTCTACTCAGCCGTCATTGAGTCTGTCCTCTGTACTTCAATAACTGTCTGGTTTGGTTCAGCAACAAGAAGACTACAGAGAACTGTTCGGACTGCTGAAAGTATTATTGGTGCTCCCCTGCCCACCCTTCAAGAACTGTATACATCCAGAGTGAGGAAAGGGGCTCAGAAAATCACTCTAAATCCCTCACATCCAAGTCACCCCATCTTTGAACTTTTGCCATCTGGCCGGCGCCTCAGAGCCGCAAACACCAGAACAGCAAGGCACAAGTACAGTTTCTTCCCCCAGGCAATCTACCTCATGAACAGTTAAATGTTCCCTACTTATGCTTATAAACGTGCAATATCCTTATATTTATTTGTTAACCCTCCATCCTAGAACATTCCTGCATCTCCCTCAATCCTATTCCATTATCATTTATAGCACAATTGTTTATACACTTATTTATTTGCCAATTTGTAAATCTCTCTTTTTTTTTGAGCGTATGTTGTTGTCTCTGTGTACTGGAAGCTTATGTCACGAAAACAAATTCCTTGTATGCGTAAGCATACTTGGCAATAAAGCTCTTTCTGATTCTGATTCTGATTCTGATTCATGAAGCAAAGAGCATAACCATCTGAAGATGTCTCCTACAGAAGTTTTTCCATATGCATTTTTACTTTGGATTGGACTCCAATGTGTCCAGACAAAAAAACTACCATTTCTGAGGAACATTGTTTGGTTGAGGAATAATGTTTTTATTAATATCATTACACTTTGTTTGCTCTGTGTAATTTTGCGAAACCTTACTACGTATATGGAAACACTCCTTAGCTGTTATAAATTCACTGTAAACCACAGTTTCTTGGGACTTATTGCTTTATTATAAATCTCAAAGGCTTATACAAAATAAATACAGTAGTATGCATTTGTGTCTTTATGTTTTCTGTATCATCTTAGAATAGTAATTGGTATTTTCGTAAATTTCATCATGATAGAGTGATGGTCCCAGTTGATAATTCCATGGTTGGAAAAGCATATCCATATGGAATTTTATTCAAGTCATGCATAATTTACTGTTTTTGAAAGTAAAATATGATATTTTAACAAGTCCAGTTACTGCCATGATAAAAATTCATGTACAAACTCAATTTCTTGTGAACACATTCTGTGCAAACAAAATTTAGTCCTTGTTCCTAGAATTTGTTTCCTTTCAAGCCCATGTCTCGCGCAGCTCACACATCCAGGAGAAAATAAACTTGTCAACGCAGCCCAATTACTTTTATTAAATACAGTTTAAATACTGAATCGCTACATTATATTTTCCAGCGACGAGAGGATACAATCTCTGTTTTTAAGTAAACTCACTCTAAAAAGATAAACGCACAGACGCAATACAAGTACACCAACATCATGGTCATTTAACCAACTTTTGGTGCTTTTGGCAGTGTGGCTTTAAACTTGTTAGAGTGCATAGGGACCGGAGACAGAGGATCACAGGGAATTATGTTTATTTGACACAAGCAGAGGTAACAGTGAACAAAGGTGAATCAAACTGAAGATGAAGTGGTGAAGAGTGAGTAAATGGGTGTTGATACTGTCCTTGGTGTCTTGGAGGAGTGAAGATCCGAGAGGGGGTTGCTTGAGATGGACACCGGAGGTAACTAGAGATCGTTGGAGACAGGTAAGTAAATAACACGGTTAGTAATTGAAGTTAGCAGGTAGGCTTGACCTAGTTACAAATGAGACCGGACAGTGACTGCGTGTGTGCCCTTTATGTGCTGGGAGATTGGCAAGCTGATGAGGGGCAGGTGAGTGTGATCAGTACTCAGGTGAGGGAGTGCGCTGTGATTGGGTGGTGTTGGAGCCTGGCGTGTCTGTGACCATACCACCCTCCCCACGGTGGTCTTCCTCTTCCCCTCGGGGCAGGTCTGTTGGGATGATTAGTGTGGAAGGTGTCCAGTAGGTTCGGGTCCAGGATGTCGTTGCGTGGGACCCATGAGCGTTCCTCTGGACCGTAACCTTCCCAGTAGAGCTGAAGATCTTTGCCCGAACCCGACGGGACCCGTCGGGACCCGACGGGTTCGGTCGGGTTCGGGCTTAATTTCTATCATCTTACGCGGGCTCGGGCCGGGCTCGGGCTTGCGCTCCGGTTTGCGAGGTAAACGGGGGGTCATGTGATGTGTTTCGATTAGCGCGAGAAAGATGCGAAAATGAATGCTGAGCAGGTGTAACGGAGGCTTGCCTCTGGTGATTACGTTTTGGTTGCACCAGCAACTAAAGCAAACTCTAAGGTGTGGAAAAGTTTTAACCATGTTTATAATGAGAATAATTAGTGAATAATGATGCACCATCAGTGAGTGCAGGAACGTGCTGAAGACATCTACAGTGGATTCAATCATTTTCCTCCACAAAAACATGTAGACCTAGACTAATCTCTGTGAGTAAAGGTTTTTCAAATGATAACTAAATATTCATTGAGTCTTAAATGCATAATGTTGACAGAGTGTTTACGCTAATGTGGGCATTATTCTTTTATTAAATAAAGCAAATCCGGCGGAGCCTTTATCTTAATTTCGTCATTGCCAAATACCCATCTTAATTTAAAATGTATCTTAATTTAATTTTTTTTTTTAAATGACTCGTTTTTATTGGTGCGTTGGTCTATTTATAGGTTAAATGAGCCTATGTCTAGAATGCTGAGATGTTACGATGTGACACAGGACTTATTTTATTTCTTTATTCCAACTTCCAAGTGGTCTAGTCTACGTTAGTTATGAGTAAATGATGTTAAAACATGAATAAATTGCTCATTGTTGACAAAAGGCAAAAGAGCTGTGTGCGTGCGCACATTTGAATAATGTTGGGCTGTAAACGGGTTCAGGCTTAACTTTTAAGGCCCGATTACAGCTCTACTTCCCAGTCCACAAGGTACTCGAGCTGTCCACCATGGCGTTGGGAATCCAAGATCTTGCGAACCTCGTATGCAGCACCATCGTCCAGGATGAGTGGAAGGGGGGTTTTGGCTGTGGCTACACCAGGCTCTGTGGAGAGAGGGACAGAAGGATGGTGAGGTTTAAAGAGTGACACATGGAATGTGGGGTGAATGCGAGAGTCAGGAGGGAGTTGTAGATTGTATTTGACTGGTTTGATCTGCTCTGCGATAGTGAATGGGCCAATGAATCTGGGACTCGGTTTGCAGCATGGTAGATGGAGGCGAATGTCCCTGTTTGACAGCCAGAAGCCAGACCTTCTGTCCTGGTTGGTAAGCTGGAGCTTCGGAGCGGTGAAGGTCTGCTGTCATCCTGCGTCGACGTAGGGCATGTTGTAGCTGATGGTGTTGGGCTGAGTCCCAGACCCTCTCGCTCTCTCGGAACCAGTAATCGACAGATGGTACATCCAAGGGTTCTCCTGACCAGGGAAAGAGCGGGGGCTGGTAGCCAAGTACGCACTGGAATGGTGTGAGTCCAGTGGAGGGTTGGCGCAGGGAGTTCTGTGTGTACACGGCCCACCCCAGGAACTGGTTCCAAGAGTCCTGGTGGCCATGACAGAAGGTACGGAGGAAGCGACTGAACTCTTGGATCTTCCTCTCCTTCTGACAGGCTGATGGCCACACCTAGGAGGGAGTGAAAGGCTTTCCAAACTCTGGAGATGAATTGGGGACCTCTGTCGGATACGATGTCCTCAGGGATGCCATAGGACCGGAAGGCGTGGTTGAACATGAGCTCTGCGGTCTCCAATGCCGTGGGTAGTCCCTTTAAAGGAATCAGACAACATGATTTAGAGCAGCGGTTCTCAATTGCAGTCCTCGCGCCCCACTGCTCTGCACATTTTGAACGTTTCTCTTCAGACGCTTCAGTCATTTGTTCTATTCAAACATAAGTACCCTGCGAAGTGGACATCACAGGATATTCAGCCATGATTCCAGTTCGAAGCGAATGTAGCTATATGTTCTAATCAAAGTACATTGAAGTGTGCAAGACGTGAATTTAAATTGTATTGATTTACAGAGGTATATGATGTCACAGTTGTCCATGTTTAAAGACGCTGCACAGCACAAATCAGTGAATGAATGTTTCAATGTAAGGTAAACTTCAGATTTCAAAATCAGATTTCCCCTGCTCAGGAAGTAGGGAGCAATGAAAAATTGGAACACAGTTCATAAACGGAGTTCATTTCTAATGAGCTGATTATCTGAATCAGGTGTATTAACAAAGAGAAATGTGCAAAATATGCAGAGCAGTGGGGTGAGAGGACTGGAATTGAGAACCGCTGATTTAGAGAATCTATCAACAACTACAAGAATGCAGGTGCAGTCTTTAGAAGGTGGCAGGTCAGTAATGAAATCCACCCCTAGGTGTGACCATGGTCGGTTTGGAACGGGCAGAGAAAGGAGTTTGCCGGATGGTAGATGACGTGGACTCTTCGAGATGGCACATTCCCTTCATCCATACCTTCTGACGTCAGATGCCATGCTGGGCCACCAGAAGCATTCCTTCAACAGGGAGAGGGCTTCATTGATCCCCGGGTGGCCAGTGCCTAGTGAGGTGTGAGCAGAGTGGATGAGTGGGGTGCGCTGTGTCCTGTTGATGTATTGCAAGCCAGGTGGCCAAGCCAGGTGAGCAACCCAGCGGAGCGTTGGTGGAGGAATTGGAGGAGGGTAGAGTCTCCGTGGACCAAGTGATCGGGCTGACTATGAGTTTCTCAGGGAGCATGGCTTCAGGCTCTTCCAGGTTTTCTTCAGGAGTGAACAATGGGACAAAGCATCAGCCTTGACATTATTGGATCCGGGTCGATAGGAAATTGAGAAATTAAAACGGGTAAAGAATAATGGCCATAGAGCTTCTCTGGGGTGAAGCCTCTTGGCCATTCGCAGATACAAGTCAAGTCAAGTCAAGTCTGCTTTATTGTCAATTTCCACATGTACAGTACATACATACAGAGAATCGAAATTGTGTTACTCTCAGACCCCAGTGCATACAGATAACATTAACATTAAAGCCTAAAAATCTAGATCAAATATAAAATGTAGATACAACTATAAAATAAGGGAATGTAAAAAAAAGACATATAATAAAATTTAAAATAAAGTTAAATAAAGCAGTTCAAGGCAAATTACAGAGTGCAAATCAATGAAGTGAACAACAGTGCAGATAAAATATTGTTAGTGCAAAAAAAAGCTTATTAAGTCTGATTAAAGTGAGAAGTGACAAAGGACTCAAGAGCAGATATTTAAATTAACTGACTGATGAGGTAGTGGAATGACGTCAGTTCCATGCTGAATGAGGTAGTGAGCAGACCAATCCTGCACAAAGTGACTGGTGCATGCCATCATATAATTAGTGTGTGTGTGTGTGGCCTGGAGACTCCGCAGTCTCCTCCCTGATGGCAGCAGACTGAAGAAGCTGTGTGATGGGTGAGTGGGATCACCTGTGATGCAGAAGGCTTTGCAGGTGAGATGGGTTCCATAAATGTCCTGGAGGGAGGGGAGAGAGACACCAATGATCTTTTCAGCTGCTCTCACTATGCGTTGCAGAGTCTTTCGGCAGGACGAGTTGCAGCCGCCATACCACACAGTGATGCAGCTCGTCAGGATGCTCTCGATGGTGCCTCTGTAGAAGGTGTACATGATGGGGGCCGGGGCTCTGGCTCTCCTCAGTTTTCGGAGGAAGTACAGACGCTGTTGTGATTTCTTGGCCAGTGCTTGGTGCTGCTCACTCTCTCCACAGTTGCACCATTGATGGTCAGAGGAACGTGCTGAGTGTGTGCTCTCCTGAAGTCTACAACAATCTCCTTTGTCTTCTCCATGTTCAGAGAGACATTGTGGTCACTGCACCACTTGGCCAGGCGGCTCACCTCACTCCTGTAGTTTGTCTCATCTTTGTTGCTAATGAGACCCACCACAGTCGTGTCATCTGCAAACTTAATAAAGCGGTTGGAGTTGTGTGATGGTGTGCAGTCATGGGTCAGCAGAGTGAAGAGGAGGGGGCTCAGCACACATACTTGTGGGGCCCCAGTGTTCAGTGTGACAGTACTGGATGTGTTGCTGCCGACCCGTACTGCCTGAGGTCTTCCAGTAAGAAAGTCCAACAGCCAGTTGCTCAGCAAAGTGTTGAGTCCCAGCTGAATCAGTTTGTAAATGAGCTGTTGAGGGATGATTGTGTTGAATGCTGAACTGAAGTCTATGAACAGCATTCTGACATATGAGTCCTTTTTGTCCTAATGTGTGAGTGCTGAGTGGAGGGTAGTGGCGATGGCATCATCGGTCGACCGGTTGGACCGATATGCAAACTGGAAGGGGTCCAGGGAGGGGGGAGGGCAGACTTGATATGGTGCATGACTAGCCGTTCAAATGCACTTCATGAGGATGAGAGTAAGTGCAACAGGACAGAAGTCATTGAAGCAGTATGGAGATGGCTTCTTCGGAACTGGGATGATGGTGGTAGTTTTGAAACAATTTGAAACAATACTCTAGGTTCTTGTGGTCTGTGAGTACCAGGAAAGGATGTCTAGCTCCCTCCAGCCAATGCCTCCATTCCTCAAGAGCCAACTTGATGGCTAGAAGCTCCCGGTTGCTGATGTCATAGTTTGCCTCCGCCGGGTTGAGCTTGCGGGAAAAGAAGACATATGGATGGAGTCTGCTGGGGTTCCCCTGCTGCTGGGAAAGTACCGCTCCTAACCCTGTGGTGGAGGCGTTGACCTCCACGATGAAAGGCCTGTTGGGATCAGGATGGACCAGGAGAGGAGCGGTAGTGAAGGCCTCCTTATTGAAAGCCTTCATGACGGCTGGGGTCCAGGACAGAGACTTGGGCTTATTACGGAGAAGACTTGTTAGAGGATTGGTGATGGAGCTGTAACCCTGGATGAAGCGGCGGTAGAAGTTTGTGAAGCCGAGGAATCATCAAAGTTCTTTAATGGTGGTGGGTGTTGGCCAGTTCCTGATGGCATCCACCTTCCCCTCGTCCATCTGGATGCCACTGCTATCGATGTTATAGCCAATGAACTGCACTGAGAGCTGATGGAAGGAACACTTTTCCGCTTTCAGGTAGAGTTTGGACTCCCTCAGGCATTTCAGGACCTCCGCAACATGGTGTCGATGTTCCGCCAAGCTCCTAAATTAGGATGTCATCAATGAATACCAGGACGAATTTGTGAAGAAACTCCCGGAGCACATCGTGTATGACATCCTGGAATACGGAGGGAGCATTGACCAGGCCATACGGCATCACAGGGTACTTTTAGTGTCCAGTAGGGGTAATAAAGGCTGTCTTCCACTCGTTCCCCTCACGTATTCGGATGAGGTTATATGCGCTGCGGAGGTCCAACTTGGTGAAGACAGTGGCACCACAGAGGTGTTCCAGAGCCCCTGGGATGAGAGGAAGTGGATATCAGAATTTAACGGTGATGTTGTTGAGGGAGCGATAGTCAATACATGGCCGCAAGCCTCCATCCTTTTTCTCCATGAAGAAGAAACTCGAAGCAGCAGGGTAAGTTTATGGACAGATGTAGCCTTGAGTCAGCACCTCCTTGATGTATTCCTCCATGGCCTTCTCTTCCGGGATGGAAAGGGGGTAAATCCTTCCCCTTGGGACTTACTCAGCCAGAAGCAGATCTATAGCACAGTCCCATGGCCGGTGTGGAGGCAGCTTGGAGGCTCGTTTGGTGCAGAAGATGACACTGAAGGGGTGTAACAAGATGCAATATTTACTGACCGTTTTTCAACTGGGCTCTCAATGGATTTGTTGCAGACAGACAGCTGTTCCGGGAGAGGAGAGGATGGAACTGAAAACCCAGACAGACAGCCCTGGAAACAGGTGTCGCCCCACTTCAGGACTTCGCCGGTCTTCAAAGAGATGACCGGGTTGTGCTGCTCCAACCACAGGCACCCTAGGATCACTTAAGCGGTGGATTCCTCCAGAACCGGAAGGTGTTTCTTTTCCACATGAAGCAGACTGATTTGAAGAGTTAGCTCCTGCTTAGCGGCTTTCCAGTTATTGAATGGCTCTGATAGGCTGACGGCATTGCCGTTGTAGTGAGGTTGAGCTGACGGCAGACGGTGCCGGAGATGAAGTTGCCAGCTGACCCAGAATCGAGGATTGCATGGACTGGAAGGGAAACATCAGCAGCAGTAAGTGTTACAACAGTGGTGAGTGTTTTCATCTCATACTTGGAAGGGAAAATGGCACTCACCTAAGGGACAAGGAGGATGGATGGGGCAAAAGGAGATTATATGCCCCAGAGATCCACAGTTTAAGCAGAGATTCTGGGCCAGCCTTCTCTGCCATTCCTTCACCGTCAGATGAGTGGAGTGGTGCCCGATGGTGTCCTCGTATGCAGCAAGATGCAACTGCACTCGTGGGTTCAATCCCTGACGGTAGGTGGTCAACAAGGCTTGTTCATTCCATCCACTTGTGACCGCGAGAGTCCTGAACTTAAGAGCATATTCATTTACAGTCATCTTTCCTTGTTTCAGATTGTAAAGTTTCTCACCAATGGATGAATCCCAGGCGGGTCTACCGAAGACTTCTCTGAAGTGGTCAACAAAGCTAGAATATGACTAGAGTTATTTTGGGTCCAAATTTAATTGGCCAATTGTAGTGCTTTACCTTGTAACTGGGATATTAGGAAGGCAACCTTTGATCGTTCGCTGGGGTACAGGTGCGGTTGCATCTCCAGGACCAGCGAGCATTGGAGGAGGAATCCGCTGCAATCATCCACCGAACCAGAGAAGGGCGGTGGTTTGGCCATGGGACTGGCTTGCACAGAAGGTAAAGAAGAGGTGATGTTGTTTCCGGAAGTGCTCCCTGGTGAAGAGGGTGATGGAATGCTGGTGATCGTTCAACGTAAAGAGTCTACGAGGTCCTGAAAGGGTCTGGAAGGCTCATGCTTGTGTCTATCGGTATGGTCTGGTCTTCTGTTACAGTACATAGGGACCATAGACAGAGGATCACAGGGAAGGATGTTTATTTGACACAAGCAGAGGTATCGGTAAACAAAGGTGAATCAAACTGAAGATGAAGTGGTGAAGAGTGAGTAAATGGGTGTTGATACTGTCCTTGGTGTCTTGGAGGAGTGAAGCTCCAAGAGGTGGTGGCTTGAGACGATGGAGGACGATGACACACACACACACAATGGACACAAGAGGTAACTAAAGATTATTGGAGACAGGTAAGTATATAACATGATTAGTCCTTGAAGTTAGCAGGTAGGCTTGACCTGCGAATGAGACCGGTCAGTGACTCCGTATGTGTGTGCTTGCCTTTTATGTGCTGGGAGATTGTCAAGCTAATGAGAGGCAGGTGAGTGTGATCAGTACTCAGGTGAGGGAGTGCGCTGTGATTGGGTGGTGTTGGAGCCTGGTGTGTCTGTGACAAAACTATGTTTATGCTGCTGCTGTACACTTGACCCACAGTGTAAAATTGTGTAAAATGTAAAACTTTCAACACATACATTACCGTTGTTGATAGAACACAAGATCAAGACTGGAGTAATGGCTGCTGACAATTCAGTTTTGCAATCGACAGAAAGTGCTTTAATAAGCATAGAGACTTATTTCAAAAGCATAAATAAAAAAAAGTTTCAAAAGATGTTGTCAGTAGAGCTTGGAATATTCATGTAGTGTTACCTTTAGGCCAGTTTGAATCCCCCAGTGGTTTGTTGTGCAATGCATCATGGGATTTATTTTGGCCCATCTATTTGGGTTTCTATCTCTGTGTGATAAGTCTGTTTATTTTGCTGTGTCTAATTGTGAACATTTTGTCTTTGGTAAAATGTAAGATGATGACTTCCTCCACTAAGTCAAATGAAATGTGTAACTGGCACTGCTGTCCACAGTGAGGCTGTTTAGTTCTGGTTATATCTGGAATGACTTCGGCCAAAATCATAATGTCAAGGCTAAGGGTATCAAAGAGTAACCAGCAGCCAAAGTTTAACCTCAGCTGAACTGTACAGTGGTAGCTCAGATTGCCTCAGATGGTATGTCTATCAGCGGTGTAGGACAACCCTTTTGTTGTGTCAAAGGCATACAGTACGTCAGGGATGAATACATAATTTATATCTCTGTCAGTCACACTTGATCAGCAGCTATATATACTGTACATAAAGCACAAACTTCTTCCCCTTGTGCCACTGCAGATAGGTGGGGTAGTGGACCATTACCAGTTCCAGCACAGAGGAATTATCAAATGCTCCACAATCAAAAGCAGAGGAAACCACAGTCTAATCACCATAGAGACCAAGGTACAAAGATCATGCACCTTCAGTCACTGAGACACCACTGAATAGTTAATAAGTTAGGCTACTTGACCCTATAAACACCACACACACTTACCAAAACAGATTAAGAGAGCGGTACACCAAACCACATAGATGTATCCTTAAACTTGGCCAAATCTAAATGAGGCAATGATAATTGCTCTTAATGAATATTTCATTTAATTCACTGTGGTTTGTAAAGCATGATATGCATTCAGCAGAACATCATAAATATGTTTTAATGCTAAAGGTGAAGTGGATCCAGCAACAGATGGTTCAAAGGAGAGTAAAAAGAACCGTCACAATGGACCAAACCCATGCCGCCAGCTTCAATGACCCTGAATGGAACAGCATGTAGTATATTGTTAGTATGCAACACAATATAATCAGAAATGTTATATTCAGTTAAAAGTCATTAATCAACTGAACAGAACTAAACTAAAGCAATATGTTCAGAAGTATTTTATGATATTAAAATATCCCTTGAAAAGAGAACCTTTACAGAAATAATGTAGTTTAAGTGTAAACTGAATTAAATGCTTTCAGTCACTTAATTGCATGTTATGTACAATTCAATAATTCTTTAAAATACATAATTAATGCAATTAGTTGAATTAAGTGATAATCTGAGATGAATAAAAGCATGCTAAATTCAATAATTTTTGCCTTCTGTTCCATAAAACTGTGATCACAACTGCTTGACCAACATGAACAATCAGGCCTGGCGTAGGGGCTACACTGAGAAAGGGGTTTCCATCCTGGATGCTAGTACAAAAAGACAGCATACAGATCTAAAACAGAACTATGTAAGTGCTTTGCCATCTTGAGATTATATGAGAAGAAATAACAAAAAATAAATAAATAGATATTTGCATGCAGAAATCTCACAAAAATGGAAAAATGAAAATAAATTGGGTTGCGCACATCATTCAATGTTTACACTTCAGAATTTAGGATTACTCAAGTGAAAGAAGAATGGCTCATACAATCTGATATACTGTATGTCTATAATGTTATATAAACATATTTACTTAAAAATAATCAAACCTGGTGGGATAAGTGAGATAAGAAAGACTAGATAGACTATTCATATTTTGTCAATATGCTAACAGATTCACCCAACAGTTCACCCAAAAATTTTAATTCTGTCATTATGTACTCACCCTCAAGTTGTTATATGCCAGTGTGAAATTCTTTCAGCATTTGAACACACACACACACACACATACACAAGATATTCTGAAGAATGTTTGTAACCAAACAGTTGACGGTAGCCATTGACTTCCATAGTATGGAAAAAAAAAAAAAATATATATATATATATATATATATATATATAATGGAAATCAAAGGCTACCGTCAACTGTTTAGTTACCAACATTCTTCAAAATAACTTTTTAAGAAAGCTTATGAAAGAAGCTCATATTGATGAATAAGGACAGGGTGAATAAATGAGGACTGATTTTTTTTATTTTTGGGCAAACGGCCCCTTTAATGTGTCATTCTCTCTATATAAGGATGCACGAGCCAGCTATGATGTTAACAGCAATGATACTGATCCAACACCACGTTATGATGCAACCAATGAAAGTAAGTTCATACATTTCCACTATGACTCAGTCTCAAATCCTTCTCAAAAAGTCTCCAAGTATTTTGATTTTAAATAGATTTTTAGCGTTAAGTGTTATAGTCAAAATGAGGTTTTCCATTTCTTTGTGATTTCATGAAAGACAAGATGTGCTGGTGTGTTGGCTGCCTCTGCGAACAAATCCCTCTGTGTTCTTGGAATGGTGATATGCCTGATATGGTGGAAGCTCAATCCCTGAGTCTGAAACAGCAGTATATTGACATCTACAGCTCCAATTGGGGTCCAGATGATGATTGGAGATGGCCCTGGCCCTCTTGCATGGGTTATATATATCAGGAAATGGGGCAGAGTCAGACCACTGCTCATGTGATGGCAAAAATGCCAACAGCATTTACAGCATCTCAGTAGGCAGCACCACTCAGAGTGTCTGAAAGCCGTGGTACCTGGAGGAATGTTCATCTACTCTGACAGCAATGGAGACAGTCACAGCTTAGGCATTGTGATTCACTCAGTGTTTATTTGTTTGATTCTTTGTCAGAAATGGGTGTTTTTCCTCATTGTATTCATGCAAACCTGTATGTGTGTTTTCAGGTGACAAAAGATTTGAGGCAGCGTTGCACTGATGAGCACTCTGGCAATTCAGAATCAACCCCTATGTCTGCAGGAATCATCACCCTCACGTTGGAGGCAAAGTAAGCAGTCATGTTTTATGATCTGCCCATTAGATGGAGTCCTCTATATGTTAGATCTGGCAAGTGCTTTGTGGTCAAATCAAATGCGGCAATCTTAATTTTAACTTCTACCAACTGGCAAGTGTAAACACATATCTTGTGCAGAACTTTAACTTTTTCCATTGGTTCAGTTTCGTTCAGAGCCAATCAAACTGTAAGATAAAATATTTTTTGTCATCATTTTGTTCTCCATCCTCAGTCCAGCTCTGACCTGGAGGAACGTTCAGCACATTGTAGTGAAAAATTCACTTTGTGGTTACCTGAGTGCTTCAGACTGGTAGAACAATGGAGCTGGATGTGATGGTAAAATGAGCTTGTATATTAAACGTCATGTTTTTAATTTAAGCTTATAAAATTTATTCAAGTTTTTTAGCAACAGTAGGGTGCTTGGGAAGGCATGTATTTTCTACACAGCCAATTTTAAATGGCCTTTGACTGGCAACTGTCTAGGCAACTGTTTGCTCATAATCTTGCTCATTATCTTATACCATGGTATTCAAATCATCCTCTAAGATACTTAAAAAATATCATAGTAATGCCATGGTACTTTTATGCATTTATAGATCATCAGTCCAGAGTGGGTGTTGAGGTCAGTGTTGAAGTCCACAGGCTGCTCTTCTCAACATCTGCAGCGGGTGGTCTGTCTGGAGCATGTGGTTGTATGTCACAATCATACATCCTCACCGTGGAGACCTGTCAGTCACACTGACATCACCCTCTGGAGCAAGATCTAAGCATCTCACAAACAGGTACAAATATGCTGAGCCAGTTCAGATGGACTGGAATTAAAATAATAACTGTATTCACTGAAATACAGTACATGATTCACCCTTCAAAGCCTACCATGTCACGTTTGATGAAATTAATGAGGCCTCTAAATTATTATTCGTTTAGGGAGTAAAAGGCCTTTTAATATAATAAATAAATAAATAAATAATCCACCTTCAGTTAACGGTAAATGTGTCTCTTTGCCTTGACAATTGTCATGGCAAAATTTAAATCAACTCTCGTCAGCATAAGAGACAGACTCAATCTCAGGTATAATTAAAAAGAAAGCTTTTATTTTTTATAAAGAAGGTCAGACAGTCGTACAGAATACAAGTGATTTCTGCAGCGTGAAACCGACCCAGGAAGAGGGCAGTCCTCCACCTTATATCCCCTTTGCTGCTTCAAGGTTACACAGTCTCAACAGCTGTAATTTTCCACACATAAAAAGGAACACTCGCTATTGGCAGTTTCTCACACATTTAGGACTTAGGTGACGCCCTCAGGTCATCCTCAGGCATTGTCCCCCCACTATATGGACCAATAACCCTCTCAGGTCATTCTCAGACATCTGTTTTCCCCCCAGGTGTCATCCCTCTGAACCCACACAGCAATTCAAAGAAAACACATGCATATATAGGCATACAGAAGCGATGTTCAATGAATTTTTCCACCAAATTTTCCCCCTTTTTATCATTCATTGATCACTAAAACATAAAAATTCATTACTACTGGTTATACTTTCACTACACACTTAACATTATGTTTGCTCTGGAAGCCGGGCTAAACGAGTAATCACTGCTACTGCATTCCTGATATAAATCAGACCCTCAGTTACCTCACAGACACAAACACAATTCAAAATAAATTGTAAAAAATCACACTCAAGGATACAAACATAATTCAAAATAAAGCAAACTTAAGGCATATCATCACATTTATACTTTTCATCTGTGCTTTACAGCTGGAACTACAATGGTGATTTCCCTTTATAAGCCAAACAACTTTACATATAATAACAATGAACTACGTGGACACTTAATGTATGAATTTCATAGAAATCTCCAAAAGCCATTTAAGCCAAATTTCACTGACCTGTTACTATCTGGGATGCAGTGATTTGGATGTAAATAAGCTCCTTTGTTTTGTTCTTGTGCTATTTGTCATTAAAATAAATGCCACTTGGTTAGTCATTTTATTTTCAAATGCAATGACATTTATATATTTTTAAGAGTGTTTAACTTTTCTTTCGTGTGAAAAAGGAGTGCTTAACTTAACTGTGTTGAATGTGTACTTAGTGTACTGTATGTCAAATCATATGCAAATATATGCAAATAGTATCATATCAAAGCCACTTAAGTAAGTGTACTTAAAGAGTACACTTCCATGTTTCTCAGTGTCTTTTTAATATTACATTTATAGTTAACATATTTGACCTTGACCAAATTTCCAACTTAATTATTCTAAATGTGTGATTACAAATTTAAATAGTACATGACAGACAAGTTTCAAAAGCAATAGTTTCAAAAGCAAAAATATGTACTTAAGACTTACTAAAGTGGGTCACATAACACTCTTAAGTTCAACTAATTACTTTTCATATAAATTTAAACTATAATACATTTTAATTTTATTGTGTATCTGGCAACATGACTGGGTATAAAAAGAACCCCTCAGAGTGGCAGTGTCTCTCAGAAGTCAAGATGGGCAGAGGATCACCAATTCCCCCAATGCTGTGGCAAAAAATAGTGGAGCAATATCAGAAAGGAGTTTCTCAGAGAAAAAAATGCAAAGAGTTTGAAGTTATCATCATCTACAATGCATAATATCATCCAAAGATGATATTATGCACTTTTTTTCTCCACTCACTTTAGATTCAGAGATCATCTCTGTGCGTAAGGGTCAAGGCCGGAAAACCATACTGGATGCCCGTGATCTTTGGATCTTTAGACAGCACTGCATCACATACAGGAATGCTGCTGTAATGGAAATCACAACATGGGCTCAGAAATATTTCCACAAAACATTGTCGGTGAACACAATCCACTGTGCCATTTGTCGTTGCCGGCTAAAACTCTATAGGTCAAAAAAGAAGCCATATCTAAACATGATCCTGAAGCGCAGGCATTTTCTGTGATTTCCATGACAGTAGCATTCTTGTATGTGATGCAGTGTGTCTAAGGGCATCCAGTGATATATTAAAATCCTTACATTAATCCATTTTTCAAACTGCTTATTCTCTGCAGCGTCACAGTCACACACAGTCTTATACATATAAACTCTATTGAGATATTTAACCCTGTTTCAGAGACCCTCTGTTCCTTGGAAGTTTATTTCCAACCTGCTTAAATACACCTGGCTGTGATTTTCAGGAAAAAGTCATACTGAAGACCATGATTAGTTCAGGTGTGTTTGATTAGGTTTGGAGCTAAAATCAACAGGATATTGGCTCTCTAGGAGGAGGGTTGAAGAGATTTTTCTCAAGAGAAAATCTTGAGAGCATTTGCAGTCATTTGTATGACATTCATTTTAGTATCCTGCTACAACAAAAGAGACCTTTAATATAAATTTTTAACCACAGTGCTTCACAATTCAATTCCACCATTAGCTTTGGAAAAGCCTATTATTAACTGATGATTAAGCAGGAAACATTTAAAGTTAGGAAATGTTATAATTAACCTATTAGACCTTGGAGAATTAACAATAAAGATTTAAAAATTGCTCTTAGCAAAGTTCAACTAAGGATGCTCTTCTAATGAAAAACTGTAGAGTAATTGAAGATTTTGTACAACAAGTAAAATGACTGAATACAAAATGACTACAATAAAGCTTGAGCTGTCTGTTTGTAGGTTCACTCTCAGAAGAAAATGTGCAAAATTTGTGCCTTTAGGGGTACAACAGCTTGGCACTGGGGCATTATTCTATCACTAAAACATTTATAGTATTACCTCAAGTGTCCATATTACCACTCTAAGGTACCTTGCTTGCACGTTTTGGCTGTAGATAAAGGTACTTTTAAGGGTCCATTTTAAAGTAAAATTTTTCTGACTGTTTTAAAAAAGTTCTTGATTTTACCTTATTGATTATTTAGATCGTAACAGTCTATTGGTTGATTTGTTTTTCTCAACAGAAAAAAAAAAAAAATTCTATGTTCTTTAATGATGACATTGCAGTTTAGTACATAAAAAAGATTACATTTAAATGCAATATCAAATAATGTAAATACTTTGCATGCACTTTAGTACCTTAGTCAACACATAAAAACAAGTGTGCATCTTTAAAGCCATGACAAATGATTGTGGATACATAATGATCTAAAATGGACTTAAATATTAATTATTACAGTGTATACCCAAAGTGTACTTAAAGTTGAAGTACATTTTTTGTTTTCTTTTGTTTTAGTTTTTTGTTTGTTTGTTTTTTGGTTTAAATTATCCTAAATCAATTATTGGGCAAGTACACAAGCAATCAGTTTTCAAAAGTATCTCCTTACTTTAAACCAATTCACAACAGTGAGCTTATGATAATGTTTTATAATTTGAGTGATACGGGTCTGTCATCTTTGCGTCATTATGTCATGTCTGTATTCATAAAGAAGTAGTCCCAGCTATCGCGTGTTTGGATGCTGCAGGTAGCGGATTATTTGTAGCCTTTTCTTACAGCAGCTGGAATAATGCAATGTAAATTTAGAAAAAGTTGTAAGAGTTCACTTTTTTTTGGTTAAAAAAACAATTTCTTTCTATGACATTTGAATGGTATGAAAATTAAAGATTAAACTGAAAGCTACAGATAACACTAACACATAAAATACATGTAGTTATGCAATGCCGATGTTGTTAACATTTTGAGAAAGTGTAATAATAATAATAATAATAATAATAATAATAATAATAATAATTTGCAAGGTTGATTTGATCTGAGCTTTGCAATGGTTAGATTTAATCACCATTGGTAGCGTGATTTATTTTTAAAACGTCTCTGGTTACTGTTGTTCCCTGAGAGAGGTAATGAGACATTGTGAAGCAGTTGAGGTGGGAACTCCTCCTCTTTTTCAAAACTGAAGCCTTATAGGATAATGGCAGTTAATTAATTAGTTAATAAACCATCCAATTGTCATTAATCAAGGCATATCTCATGCAAATAGCAACAATTGCCTGAGAATGTAAGACTGAACACTGAAGAACTGATTGAGCAGCTTACACGGCGATCAGTGTCTCCTTTCCACTCACACAGTAGCTGGAAACATTCCCTTTCAAACATTCATTCACATTGTGAAGCTGAGGGAACAGTATACAATCCGGTGTGAATGTGGTGAAGCTTGAAACGAAGGTTAAAACCACACCAAACATGGTGTAGAACAACACACAATTCCCAACAAATAGCGATGCCACTAGGAGCAACTGATAGTTGGAGCTAGACCAATTAATGAATAAATGAGTGGCTGCACTGAATACAAGGCAGACACAACAACAGTAGCAACAGCTATATGCAGTAACAAATTGTGCCCCAAACTCCATGCACTGCAATAAACATGGGGGATAAGAAAGGCTAGTCACTAACCTGAAAACACTTGAGATGTCAATGGCGGCACATACAGTTTGTAAACCTGGCAAAAGTATTCTGAAATAACCAGCCGGCTGCATAGCATTTATCCCAAATAGACATGCCTTTAGATCTGGCCCAAGAAGTGGCAATAGTCCTCATTGTATTGGCTCTGATTTTGAGAGGACATTACTGTCCAAGTCTTGCATAAGCCGGCACAATAGCGTCCACCATCAAGTGAGAAAGCCTCTGGTTTACTACTGCTTGTCCCTTAGTACAGCCACTGAAGCACATGAAGAGCTACTCAGACTGTCGAAACATAGCTGACCGGTAGATGTAAACCCTTAAAGCCCTGACAGGGCAAACAATGCTCTGAGCCTCTGTGTCACTCAAGGTCGATGGCTCGGAAGACAAAGTGGGCAAAGACATGGCCTGCTCTTTAAATGGAAAGAGTTTTATGCATGTAGCCCCGTCTCAGCCAGAGAGCCACACTGCAGTCCCCAGGCCAAAAGCAAATTTAATCATCATCCACTGAGAGCGCATGCAAATCTCCAAACCACAGCTGTAGTGGCCGCATGTGCAGAAGACCCAAGTGGCAAACTGATAAAGATCTGAGAAGGGAAAGCACTGCATTTACTTCGAGAACATGAATGGGGCTAAAGCAAGCTCGAATGGGAGCCCTGAGTACTGGTATTCTGTGCCCGGGAAAGCAAACCTCAGAAAGAATCTGTTGCGTGGTGCTATCAAAATATCTATGTATGCATCTTTGAGATCTATGGATGCAAACCAGTCCCCAGGATGGATCCTGAATGCGCCCTTGTGAAGTAATCTGTTGATGGGTCTCAGGTCCAGGATTGGCTCTATCACTTCTTTTGCGAGCAGGCTGAGAACTTCCTGTCTCAAAACAGGGGCAATGTCATTGATGGAACCAGACTGAAACGAGGGTGGTCTGCATCTGAACTGAAGAGAATATATATGCTCTATTATGTCCAACACCCAGGGCAATATGCCTGGAATATCTCTCCACTAATCTAGGAACTGACATAGCATCTCTGCAGTCACTATCGCTGTTTTTCAACTAAGTTTATAGACTGGCACCTTGCCCCAGTGTGGCTAAACGTGCTGGCGGGGAAATGGCTCATGGAATACAACACTGGGCGGCCATAACAGGCACAGACAGTGGCTCTGCACTGCTCTGAGACAGGGTGAGTAATGCTGTATTGATATAATGAGTAGGAAACAGCTCAGTTTGTGAGGACATTTTTTTTTTCATGCAGTAAATTAAACAAGATTATTGCATTTGTCACCTGCATGAACAAGGGGATCATAATGCAGGATCCAGCGCTTGTGGCCCAGGCCTCCAGCAAGCTCTGTCCTCCTCTTTTTTTTGTTATATCGGGATGAAGCCTTGGCAGCTGGTGGTGGCCCGCTGTCACAATGGGGCTTCTCCTCAGAGCATCAGGTGTCTCATCGTCTTTGCGAGCTTTTGTGCTTCAGAGAAGTGCTCAATGACAGACTCCATGGCATTGCCAAAGAGGCCGGAGGGAGTTATCTGTGCATTGATGAGCGTCTTACGTTCTGTGTCTTATAGGTCAGCTAGGGTGCCTGTGAAAGACTACCATGAACCCCATGGAATGGCTGCTGGCTTGAGTGGAGCACTTTGTCATCATCAGTGTGCAGTCCTTGGCTACTCACCTGTCTGTCACAATGTCTGTGTCCAAGTTGCCAGTATGTAGGAACTGCAGAAGCTTAGCCTGAAAGACCTATAGCACCAGAATTGCATGCAGCGGGGATGCTGTTTCACCGGCCGAAGAATATGCCTTCTCAGCAAGGTGGGCAGTAAATCTGCATGGCTTAAAAATGCAGATGGCTGCTTGAGGTCTGCATGGCTGCCTGAAGGTGCCTGCCAAGCGTAGACGAGGAAGGCCACTGATGCATGGTGACCTCGACGGGGGGCCAGCGAACATAACCATTTATTAAAATGCCATTATGCTAAAAAGGTATCAGGATTTTGGAGATGGGGAGGAGTTCCCACAGTGAATGCTTCATAATGTGAGTGAACACTTAAAAGGGAACTTTTTTTCAGTTGGTCAGAACGAAACTGGCAGACATGTTACTTACTTTTTTGGGTCAAGTCAAATCAAGTCACCTTTATTTAAATAGCACTTTAAACAAAAAAAGATTGCATCAAAGCAACTGAACAACACTAATCAGGAATACAGTGTGTCAATAATGCAAAATGACAGTTAAAGGAAGTTCATCATTGAATTAAGTGATATCATCATCTCAGTTCAGTTTAAATAGTATCTGTGCAATAGACTCAAGGCAATCTCACCGTTCACCTGGGCTCAAAGCAGCTTTAAATATCTTGGGGTGAATGTGACTCTAAAACTTAAGGACCTCTTCCTCATAAACTACATTCCACTGCTTAAAAAGATTAAAGCAGAATTAGAACATTGAAAACTTTCTTGGATGAACTAATGTAATCAAAATGAATGTTCTGCCCCGTTTTAGTTATTTGTTTCAGTCACTGCCCTGTTACTTGGATAAAACTTTCTTTATTAAATCTGTAAACAAAATGTTAACCTCTTTCATCTGGAATAATTCCTCACCAAGAATAGCTTTTAAAACTCTAACAAAATCCAGAGAGAAAGGGGGACTGGCAATACCAGACTTACAGATGTACTATTGGGACAAAGAACTTTATTAGCTGGGTGCAAAGACGTAATAGTGCAGTCTGGATAGACATAGAAGAAGAACTCTGTACTCCTATTTCTACAACCTTGCTAGCATTCATTAACAACATAAAGGTACTACATCAAATAACAAAAACGTATGTAGTTTACAACACTCTTCGGGCTTGGCAAGACACAAACAAGTTCTGTGGGAATTTTGGTAAAATCTCCAGGCTTTCCCCCTTATCCTTAAATCCAGATCTGCCATCATCTATTGGTGGTTCTTTGTTTGCAGAGTGGAGAAGTAATGGTATATACCAATTGCAACAATTGTTCGATGGTGATACGCTCAAATCCTTTGCTGTTTTAATGTCAGAATATGAAATTCCGAAACGGGACTTTTATAAATACTTACAAATTCACCATCTAATAAACACCCTAAAAGGGGAAAAAATCTTTGGGGCTTACAAATCTTGAGGAGATTTTGGTAAAATCGACATCATTAAAAGGAAAAATCTCTGAAATTTATAGCACTTTATTGGATCATTACAGCTCTTCCTTAACCCCACTTAGGAACATATGGCAGAAGGATATGGGATGTGCTTTTGATGACGATCAGTGGGATACGATATGTCAGAATGTTTTTTCCTCACTGTCCTGTAATAAAATAATCGAACAAAATTATAAATTCATGCACAGAATGTACCTTACTCCGCTCCGCTTAAGTAAAATTCCAGGCTGCAGCAAAGTCAGATTGTGCAGAAGAAACATCCGTTTGAATGGTCTTAACACGGTGGTCATCTGAGACTATATCTTTACAGGGGTTCTGTATATGGGGCTCGTCTAGTTGTCCTGGTCTCCGCTGTCTTTCAGGGCTGCAGAGTTCCTTTCTAGGTTCTGATCCACCATCTGGTCTGGATACGTACTGGATCCGGGTGACTGCAGTGACCCTCTGACTGGATCTGCTGGCTATGGTGACCTCGGAACAAGAGTTAAAACAAATAAATATTAGCGTAGATGCCATTCTTCTAATGATGTAGCAAGTACATAGGGTGTTATGTGAAGTGTTTCCGGTTCCGATTTACCTAATTAATGCAGCCTAAAAATCCTTTAACGGATTTGGATATTAAAAGCATATTATTATGTTATGTGTATGCCAGGTTAAAGAGATGGGTCTTTAATTTAGATTTGAACTACCGAACAATGTTAGGTAGGTTATTCCAGAGTTTAGGCACCTAATAGGAAAAGGATCTGCCGCCAGCAGTTGATTTTGATATTCTAGGTATTATCAAATTGCCTGAGTTTTGAGAACGTAGCGGACGTAGAGAAGTATAATGTAAAAGGAGCTCATTCAAATACTGAGGTGCTAAACCATTCAGGGCTTTATAAGTAATAAGCAATATTTTAAAATCTATACGATGTTTGATAGGGACCCAGTGCAGTGATGACAGGACCGGGCTAATATGGTCATACTTCCTGGTTCTAGTAAGAACTCTTGCTGCTGCATTTTGGACTAGCTGTAGTTTGTTTACTAAGCGTGCAGAACAACCACCCAATAAAGCATTACAATAATCTAACCTTGAAGTCATAAATGCATGGATTAACATTTCTGCATTTGACATTGAGAGCATAGGCCGTAATTTAGATATATTTTTGAGATGGAAAAATGCAGTTTTACAAATGCTAGAAGCGTGGCTTTCTCAGGAAAGATTGCGATCAAATAGCACGCCTAGGTTCCTAACTGATGATGAAGAATTGACAGAGCAACCATCAAGTCTTGGACAGTGTTCTAGGTTATTACAAGCAGAGTTTTTAGGTCCTATAATTAACACCTCTGTTTTTTCTGAATTTAACAGTAAGAAATTACTCGTCATCCAATTTTTTATATCGACTATGCATTCCATTAATTTTTCAAATTGGTGTGTTTCACTGGGCCGTGAAGAAATATAGAGCTGAGTATCATCAGCATAACAGTGAAAGCTAACACCATGTTTCCTGATGATATCTCCCAAGGGTAACATATAGAGTGTGAAGAGTAGCGGCCCTAGAACTGAGCCTTGAGGTACTCCATACTGCACTTGTGATAGATATGATACATCTTCATTCACTGCTACGAACTGATGGCGGTCACATAAGTACAATTTAAACCATGCTAATGCACTTACACTGATGCCAACAAAGTGTTAAAGTCTATGCAAAAGAATGCTGTGGTCAATTGTGTCAAACGCAGAACTAAGATCCAATAAAACTAATAGAGAGATACACCCACGATCAGATGATAAGAGCAGATCATTTGTAACTCTAAGGAGAGCAGTCTCAGTACTATGATACGGTCTAAATCCTGCCTGGAAAACGATAGAATACGTCACCCAGCAATTTTCTTTCCAAGCGTGCCAGCAGATAGTGGAACGTTCAGCGGCAAAAGAGCAGCACCCAGTGGCCTTCCTTTCAACAGGGCAGCAAGGACAAATGGCTTCTCCTCAGGGCGGACCACGACAGAGAACAGCTTCTCCTCCAAGAGGGCAGCGGCAGACTATGGAACACTTGTAACAAGAGACTATTCACAGCAATTTAACTTCAGAATATCACAGCAGAACTTCAAACAGACAATGATCAAATAGCCTCCCTCCACAGCCGCTCTTCAAAGTATGTCAACAGTTTATGGGACGGGCAGTAGTACAAGATTTTCACACACAGTGGCTTTCCTTCAGAGCAGACAGCAGAATATCCACCCACACTCATGTATACAATTAATCACCTCAGAGAATCACACGTGTTCACTTCACACTAGGCACTGCAGTCCACAACAAACTCACAGCAAATACAGCCACCGCTCACGGTCGCCGCCGGCTACTTCTGCCATCTAAGGCTTGACTCTCCCACACTGTGAGGAATATTTCAACAGAATTTCAATCCAAGTCTTCCACCAATTCAAAGACACTATCCACAGGCAATTGTATCCACAAATATCAAAGACAAGAGGGCTTCACAAGAGAATATCCAACAGGGCACTTAGCTGCTGTATAGATGATAGAGGTGTTCAGCCACTTACCAATCCTCTTCCCGTTCACGCTGTGAATTCGTTCCTCCAATTCCCCAAATGCTGTGACTAAAGTTCCATCTTCCAGCTGTGCTAGTCCTTCCTGCTCTGTCTCTCCCACTTGGTCCTTTCCACTTCGTCCTGCCCCTTCCTCTTCGCTCTCAATGTCCCTTTTATATTCCCTTGATCAGTCTGCAACCCAATCGCTGTCAACTTCCCTCCCATTGCACAGCTGCAACTCGTCTCTTCATTACATTGCGGCGCCTGGAAAAAATCCATGAAAGGAAACCCCGGAACTGGCCTGGTGTCGCACCAAAACAACCCCCACCCAGAAAAATTTCCTGGGACGATAGTTCCTCCCGCTTGTCATCCCATCCTCCCCCACCATTCCGGTCTAGTCCCTAGACCAGGAGAGCCAAAACCCATTCTCCATACCTCTCCTTGTGTTTCCCGTTGGGAGTATCTAGGGGTTGAGACAGGGTCCACACCTCTCTCCTCCCTGTCTGGACTCCTTGGGATCACTGCCCACCCCACCAAGGGGGGTCTTGGGGGCGCCGGGACCTCAAGAACGTCTACCATGGGCTTCGGATAATTAGGGCAATGGCAGAGTAAGTTTCGATGCAACACCCTCTCAGGCCCAGACTTCCCTTCAGGCTGAACGGTGTATTCCGGCTGGCTAGGTTTCGGTTGTCGCTCCACCACGTATGGCTGGACCTCCCACCGATCACTAAGTTTCCCCTTCCCTTGACGGCGATTGTCCCGTACCAGTACACGGTCTCCAGGTAGCAGAGGGGCCTCTTGAGCCGTCCGATCGTACAACCTCTTGTTCTTAACCACTGCCTTACCAATCCGGTCTGTGACTCATTGGTAAGCCGCATGGAGCTGCTGGTGATGATGGTGCACCCAATCGGTAAGCTCCATAGGTTCGTCGACCATAGCCGTCCCCCAAAGCAGATCTATAGGCAGGTGCACATATCTCCTGAACATCAGGTAAGTAGGGGTGTAGCCAGTAGTACTATGCACACTATTATTATAGACCTGCGTCAGGGCAGGAAGGCGATCTATCCAATGGCCTTGCTGGTCCGTGTCCAGGGTCCCCAATAGGCTCAACAAGGTCTGATTAAACCGTTCACACCCTCCGTTACCTTGAGGATGGTATGGAGTGGTGTGGGTCTTCTTACACCCATAGAGCTGGCACAGTTCCCGCACAACCTTAGACTCAAAATTCGGCCCTTGATCAGAATACAAGATTTATGGACATAATCCATAGCCACAATGTGTAAAGGGGCCCTAGGGCACAAGGAAACCAGAGGGGCCCGCACTTCTCTCCGGGCCTTGAAAAGCATACAGCGAGGGCATCCCTGGACGAACAAGTTCACTGACGCCTCCATCCCCGACCAGTAGAAGCACCTCCGCAACAGGGATACCTTCCTCTCCTTCCCTTGATGCCCCAACTGGACATGATAGGCTCGTAGCAGCGGCTCTACTTGACCCTCTGGGACTACCACCTGGAGCACAGCTGTCAGATCCTGGACGGAGCGACAAACCACTCCATCCTTTAAGCAGAGCCGCTCCCATTGTCCAAGGAGTTTCTTCACCACCCATGTCTGAGTCCGTCTTTCAGCCGCTCCAAGGGGAACTCCCTGCTCCAGGCAAGCCCTTACCACCACCAAGTCACCATCCTCCTTTTGCCGCTCCTTCCATAGCTGCGGATCCCAGCCCCAGCTAACAGGGGCTTCCTCCGGGTGAAACCCAGGCGCCTCTACCACTCTCACCATCAGTTCCTCCTCCTGCTCAGCCGGACACCTCAAACTGGGGCCTTCATTATCAGACACAGGGAGTCTGGACAGTACGTCAGCATTAGTATGCTCTTGGCCTGGTCGACACTGTAGCTGGTAGTTGTAGTTTGCCAGCTGCGCTACCCACCGCTGCTCGACTGCCCCCAATTTGGCTTTGTGTAGATGCACCAATTGTTATCCGTGACCACAAGTACCTGGGCTCCCCACAGGTAGTCTTTAAACCTGTCACACATCGCCCACTTCATAGCCAACAGCTCGATCTTAAAGGAACTGTAGTTGGAATCATTCCGCTACGCCGGATGGAGGCTCCTGCTTGCATAGGCGATAACCCGTTCCCTTCCCTGTTGTCGTTGGGCCAGTACTGCTCCCAGCCCGGTATTACTAGCATCCGTATAGAGGATAAAAGACTGGGTGGTATCTGCATAGGCCAGGATGGGGGCCTGTAATAGCTCCTGTTTAAGCCCTTGGAAGGCAGTTTCACAGGCGGCATCCCAAGCGACAGGGGGAGACTCTCGGCCATGAGGGCCACCTTAACCTTAAAGGACTTGGTTCAATCTTTTGGCAGTCTTAGAGAAACCCTTTATAAAATTATGATAATACCCCACAAAACCCCCGCACCATCTTAGGTGGTTCCCACCCCTTGACAACCGCCACCTTGTCCAGGTCCACAGAAACTCCCACAGCGCTCACGCAGTGGCCCAGGAATCTCACCTCCTTTCGGAGCAGTTGGCACTTGTCTGGTTGTAACTTCAGACTATACTTTTCCATCGCTCGGAACACCTGTTCCAGATGCCGCAAATGTGAGGCGAAATCCGGGGAATAAACGATCACATCATCCAAATACACCAATGCAGAATCCACCAACTGACCACCCAGACACCGCTGCATCAACCGCTGGAATGTAGCTGGGGCGTTACAAAGTCCGAACGGCATCCGGTCCCATTCAAAGAGTCCAAAGGGGGTAGCGAACACGGTCTTCTCCCGGTCCCCCTTCTCCACCCGTACCTGCAAATACCCACTGGCGACATCTAAGGTGGAATACCATGTAGCCTGTGTCAAACTGGTGAGAGAGTCCTCTATCCTCGGCAAGGGGAAAGCGTCTTTCTTGGTGATTTGGCTCATTCTCTTCATTCTTGCCTTACTTACATGCAGAAGTCGAAAAGGAATGGAAGAGGCCATTTTTCTCTCGCATCCATCGGTTTCAGCATACGAGTTATGCTGATATCGATGGCATGTACGAGAACGGCTATGAGAGGATGCCCCCTGTAGAAGAGATGCTGGCTAGCTATCTCTCAGTGGGGGGAAATCCTCTCTAAAATCTCCCTCTTTGCCATCTAAGCCCTTCCAGGATACATCCTGCTTAAATGGTAAATCATACGCAGCAGCAGGTCAGGCTGTGGCTTCTTTGCACACGATGGCAGTGCTTCAAGCTTACAAGGCTGACCTGCTGAGGGACCTGGATACAGGCGAGGCCTTTCAGCTGCCTTTAAATCCTTCATACCACAAAGGTCCAGGTCCGAGCCCGAACAACAAAGGGGTCCTGGCCCATCTCGATCTGAGGATCGAAGACGGGCGCAGAAGGCTAGTGTCACGGCTTGCACTCCTCCCCCGCCTAAGGGCAGGGGCAAGAGGAATCGCGGGTCACGAAGAGGTAAGCAGGGTCTGAGGGATGTGATTCAGACGAGGCAGCGTTCTCGTCCGGATCGGAGCGATACCTAGGAGTTACTCACTTCCTTTGGATGTTTTTAACTTCTGTTTTATTTCTCCCCTGCCTAATTCCCCTGTAGCCACCAGCGCTCCACCTGATCGGGGTTAGGTGGAAAGTTTCTCACATAACAGTCTCCTGTCCTGGACCTGTTATGTTTTGGTTGGTCCTATTTCCATAGTGACCACCTTACTGACAGTCTGGACCATAAAGCGGGACTCCAGTACAAGAGGGTGGGTGAGTATGTAACCCTTTCTGCTTATGGGTGTTATGTTGCTGGTGGTTATATGTCTACTAACAAACTCTGTGAGTTTCCTTTACAGTGCTCAGTTCCAGCCTGGTGCTCTGGTATTAGGTGGCCATGATCACAGGCTTTCGGCAGGCAGCCGTGCCGCGAGGGTTCTCCCCGTCCCGCATGTGGGAAGCAAGCGCTCTGTGGTTGCTCATCCCACACCCCCTCCTGAGGAGCCTGGCTGATCATCAGAACTGGCACAGCACTGCAGGGAATTTCATTGATGTCCGGCCAGGTCACCCTGAGGAGCCGCCTGGCCGCTTGGCGCATTGAGATGATTAGCCCTGGGGTTCCTTGGGCTTCATTCAACAAGTGTGTATTTGTTATACACCTCAAGCACCACCCCTTAACATGGGGGGCTGTGTGGCCAATTCTCGTGGTAGTTAGCAGTGCTCCCCTTTTCTGAAAGGGTCGCCTATGAGCATGCTGCTCGGAGCTCGGACTCCGCCTCTCAGCGGGAGACTGAATTCAGCAAACATCCTGCTGAGGCAGGGACTGAGGCTCGGGGAATGGCGCCTTTGCACCAAGGTGTTGAAGCAGAGTTGGAGAGGTTGGCCAGACCTGGGTGGATCGGTTTTGCGGCTCGAGAGAGCATCGCACTATCCCCTCTGGCTTCCTCTGACTCATCCAGCTCCATTAGGGCTGGACGCCATAGTACAGGCGTGGCCGAGGCTTCATCTGTATGTTCTGTCCTCCAATTGCTCTGCTCCCGGGCCAACATATCTACAAGCTGCTCTATCAGAGTGCCACGAGAGCCCCTCCTTTGTGACAGGCAAGACTTGGTAATAGAAAAACAGTGCTAGGTTCTTAGCCGTATCCCTTTAAAGGAATCTTTTGTGATTCCAAGCCTTCAGCTCTACCCCGGGCCGAGGCCCTACAGGTAAGTTGAGTATGTAGCTTAGGCCTTTAGCTATAAGGGATAATGTCATGGACAGCCGTCAAAAGTCAACCGTCCCAGAGGCGACTCCTGGTGAAATGGTAGACTTGGTACTTAGTGTTTGCCATGATTCTGGCCTGCACTCCCCTCAGCATGGCGGCATGGGTATACTGTTCCCCATAGTGTCCGTTCAGAGGACACAGTTCGAAATTCCCTTGACAGGGAACGTCTCAGGTTACGAATGTAACCCTGGTTCCCTGAGAGGGAACAACACTGTGTCCTCTAGCTCCCTGCCATGCTTCGGACACAAGCTTCACCTTTCTATATATACACACCTTTAAATTCTATTTTTAACCATTAACTATTCAATCATTTCATCTTAAAATTATGGAATGTCATATCTATTTACAGGCAAGAGTACTGAGGATTGTGACTCATATTGAACAGTTTATTAGGTTGTTAGGTCACTCACATAGGGTGCTTGCGAGTCACCCTACATCACAGGAGAGTACGCTGAGTCTGAGGTAAATGTGCATTTGAGAGCAGTTTATTCAAACATAATCTACTTCTTAAACTAATCACATGATAATCATTTTGTGATCTCTCTACAGGAACAGGGCTACAACTGTGTGTCATGGGATTAGTCCTGTTTAGAATGCAAAGTTCCTGGGCCTCATAACTGCACAGCACAGTTCATTCTGACCAAAGAGGGGCACTGTCTGTGCTCACCCTCCTGCACCAACACAGAACAAGAAGTTCAGAGGGAGTGCTGTAACTGTACAAAGACCAGAGGTATTTGTACGTGAAAGTGACAATTCATCTTCAAAATATTACTTGCACTAACAGGTTGATCAGTGACATAATTGATAGCATAAACTCATTGGAAAAGCATTCCTCTACTAGCATTTTTTAGAGTGTAGTTAATAGTCTCTTATTGGCCTTTTTAGTCAAGCCCCCATAAAATAATTTACTAACATAATTTGTTAACTAATACATTTTGTAATATGCATCACTTAACAAGGTCCATATGAATGGCTTTGTTGACGTAGTAAACTTGCTCAGTAGCTCACCCGTTACAGCACTGCAATCCCTTGAGTTATGATAAAAGAGCTCAAAGGCATGTAAAAGCAAGCTAAAATGGCCTGGTTGCTACAGAAAACATGTTGTCTCCTCACTTTTTTTTAATTATTGGTTGTTTATGGAAGAGTTTAGTATGAGTATGTTATTTTCAATTGCAAGAACATTAACCTTTTAGCAACACTCACCTGACATTTGCATTTCCAAACTTTCGTGACATACAACGTGACATACAAATAATAATAAAACATACACACACATCTATATTTACTAACATATTATTAGTTGTCCTGTCTTTGGTCTTTGTGTGAAGCATTAAAAAACTTTTATTTCTATTAAGGGTGAGTGTGTCCTAAGCACTAATTTTGCCTTCCGTAACCACGAGGAAGAGGAATACACAGGAAACCTGCCACTCTTCATCACTAGCTCCATCCGGCTTGTTTTCGCCTTAATTGCTATAATCATCCTCATTAAACGTTCTCTTTCCAAACGACCCATGCCTGAGCCTGAGGCACATCAACATCCAGCTCCACCTACGTTGGTCAAGCAAGCTCTAGTTCTGGAGAGTTCCGTGAGTCACAGATGGTGGACCTCATTGATCAGAAGGGGAGACAGGATGATGATGACGATGATGATATTGTGTACATGGGACAGGACGGGACTGTGTATCGCAAATTCAGGTACGGGCAGCTCGGGGACGTGCAGGAGGATAAGTCTTTTTTATCTCTTTCGTCTTTGTTTTGAATTCACGTGTGTGAGTGATTTTTAATTTGGAATGTGTAGCAGAAGTACAAATGAGCCCGGAAATACAAATTGAGTGAAAATGTAAAGTATTAAACTGGTATTGAACCAAATTTTATGATGGTTTGCATTGTTTACTAATCAAATAATACCTAAAAAAAAAAAAAAAAATGTGATTTTAGAAAGAAATATACTAAGTGTCAGAATATTACATAAAATTGCACCAGTAACACAACTATTCAGATAAGATTTCAATTTATTGATTTACTCTGCAATATGACATACATCTCAATCTCAATATGCTTTGCTGGAAAAGGCCTCTGGATTATCGTTCATCTATATATACCATGTTCAATAGAATTTCAATCTAAAAGGATCAGATATCAGCATCCAGGGACACATGCACTGATACAATCACACATAATGTCTCTCATATATTCACAAAGACCTGCACACTTAATTTGAATATTGTGTTTTACAGCAATCTTTTTTTTTTGTCCAAAACCTGTTAGCAGGAATAACTTTGGAGACCTAACAGTATGTAAACACATAAACAGACAATTACACACGCACACACAAACCTATACACATACACAGCCTCACACACTGACACAAGAGGAGTTTGAAAGTAGACAGAGCAGTCACAATGTGAAACCCTCTGATACAGCATGCTCTTAGGATTTTACAGATCTTTGTGGCAAATATTTGTAACTTTATACATGGTAAACACTCTAAAAGACATCAAAGTTCTGAAACACTTTGGACTGATTTTAGTGTGAGCACAAGACCAACTAATGCATCACTATGGCTTATGATTCTTAAAGGTGAAGTGTGTCATTACAGCCCCTAGTGGCTCCAAAGAGAATTTCACAAATAACAATTTATATTTCTGAACACAATGCCACAAGGTGGGAGTCAAAAGTAATTTTGTGCAACTGTTGGGTTTTGGAATAAAAATCACATACATTTTCACCATTGAAGAAAATATTTTAAATAACTTATACAAAAATATTAAAGCCAGACCTACTGTGAGCTACAAGGTTGTTGATCAATGCATTAGATGCTTTTGTTAAAGCCATAATCCTTCATTATTTTGACTTCTGATTTTTTTTTCCTTTTTTTTATCCCTATAGGAATTACTAGGGTGAATTACTTCCGTAACCAAGGCTGCTGAAAAATTGAGCAGGCACTGCTGAACTGTTGAATATAATGTTTTATATTAGCAAGCATTGGGTTTCACAGATGTTCTAAGCTGCCTGTTGTGGCAATATCCACTACTGTTAAAAAGGAATTGGCTGAGCCAGACATGTTTGACTGCTCAAATTATGAAAGAACATTTTGAAAGAAAAGTTTTTATGTTACATTGTTCAGGAAGTCAACCTGGACCTAAAATAATAGAGAAAGCATTTTAGCATAACACACTTGACGTTTAAGAACTACAAATGATTTCTCCCTGCTGACCGTGAACTGATACATATAAAGTGATATGAGGCGTTGTTTAAATTTAAACCTGACTCATATTGTTTCTGACAATGGCAATAATTAACTAGTGCTCTATTTTCTGTGTTTCCAAGTCATCAATTTAGCATGAGAGGGTAGAGAGTTAGCATTAGTGCTAACAGGGTGCTACGCATTGTCTTTGTGTAGAGAATAACCGTGCATGCACTAATATTAATACAGAGCCTTTGTACATGCTCCAATTAGAAAAAAATACCTGACGGTGAAAATTATGAGCCTCAAGGGGAAAAGTACAACATGATATTATTGCTAAAATGCCTCTCATGCATAATTCAAGTAACAAGAGAAACTTTTACATGACAACAAGAGACAAAGAGTGATTCAAGCGTTGCACTGGTTTAAGCTACTGTTCTGTGAGAAGAATCATTACATTTGAGGTGATTTGTGTTAAATAACATGTGGTGCTAAACTATTCATCCAAGCACTGTGAGATACCAAAGCAGAAAAATACCCTTTTGTCTTATTTTATGCAGTTATTGCATCCACATCAGTGTGAATCATTACAATTTGAAATACTCAAAACCCTTACAGACACATTGTTCTTTCACCCACAGCCAATGGCTCTTAGGAACTGCTCGCATTGGGTTGAGCTCTGAAACAAATGTTTTAAAAATTAATTATTATTAACAATTATATTATTATTTAGTATTATTTTAAAAAAAAAATTTGAATACACTAGTCTATATGAAACAGAATTCACAACACATAGTATCTCCAAGTAAAATATATATATATATATATATAGTACATATCCTATTTCACTTGGAGAATATCAGATGACAGAACTTTCATTTTTGGGTGAACTATCCCTTTAAAATAAAATATTTATAATAATAATAATAATTTTGGATAATACTTTTTTCAGAAATGACTGGATTGTAAAAAAAAAAAAATATATATATATATATATATATATATATATATATATATATATATATATATATATATATATATATATATATATATATATATATATATATATATATATATATATATATATATATATATATATATTCCATAGCAGAACAGAGAAAGAATTGACTGAGTTTGCTGTGGGTTATAGAGGCTCAAGTTCACCATTGATAGCATAATTTTTTCATTATTGAAAACAAATTAAAAAAATAAATGGGGGTGGGATAGCATGCACTGCTGAATCGTGTAGCATGAGAAACATGTAAAATGTTAAATGACTTTAAAAAACAATTATTATGCTGAAATAGCTATATGTTATATGATTAATAAATCTCACATTGATTCTTGTGGAATCTCACTTCCTTGGAGAAAGCTGTGGATTCTTCATAAAGAAATGAAAAAGATACACAAGTTCACATATAACCAGAGCATTATATTACAGTATGAAGACAACAAACATCTACAATACTCACTTAGAGCTCTCTGCTGCTTCCCGTAACTCCTCATCCAGTCTAGAGAGGCAAAGATGAACTCAGTAGCTATTCATTATATTTTAGCTCAAAAACATTCTTTAAAATTAATTAAAATGAAGAATATATAAAACAGTGAAATTCACTAATTATATTTGTTTATACTTCACTTAAATACTTTAGTTTATAGTGGTTTATTAGACAAAAAAGGTTGAGAACTCTTGGTAAAGCATATAAACCATAAACATTGCACTTCGCCCCAGCGTTTTAATGTCTGTTTCCATAGAAATGTGTCTTCACAGGTTTTAAATTATTGAGTCACAACTCCAGTACAGATTTTCATAAACACGTCTTCATCAGCTACAGCTCTCAGCTGATCAGTGACTTGATGCTTCCTCTGTTTACTCTTGTATTGCACAGAGCATTGCCCAGAATAGACTGCCATACATTTATATTAGTAAGTCAGTTAAACGTGGCTCACCTGATGATACACTCAGGTATGTGGACGTGCTGCATTGGGATGAGCTCCTCTAGTTCTGCTAAGCTGTTCACATACTTGATCTTACTGCTGAACTTTGAGCTGGAAAACATTCATGAATCAGGTTTATTTAGTTGGTCTTTGTTTCCAAAACCAATATTTTGCACAGTTCCGGTCAAAAGGGTGCACACATATATTCTATTGTTATTATTATTATTATTATAGAATGAAGTAATCATTTACACTACCTTTCAATGTTTGTTTTTTTTTTAGCTTTTTTAAAGACGTCACTTTTGCTTACTAAGGCTGCATTTATTTGATCAAATATACAGTAGAGACAGTAATACTATGAAACAATATTACTATTTTCTATGTTAATATAAAAAGTAAATGCATATATGCATATATATATATATACATATACATATATATACATATATATATACACATATACATATATATATATATACATACATACATATACATATATATATATATATATATATATATATATATATATATATATATATATATATATATATATATATATACACACACATACGTCTGTGAGTGTGTGTGTATTTTTGTTATGTACCTGATAAACGGTTTCGTGATGGCTAGAATTGTCCTAATGAACCATGATGGGTGAACAATGATGAATGATTTTAAGTTCTTTCTTAGCCTGAAAAAAAGTGTATACAACAACATTACTCTTCATTTCTTTTTAAATATACTGTATATATTGTGAATTGCACAGACAGTATATTTAGCGGCTAAATAACATACTGTATACCTCCTATCAATCATCTGATAGCATCTCTTGAGCCAGTTTAAGCCAGGCATCCTCCTGTGTGGAGTGGCTCCATTCAGGTACACAATCATGTAGTCCTCTGCTACCATGAGCTCTAGTGTACTGATAACATACCTGAGGAGTAATTCACATTCATTTAGTGATTTATTCTCTATACAGGTGATATTATTCTATTTGATTAACAAGCCTCGTGTTATAATCTGACATCAAGTCAACTGACTGGCCCAAAAATTCATGTCTTATCCGACAGAACTCACAAGAACAGGTTCTCCATGATCTCGTGATAGTCCTCTCTGTCACTGTCAGGAAGGAAGCATGCAGCAAACACGATGATAGCACTTGTGCCATTGCCATAGTAGCCTGTGAGTGAAGAAAATAACAGTTTTGAAGGTTCCCTGAAAAGAGTCACGGCTGTTTCATCATATTTATTCATTGCTCAACACAATTTAAAAGCAGAATACTGGTTACTCTTTTGAAAACGAAGTGTGCTTAACTTAAATGTGCACTTGTTGTGTACTTTAAATCTTAATGGTATTAAACAATAAAAAACTGTAATTGTAGTTAAGATAATATAAATTTAGTAAAAGTACTTAAAGAGAACTTTCATGTTCTTAAAGAGAGTACACTTTCATGCCTGTTTCTTAACCCTTATTTTGATGTGTTTAGTAACATATTAGCACACAAGTTGAGTACTTGATTATAACTGTAGATGTGTCCTGTTTAAAGTTAAGATAATTTAAATGTACTAAATCGGAACTTCATTATTACAAATGTGTAATTACAAATAGTTTTAAATACACAACATACATGTTTTAATAGAAATTAGTTTATAAAATGACTCAGATGAGGAATACAAGCGATTTATCATAAGGACACAATAACACAAGAAGGGTTAGCAATACAAAGTTTCATATGAAGATGTTCTTAAGTCCTACTTAAGCAGGTCAAAAAATCACTTTAGAGGTCAACTAATTGCATTTCATATAAATTTAAACTATAATACATTTTAATTCTTTATACATGACATAACATTCAGTTCGCACTTTCGTATTGTAGTTGCTTTGAGAGTTCAAGCAACTACAAAAGAACTGTAAGGAGTACTTGATAGCGATTCAGAATTGCTAACTCCCAGAGTGCATTGGGACATGAATAAATTATGCAATTGCTTTGCTTTGTTGTTGTTGTTTTTTTTATTTGTCCATTTTATTTGCTATCTTGTGTCCATAGTAGTACAACAAAAAGAGCAAATAAAATGGTTATTGTTACAATTAATAAAATTTAATTGTTACCATTGTTGTATTTGCAGCTTTTTCTTTGTATAGATTGGCCATTCATCCACATGCAAGTGCAGTACCAGGTCACTGAAACTGAACATTTTTGAAAACTCTTGCCAGTGCAAAGATTTTTAAAAACTCTGGTTGCAGTGTTATCGTGACAGCGAAATCAGAGATTTTGGCTTGTGATGTTGGAGCATGCACTGTTATCTCCGCCAACTGGAAACTTTTGCAGGCTTCTGATTGGTCAACATGGCTTTAGGCCTACATGGCCTATGCTCTCAATGTCAAATGCAGAAATGTTAATCCATGCATTTGTGACCTCAAGGTTAGATTATTGAAATGCTTTATTTGGTGGTTGTTCTGCACGCTTAGTAAACAAACTACAGCTAGTCCAAAATGCAGCAGCAAGAGTTCCAGGAAGTATGAACATATAAGCCCAGTCCTGTCAACACTGCACTGGCTCCCTATCAAACATCGTATAGATTTTAAAATATTGCTTATTACTTATAAAGCCCTGAATGTTTTTGCACCTCACTATTTGAATGAGCTCCTTTTACATTATAATCCTCTACGTCTGCTACGTTCTCAAAACTCAGGCAATTTGATAATACCTAGAATATCAAACTCAACTGCAGGCGGCAGATCCTTTTCCTATTTGGCGCCTAAACTCTGGAATAACCTACCTAACATTGTTCGGGAGGCAGACACACTCTTGCAGTTTAAATCTAGATTAAAGACCCATCTCTTTAACCTGGCTTACACATAAATCCGTCAAAGGATTTTTAGGCTGCATTAATTAGGTAAACCGGAACCGGAAACAATACCCATAACACCCGATGTACTTTATACATCATTAGAAGAATGGCATCTACGCTAATATTTGTCTGTTTCTCTCTTATTCCGAGGTCACCGTATCCACCAGATCCAGTACGTATCCAGATCAGATGGTGGATCAGCACCTAGAAAGGACCTCTACAGCCCTGAAAGACAGCGGAGACCAGGACAACTAGAGCCCCAGATACAGATCCCCTGTAAAGACCTTGTCTCAGAGGACCACCAGGACAAGACCACAAGAAACAGATGATTCTTCTGCACAATCTGACTTTGCTGCAGCCTGGAATTTAACTACTGGTTTCGTCTGGTCAGAGGAGAACTGGCCCCCCAACTGAGCCTGGTTTCTCGAAAGGTTTTTTTCTCCAATCTCTCACCGATGTAGTTTGGTTCCTTGCCGCTGTCGCCTCTGGCTTGCTTAGTTGGGGTCACTTCATCTACAGCAATATCCTTGACTTGATTGCAAATAAATGCACAGACACTATTTAACTGAACAGAGATGACATCACTGAATCCAATGATGAACTGCCTTTAACTATCATTTTGCATTATTGACACACTGTTTTCCTAATGAATGTTGTTCAGTTGCTTTTGTAACGGAGGCCAGCGAGTAGTGCTGTGCAGGTAAACCTCACTCCCCGAACTCAAATGACGCACTAGCGACAGATGCTAGTGGCTGTAGCCAACTTTGGTTACATTGGTGCCGTGACCCGGATGGGAGTGAGGTTTAGGGGGGGGAGTGTGACGGAGGCCAGCGAGTAGTGCTGGTAAACCTGCACTCCCTGTGCAGGTAAACCTCACTCCCCGATCTCAAGTGACGCACTAGCGACAGATGCTAGTGGCTGTAGCCATTTAGCCTCCTCGTTAGTGCGTCCGCCTCCCATGCCAGAAGACCCGGGTTCGAGCCCCGCTCGGAGCAAGTGCGAGGAGCGTCACAGAGGACCCGGGTGAGAGGGGTTACACTTTGATGCAATGTATTTTGTTTAAAGCGCTATATAAATAAAGGTGACTTGACTTGACTTTAGAGTTGAGATCATATCACCACCTGTTGGCTTGGCATGCTTTTGACAGTGCTTCATAGCCTGCTTTTAAGTTCCCCAGTCATAGGTTCATTTCAATGCTGCAATGGAATCATCGTTATGGGAACAAGTCCGGTATGACAAATGTCTGAAGCCCTTATACTGTTCCATCACACCATATGTCATGTGTGCTCATATGTGCATACTGCACTGTATTTCATCAGATTTCAATTCCTTCAGGAAAAAAATATTTTGTTGCCCGTTGAAAAGAGATTCTTGTGTTCTAAGCCAACTGTTTTATTGAGCAGTTTACTCCTCTAAGGCGGACACAATGGGTTTTCCGATATGTATGGGTGCATGCTACACTGACTCACAAGTAATGAAGCAGTCTTCCTACCTGTTTCATCGTATCTATTGTTATTGTGTTGTGATATCTTTGTTTGTAAGTGTTGCGCTCTTGGCAATACTGTTTTCTTCCATTTGAACTGGCTCCTCGAATGTAATCTGAATGGACCCTGTTGTGGCTCCAGGGTGTCTGAGTTTTGAGTTACCTTGATGATTGGCTGATATTAGCTCAATCACACAAACTGTTTGGAGCAGTGTTTTTGGCACTCAGTTGGTTCTTACCCCAATTGAATGGCTGTCACATTTAGATCAAGGACAGACAACATGGCTGTGGTCTCATACCTGGATTTTCGGAGAGGATTATGCTCTCGTTCTCGATTTATCTTTTGTTTGGAAGGCCTAGTAGGCCACCTATTTGATCTGTTTAAGTCTGTGTCAGATAACTTTTGAACCTTAAGACAGTTTTTGGGTGATCCTATCCTCTCTTCGAGAATTGGGGATCCGGAGGCTCTATCAGGTTCTCTTGTATGGACTGGTTAAAGTATTACTACTGCCTAGGCTTGAGTTAATCTTAGAGCTGCTTCAGCTCCATTTGCTTTCAGCAAGTGGTTGGTGGAAATGTCCCCTGCTGATGCAGGGTCAGATAATGAAGTGCAACTTCTGAGTCTTGCCCGGTGAGGGCACTGAAGATCTATGTTGACAATACAGTTGCATGGCTCTACCAGTTGTTTGTGTGTTTGGTTCCAAGAGCAAAGGGTTTGCTGTCTCCAAACAGAGAATTTCACATTGGGTAGAGGAGAATGTCGCATTGGATAGAGGAGGCTATATGTCTTCTTATATGTGTTCCTGTAGATCAACTGGTAGAACATTGCGTTATCAGGTGTAAGGTTGGGGGTTTGATTCCCCAGGAACGCATGATAGGTAAAAATAGATAGCCTGAATGCACTGTAAGTCACTTTAGATAAAAGCGTCTGCTAAATGCATAAATTTAATTTAAATGTAATTTAATATGTCTGGCCTATGAGGCGTGTGTTTTGACTTTCCCTCTAGGGTTGCATGCTCATTCAATGAGAACAATGGCTTTTTCTCAGGCTCTCTTTAAAGGGCCTTTGGTGGAAGATGTCTGTGCTGTGGCAGTATAGTCCTCTCCTAGAACTTTCATCAAGTTCTACTGTGTGGACATGAGAATGGCTCCTGGCTCTTGACTCTTGGCTCCTCGGTCTCTTCCGGATGAGCAGACTCTTTCCTCAATCTTCCTGCTATGTTAGGTATGTCAGGCGTTATGGTTTAGCATTCCCATTGCGATGATGCCATCGCAGCATTGAAGTGAGCCTATGAAAGGCAACATCTCGGTTACATATGTAACCTTAGTTCCCTGAATAGAAAATTAGATGCTGCGATGCTGGCCTTTCCATACCTTCGATAGTGCTTCTTTTGTCATGTAGAAATCTGACACATATATGAGCATACGTGATGTATGCCCGGGCGGTGCTATGCTCTATTGGCCAACGAACTGGAGGGTTGGTATAAGGGCTTCAGACATTTGTCACACAAGAGGTATTCTAATAGCGATGGCGCCATCAAAGCATCTCGTTCCCTATTCAAGAAACCAAGGCAACATACATAACCGAGATGTTTTCGTGTGGACAGTAATTTTTTTCTTTTTTAAATGGAAGAAGGAAAAACCTTATAAAATACCTATATATTATATATTAAATATTATAAAAATACCTGTGTACATGTAGACATATCACTGCTCGAATAGCAAACAGTTTATTAAGAAGTCCATGTAAGTCCCTCAACAAAAATAAAAGCTTCACTTATTTAGTTATAAACACTCCATTGTTTTTGCCCCATAGACTTATATTGTAAGGACATACAGTACACACTTTTCTCATTTGTCTTTGCACGTTAAGAAAAGAGACTCTGTCTCTATAGTTTATTTAACCCACATATCTTTGAAATATTACTTTAATGTACCTCCATGTGATATGACTTTTTGATACGGTTCAATGCTCTTCATGTTGATGCGGTGCTCCTGCTCTCCAATGATGACCGTTCTCCAGAGTTTGGAATCCTGCCGCTCCTCCTGAGCACTGTATGTCGGAATGGGCTCAACTGCTTCTTTTACAGAATCTCTCTGGGATACTTGAGGTTCTGACAAATATTGTGTGTCAAGATATTGGTAATCTCTTTTTAATATTAAGCAATTATTTACAAGTTTTTATGTCCTACCTTCCCAGTCAATCTCATGGTCAGTGTAGTCCGCTTCATCAGGTGTGTCCAGATCATCCACATTGATGTCGAGGTCATCTGGTGTGTCGAACAGGTCATCCTCACTTTGGTCCAATGATAGACTTATACGAGGAGCCGACAGCTTCTTTCTCTGAGAGGACATGCCCTCTTGGCCCTGCAGGGGCAGGGAGGTGGGTGGAGCTAGTGGAAATCAATAAACATTTATCAAATGACCCATCTGTTCATCACATTATTTCAGCCTGGTTCATTTGAATATTGCTCCTAGACTGACAATGATTGAGGAATGTGTCATACTTGAGTACATCATTTAGCCTAACAAGACTGTGTAAAAGAAGATAATGTTATTTTACACATCTGATTCTGAATTTGCAACAGTCTTTGTAAAGGTCATCAGTCTTCTGATATCCTGAGGCATATTCTAGAAGGGTCAGTGTTTGTCAGTCTCACCTGGTCTACCCTCTGCCCCTTCAAAACTCATCTTGCGTTCATGAGTCTGGTCCATCCCCACATCGCCAGAAGGGGAACTATGAAAAACACATGCATAACCACTAAATATTATTATCACTGCACTCAAATCTTATTTGGGCAGACATAACAGGGAGCATTATAATAATGAATTGTATCACATAGTCATAGACTTCTAGTCAAATGTGCTTTACAAAAAAACAAGAAATCTGTAACAATTTATAATAATAATTAATTATGGAGCATTTTCACATAGACTTCCAGAAAAATGTGCTTTGCAAACAATACATTTAAAAAAGAAAAAAAAAGAAAAACAGCAACAACAGCTATAATAATAAGATAAATAACAAGGACTCACAGACAATAAGCAGTTTTAAATGCGTTTCAAGTAGTAGATGCGTGAATACCGTTAATCCGGAAATTTTGCAGTTCTTCAGTATGTTGTAATAACAGTCTTGCATTTGCTGCCTCTACAATATGCAACGAACTGACTGTGAACAGAAAATGTGGTCTGTATGATCTTATCTATTCTAGCAATCTCTCTATGCCATTCCTTTACCACTCCTTTTTGAAATTTAGAAACAGTGTGAAACCATGTGTGAATTTATGCATACACACAGTGCCACGTGAGAAGGGAAGCCTGTCTTGCGGGAATGTCTACAATAAGCTGCCAGATGGTTGCTTATTCTCAAACATAGAGTGTGTGTTGAAAGAGAGGAAGAGAGTGGTTGAGGGCGAGGGTGAAAGTGGAAAGGTCTGTTGTTCTCTTCTTCCATCAAGACGCCGGATTAATCCATCCATCCATCCTCCACAGCAGGAAACAGGAAAAGTGGGCAGGCATTATGTCATCATCATCAACCCTCTCTCCCCTCTTGTTTGTGAATCATTCTTCCGCCTCAGTGTCCACACACATTCACATTTACAAACATGCAATCGCACGCACATAGGCAAATAAACGAGCCGTACATGCAGAGGCATGAATTTGAATAATGACCAAAGCATCTGTGCATAAAGGCTGAAACCTTGTTATGATTAAACATGTTCTTGTATTCCATATGACAAACACTCATTTATGATTCGTATGCAAACAAACGCAGCTGCCCATCTCTTGCATCACAAAGGATGCTGATGCTAAACCTCTTCTGCTACCAAATACTCAGATGCATCACAAACAAATTCCCATCCCTCCCTTTTCCCCTCCCATCTCAATGCTCAAGGTTTCAAATAAAAACATGCTTCCTTCATCCCCTGAAAAAATTACCATTATTGCACTCACCACCACGGCTGAGGCACAGTTCTGTCTCCTGCCCTGGGATTCAGATTATGGATGTGTGTCTGTATCTCTCAGCGTCAGTGATACTCGGCTCACCCACTGCCTTGAGCCTCCACCATTTTGTGGTCATGTGACCCTGTTAAGCTCCAAATAAGGGCGTGAGGCTGTTCTCTCCGCCCAGAGCTTGAGATACTCAGCAGCAGCAGCACTGCTGTGAGGATAAATGAAGCTGATGGGTCTGACTGCACAGGTGAACTGTGAGTGAGTCTGACTGTGCAGATGATTAAAGAGACATGAATGAGTCTGTCTGTGAGACCCAGAGATCTTCACAGAGCCCATTCATGCTCATTAAAGAAACTGAAGCCTTTGAAACTGAATGTCCCTTTTGAAAAACAAGTACTCTAGCATCCTTCTAAAAAGTGGACTTAGCGTGAAAATAATATACTTTAAAATAATGTACTTCGGCGCATACTAAACGTAATGTTTTGGACACTTAATTGCATGTAAATCGCAGTTACATGACAACATCTTATAGTTTAAATTTATATTTGCATTTAATATAAATTTGCATGAATAAAGTAAAATATGTTTTAATGTAATTTCTGTTGAAACTTGCATGTTGTATTGTATTTAACTATATTTCAGTTTAGTATATTAATTTTAAACAACAAATATTGTAATTTGTGTGTGTTTGTGTGTGTGTATGTGTATGTGTGTATGTGTGTGTGTCATTATCTTGCCTGTTGTACCCTGTCTTGTGTTTGGACTTTTGAGTCACTTCCTGTCTAGAGTGTCATTTGTAGTCAACTTGTAGTCCTATTGTTTTATTGGTTGTCTTGATTCCTTTACCAGGTGTGTCTTGTTACCTTTTTATCCTGTTTGCGTCTCTGTGTATAAATACCCCAGTGTTTCATTAAGCTTTGTCAGTTGTTTAATGCCTCTGCCCTTGTCTGAGTTTCTTGTTTTACCCATGTTGGATTATTTGTTGGTTCCTGTATTTATTAAACTTCTGCACCTAGATCCTCACCTCTGTTTGCCTCATCTCTACAACATTACAGTGTGTGTGTCTCATAAACACTGCCATTTCATATTACACCCCAAAGTAAAATGAAATATATATATATATATATATATATATATTAGTAATTGAAGCATAAGGATCACTGAGATGCATAATTACATTATTTCTGTGACAATTTTGACATTTTCATAGCAGATTCTCATTCACAAAATGTGAGAAAATATAATTCTTGCTACTTTATTGTGAAAATAATGATATTTATATTATAATCACTATTACTATTATTAAATTTTTATGGTCATGGTTATGATCATGGTAGGATTGGTAGTACATTAACCATTATGTCTAGACAGAATAAATCAAACAGCAATTAGAATGGTGGATGTATGTTAAGATTAATGTTAATCAAGAAATATAAGGGATAGTGTATATGTGACCCTGGACCGCAAACCCAGTCTTAAGTGTCAATTTTCCAAAATTGAGATTGATGCATCACTTGAAAGCTGAATAAATAAGCTTTCGATTGATTTTTTGGTTTGTTATGATAGGACAATATTTGGCTGAGATAAAACTGTTTGAAAATCTGTAATCTAATGGTGGAAAAAAAATACATTTAAGAAAATCGCCTTTAAAGTTTACATTTTTTTTAATTAAGTCCATATTACTAATTTAAAAATGAAATTTTTATATATTTATGGTAGGAAATTTAAAAAATATCTACATGGAACATGATCTTTACTTAATATCCTTATGATTTTTTTGCATAAAAGAAAAATCTATCATTTTGACCCATGTATTTTTGGCTATTGCTACAATTATACCCCAGCGAAGTTATGTACTAGAGGGGCACATATTATGATGCTTTGCTTTCCATGTTTTCCACTATTATAAACTTTTTCACAGTATACTACAGTGTAACTAATCATTTAAGATATATAAAATATATTCCATGTAGTTTCCAAACTAAAACAAGCTCATTCTCTAATGTACATACTCGAATAATATAGTATTGTGGTCACTCTGCCTTATACTGTAAACTGCCATTTGCTCTCAGTTGATCATTCACTTGATCACCCATAAAGATTCACGATGTTGAATCTGCTCTGTGAATGTGTCCATAGAAGAGTTCACACCTGAAACCACGAGGTAAAACTGACCCAAAGTTCTGTTGTTTCCGGCTTTATCACGATTCGTCAATTTCTATTATTTAAGATCTCCAGTGTTGAGAAAACTGTGTTGTGTGTTCAGCCACTCACCAGCTTTCTGTTGCAAGTCTCTTGAAAGTGTTAAAGGAAGCAATGGGAGGTGCTCTATGACCTCTTACACAAAAAGTGTTTGGTCCAATGTTCATCTCTACAGCAACTGTCCCACACCTGACGTAACTAAGTGTAAAGTTATAAATCACTGCTGCAGTTATAGATTCGCTCTTTAGCTTTGCTGAACAATCTCAGCACTCAAAAAGAAACACTTACACACATTTAAATGCTTTTTTTGTGGATTCACAGTTAAAATCATACAATCATAATTGTATACACATTTTTTAAAACTTAAAACAGAAAACAACAACAACAAAAAGACTGTGCAAAGGGACAGACTGCAGTTAGAAAAGGAAGGGAATATTGCTGGTGTCCCCACTAGGTTTTTATCTTGCTTACTATTCCCCACATTATTTATTTTTGTCCATATTTGTTACTAACAATGTATAAATAATACAAGAAAATCTGTGTTTTTTTCTCAAGTCAAAGAACAGAAAACACTGTATACTGTAAGATTTTCACAAAATCTTTAAGGACATCAAGGTAGCATGGAAGAAAATCAGCACTTTTATCTAGTTTTTGATGTCTGTGATGTATTCATGCAATAAACTTTAGATGGACATTTTTGATTAAAGGTTTCAATCAAGAATGTGATGGCATGTTTTGACACACACAGTGTATTTTTTATTTTCGGCTCACTAACATACTGTATTGCATCCGTTGCAAAAAGAATTAACATTTTAATGGCATACTAAAGTGTCACATATATCAGATTAGCTTCTACCTAAAGAATCACACAAGTTGTTACCTTACATACACTAAATATTTATCAGCACGTGTTATTTAGAAAGTAGAATCTTGAAACTATCTGTACTCAAGTGTCATTCTTGTATTCATGCAAGTGTTGGGGAACTATTTGAATAGCAAAGACAGTGGCTACAATTGATTTGCATGGATTCAAAGTCTGTCATGGCATCCTCTCTTAATTCATATTTCATTCAAATCTTGTGTAATAGAAGATAATATGGCAGATATTCACTAAGATGGCCACATGAAAATATATAGCCTATACTGTTAATCTGATACCACAGGTTTTAAGGTTTGTCTTTGGAGTAGATTTAGTAAGTTTATGGATAGGTTATGGATGGGAAGTTGGCAGGGTCAGAAATGTCATATAATAATAATTCCCGAATAGTTTTTTTTGTGTGTGTGTTGTCATAAAATATTTGATTAATTTAATTTATTTTGGGTTTTTTCTATTCTGGGCCTATAATGTTGATCTTGATTGATGGATAGAAAAATCTGTTACATGTTGTCCCTAGCAACAAATTTAAATGGACAACTTTTAAATGGACAAAATTCTGTTATACTCACCCTCATATTTTTTTCCCCAACCTTTGTGACTTTCTCTCTTCTGCAAAACACAAAATTAGATATTTCTTTTTTGGGTGGACTATCCCTTTAATTTCCAGGCTACATGCTAAATTCACAGAATGCACTTTGCCATAATCCCAATACTCACAGACAGATCACATTAATATTCTCACTGAATCAGAGGTGAAAAACTTTCAATATAACCATATATAAAAGCCCTTTTGTTTTTTAATTCAATAAGTTGAATTCGGACAGGTTGTTCTGCAGAATGGTGTGCTTCACTGCTTCAAAAACGAAGCGGATATTTTCAGTGTCGGTTGCACAGGTGAAATGTGCATAGATCCTTTTATGTGTGTCCATGTTCTGGTCCTCATACATACTCAAGATGAACTTCATTGCAGCATCTGCATCATTTTTAGGACCTGTGGAATGAGCAGATAACATAGATTTCATCATTTCAGTTGAGTTTAGTGGTAAGCAAAAAACAATATAGCAGCGTAATAACTTTTTCACATCTTTTGTATTTTTGTTATGTATGAAACTTTTGGTCCAGTGGACTTTCAATGGATGGACAAAAATGTTTAAAGAATATAAAAAAATCTTTATTCGTAATGAAATGTCTCATGGGTGTAGAACTGATGACAGAATTTTCATTTTGGGGTGAACTAAGTCCTGTGCACAACAAAATTCATAATTGGTGCATTAATCTGGTCAGACGAACAGAATTTTTTTTAACTTCCCCAACACTGCTCTCTAGTATGTCTACTGCAATGAATTACATATATGAATATATTTTTAATTAGTAAGCAGCATGAAATACAACTTGTCAGGGAATGTTTCTTTTTCATACAATGGAATGTTTCTTTTTCACATGACTGTGATGATGTGTTTTACCAGTCATTAGCATTGGAGTTTTTCATATTATTATTATTATTATTTCTCTCTGTTAATTGCCTTTTTTGAAAGTCCTGAAAATAATATCCTGGGGTTTATTTTATGTTTTGAGCAAATGGGAACAGACAAAAAAAAAAAAAATTATTTGAAGTAGTGTCCCATTCACTACTATAGAAGTTAACCCAACTATGACAACTTCCACTGTTGGGAAACCTGGATGTGACGAGTGGGGTGGGGCCGAGAGCCGTGGGAACGGAGCGAGGTAGGTGGAGTGATTGGGAAATGCTCCACTCACCGGTCTCGAGTCCCACTGAGGTAATCAGAAGGATACAAAAGAGGAGCGATGACAGTGAAGGACCAGAGAGGACCAGGCCTGGACTAAATAAACACAAAACAGAGCGACAGCCCCTCACAGATGACTGCTGCGCACAAACAAAAATCAAATACAAAATAAAATCCAGGCCTGGTCCTCTCTCGTCCTTCACTGTCATCGCTCCTCTTTTGTATCCTCCCGATCTCCTCCGTGGGACTCGAGACTGGTGAGTGGAGCAGGAGTCGCTCATTTCCCAATCACTTCACTGACCTCGCCCCATTCCCACGGATCTTGGTCCCACCCCACTCAACACACAGGAAATGTGAAAAAGGTCCATAGCACTGTCTCAATGTATTGGCAGATAAAACAAGTGATCAATCTGGTAGTTTCAGTAAGACAAATTATTCATGAAAACAAGCCTTATGCTGTGTTGCTTCTCATGTAAATACCAAAAATGCTTGTTAGAAAGATTTTAGAGGTGTTTTTGGAACTCCAACCTCTATATTGTGGAAAATAGTCTACAAGATGTGACTTTGAGATCTTCTCGTTCAGGATATCTGTTTTATTGAGGAAGAGGATGATAGAGGACTCCTGGAACCAGGGGTAGGAGATGATTGTCTTAAAAAGGGCCTTACTCTCCTCCATGCGGTTCTGCGAAAGTATTACATCACATCAACAGAACGAACAACTGTGAATCACCTATGATGCTAAATCTTAATAACCCAGAAAAGCTACTAAGATAATGCATGGAAGTGACTAACCTCATTGGCACACTCATATAAGACCTGATCGTATTCGCTCAGAGCCACCAGGAAGATGATAGAAGTAACGTTTTCAAAACAATGGATCCACTTCCGTCTCTCTGATTTTTGGCCTCCAACGTCCACCATTCTACAAAAATAAGTGGTTTTGAAAAATTACAAAATGGGTAACAATCAGTCAATCCATCTTCACACCACCATAATGAACCGTTACCTGAACATGACTGTCTGGAGGTCAAAGATGTACTCAATGATGCCTGTAGTTGGAATTCGGACTCGCAGGATATCCTGAGTCGTGGGCAAGTAATTGGCTAAAGATATTCTGTCAATGTCATCAAGGTAACTGGTAAACAGAAACAAAGCAGATCCTGAGAAAATCATAGAAACTCTATTATTTGTCCAAAATCCCGAATGGACACCAAAACTCAACCAAAAATAAAGGAATATTTTGATACAGTGATACATATTCTTTATTAAAATATCATGCACAAATGGTAGTAAAATAGAAAGTTAAATAGTAAAATGATTGATTGTGTACTAAGATGAAAAGTGACTTGTGTTGCATGGATTTTATCAGTTTGATCTTGGCTTTGCCTTGGGCGCATGGTCTAAACGAGTTGTCCCTATTCTCTTAATGAGTAATGGGTGTTTTTGGGTGTAACGTACAATAAACCAATCAGAGTCTCATCTTCCATTCCCTTTAAGAGCCAGGTGTGCTCGTGCCATGACGGATTTGCTATTTACATGATGGAATTTGGCAAGCGCTAAGAAAGAACGCGTCTCTGAGATGAAACGGAGCTGTTTGAGTGTGAGCAAATATATTCTGATACATGCGATGACTACCCATAATGACATGTAGGCATTTTTATATATATATGGCATATATATATATATATATCATCTTGCAGTTGATGGAGATTTGTGGGATGCACATCCAGGGCACAAAGCTCCAGTTCCATCACATCCCAAAGATGCTCTATTGGTTTGAGATCTGGTGACTGTGGGGGCCATTTTAGTACAGTGAACTCATTGTCATGTTCAAGAAACTAATTTGAAATGATTCGAGCTTTGTGACATGGTGCATTATCCTGCTGGAAGTAGCCATCAGAGGAGGGGTACATGGTGGTCATAAAGGGATGGACATGGTCAGAAACAATGCTCTGGTGGGCTGTGGCATTTAAACAATGCCCGAATGGCACTAAGGGGCCTAAAGTGTGCCAAGAAAACATCCCCCACACCATTACACCACCACCAGCCTGCACAGTGGTAACAAGGCATGATGGATCCATGTTCTCATTCTGTTTATGCCAAATTCTGACTCCCAACCTGACCATCTGAATGTCTCAACAGAAATCGAGACTCATCAGACCAGGCAACATTTTTTCAGTCTTCAGCTGTCCAATTTTGGTGAGCTTGTGCAAATTGTAGCCTCTTTTTCCTATTTGTAGTGGAGATGAGTGGTACCCGGTGGGGTCTTCTGCTGTTCTAGGTTCCGCCTCAAGGTTGTGCGTGTTGTGGCTTCACAAATGCTTTGCTGCATACCTCGGTTGTAACGAGTGGTTATAGTTGCTCTTCTATCAGCTTGAATCAGTCGGCCCATTCTCCTCTGACCTCTAGCATCAACAAGGCATTTTCGCCCACAGAACTGCCGCATACTGGATGTTTTTCTCTTTTCACACCATTCTTTGTAAACCCTAGAAATGGTTGTCGGTGAAAATCCCAGTAACTGAGCAGATTGTGAAATACTCAGACCGGCCCGTCTGGCACCAACAACCATGCCACGCTCAAAATTGCTTAAATTATCTTTCTTTCCCATTCTGACATTCAGTTTGGAGTCCAGGAGATTGTTTTAACGAGGACCACACCCCTAAATACATTGAAGCAACTGCCATGTGATTGGTTGATTAGATAATTGCATTAATGAGAAATTGAACAGGTGTTCCTAATAATCCTAATAATCCTTTAGGTGACTGTGTATATATATATAATTTCATTTTTAATATTTGGCATGTTTGTGTGCTGCTGTGCGTCACTGTGTTTAATAAGCAGCGTGTACGCACGTTGTGGACCTGCCTATACTAACATGCTCTTTAAATAACAAAGAAAAAACATTGCGCCAGACTTTAGACCAGGTTTGAACTGGTCTATGTCGCAGTCTGTTTTCAGCTTCTTAAAATAGCATTTTACTAGCAATGCGCCTGCACACCTCTTTTTTAGACCAGCATGCCCATGGGCGCACAAATGAGCGCAAATGCATTTGCTAATTAAACGACGTTACGCTGGACAGGAAAATGAAAATGGCACGGACTGAAATGAGAAATCACACTATTATAGGGCCCTAAGTCTAGTGGAGAAAAGAAAACACAGTATTGCATTATGCCATATCTAAAATGTACACGAGTACTAGTACTAATAGTTCTAAACACAGTCCAGTAGTACTTTTTGTCAGCGTGAGAACTGAAATATTCACTGCACTCACTACTTGGTAGAGTCTGATAACTGGAACTCTCTTCTACGTTCAAAGCACTTCTGCAGGCCTTGGTCTCTCCACACACTCTTGATGGCTTCAGCATGTTTAGGCTCCAGTGTATGTACCGTTTCTGGGATCACACTGTTAAGCATTGCAACATATGTCTACAACACACACAGATAAGGTTTTAGTTTTGATGTGAGAGTTAATACATCTTTATTTATTGAAGATATTTAACATGTTTAGTAAAACATATATTTAGTCTTGGAATTCCTGGTGCATACTTTGTTTTTTTCATTAGCAAAAGGGATATTCAGGTGCTCCATTGCTTGAAGCAGGTTGTGAATGGAAACAAAGATATTCTGGAACACCAGTTTGGCATAGGCCCTCCTGTCATCTTCTGTGTAGCCCTTGCCATGTATGATTCTCATCTGCTTTATGAAAGTGCTCTTCCCGCTCTCCCCCGTACCTGTCGAAGGACATAGAAAATTTGTTTGCGGTAAGACATCATGCATTACTGCATGAATAGTTTCTTGTGAGAGGTCTTACCATCAGTATTGAGACCAAAACTGTACCAAAGCTTTGTCTCATCGCAATCCAGTTTCATTGTATTGATAAGGATAGCCTTTTTGCTTTTTCTTGCAGTTTGTATGTGTTGCAAACAACTTTGTGGTGAGTAGATGATTTTTTAAATAAATATAAATTTTAATGCCAGCGGTAAAGCTTCAAAGACCACTGCAGTATTGCTGCAGCGTTTCCATCTCAGTTCTGAACTTGGTATGATGGGAACTCATTACATTGATCTGACATTTTTCTATACATCCAGAACATTCCTGTTCTGGTGGAATTAGAAGGTGCTGTATATGTTATTGAAGCTACTGAACAAAACTGAATCAACATTGTACTGAAAAATGACTAAAGATCAAAATTTGACTCATAATTTGTAAAGTTCGCATTATTGATTCTGATTTGGTTCTGTCTTTCTGTCACACGTTTGCATTTTACATGTAATTTGGTGTGGCGTGAATTTTTTTAAATTATTATTTGTAACAACATAAGGATGAATACATGACAGATTTAGTTTTTGTTTGTTTGTTTTTTGGGGGGAGGGGTAAACTATTCCTTAATGAAGTTAGTGTTCAAACTGTTATTTTGCAGTATTCACAGCAACCCTCATATTCTCTATTACAAAAAAAAAAAAAATGAAGGGAAATGATCTATTCACTCAGTCTTTTTAGAAACACACAGAGACCAGACAAAACTCCTACTATGGATTTTCGAGTTTGCATTTTTGCCTTAGGATATGAATATTGTGATGATCTGCTGGTAGGTGTGAATGGTGAATTGGAATACAATTTTCAATAATATGAAATAACAATTAGACAACTATACTTTTGTTCAACAAAATAGCGGCGGAGCTAGAGTTTTCACATGGGGTGGCAAGGGCTAATTCAGGGAGCCAATAGATCATAATAGAAAATCCTGGCATAAATAAGCATGAATAAATCCTATGGTTGCTGATTAGCCTTCTTTACTTTACACATTACCCCACATTATAGTTAAACATTTCTACCATGACTTCAAATGTTAGCCTATTGGAACTTATTTCTCTTTTTTCTATCATCTGATTAACCAGTGGTAGGAGCAAAAGATCTAACATTACCTTATACAGTGAGTTTAAAAAATGTTGTTCAGGAAACCTAAAACGTTTCCTCGGATGTTCATTCATATTTACTTCATGTTAATTAGAACGCACTCCTGCTTCGTTTGATTTGAGGCAAAGGGGCAGCGCACGTGAACCGTCTTGCCCCTAAAGAGCTCCAAAACCACACAGAACACCAAACTCAGTTGACTTTGATAACACATAACCAGTACATCGCAGTGCTGGATGTGAATGATTGTATCTATTACATGCCAGACAGGTCTGACAATCCGGAGTTCTGCTAAAAGGTTAGAGATTGTTATCGTGGTTAAAACTTGATACGCTTATTCATCTTTTCTTCTGTTGAACTGGTATTGTCCCAACTGATCCGAACTAAACTTAACCTAAAATTTAGCACTAAATACATAAGTAGATATAATCAAGGAAAACAAAAACTAAATGAAACACATGAATAACTGTTTATATGCAAGTGTATGATGCAAGAACACATAGGACGTGATGGAGCTTGTCCTATCAGCAGATCCTGTGTTAGGAATTCAAACATTGTTCCTGTTTGCATGCTTTCTGAAAATATCTTTACATGCTTATGTGCATTTCAGTTTCATTACATGAAGAAAAAATGTACGCTTCGTTGTGTGAGACTGAATTCATTTCCACATTGACACCTTTTTGCATATATTTGCTTGTGGCCACTAACAGTCTGGGAATATGTCATCTAAACATAAGAAGTGTGAGTGTTGTAAGCCTTATAAATATTGTATAAAAGCTGAAGCATATATCTGTCTGATAATTTAATTGTAATAATGTGAATAAATGACTGTTTTCAGATTGTTTTAAGATGCTGAGAAACTCAAATTATTTCAACTGACCATTAAAGGTTTTCAGGTGACACACAAAAAAATACAAAATCTACATACCTAAAATAAAGCAAACACGCAAACAAAAATCAAAAGTACATACCTAAAAGCAAAAGTTTTAGCTGTCGGGATGAATTCCGCTTATCCATCTTAAGCTGTCTCTCTATCAATTGGTGAATCCTGATCCTCTCTCTGTCTTCATTTGACAAGCAGCAGTCCCCCATCCTGAACAGCTTGAACCTTCTCCAGTACTTTGCAGATAACACGTTCATCCGGCTGCACTCCAGTGTTAAAACATCTTCAAGAAAGCCTATGGGAACACGCCTACCTCAGGACCAGCGTGATGTACTGCAGTACTTACAGGTGAAGTTTCTTCCTCGTTCATTGAATGGGTTGGGTAGTGTATCATATAATGCATTCATTCCCCTTTCCTCTGCACCAATTTCAATGGCTCTCTATTAAAAAAATAAAATAAAATGATGAACCCAAATGATGAACAAATGAACTGAGGATTACCCTTTTTAAAATTGTGTAACATTCTTCTATGGAGCACACACACACACACAGTTTTTGAAATATTTTTAATCAAACTGTTTTGGCACTCATTGACTTCCACTTCCAGTCATTATATATATGTTTTTCTTTTTTTCTTGTACACCTTGCCTTGTCAGCATAAAACTAACACTGGAGATCATGTTGCATACAAGGAACTTCTTGTAGCATTGATGGCAATAAACAAATCTGGTTTATTGGCAGATTTTTGAGAGGATTTTGTAACTTTTCAGATGATCAGACCAGCTAAACCTGCCTAACCAGTTAAGAGCGATGTAAACAAGCTAAGACCAGCTATATATATTTTTTATTTTTTTCATTTTATTAGTTATTATGTTATTTTCCTTAAACAGGAAAATAATATTCTTAGAATTGACACTAAGAGGTCAAGTAAGTACTTACAATGGATCTAAATATTTATAATTTATCATAAATAATTATGATTGGTTATTCACATTTTCTCTTTTAGCTGATTCGCAACAATATACAGTATATAGACAGGGAGAGAGAGAGAGAGAGAATGATGTTAACAAGCACAACTTTCTATTTTAATAATGAAATAGTAAATGTGGAAACTAACATTAACTAAGATTAATAAATGCTCTAGAAACATTGTTCATGCTTAGTTCATGTTAACTAAAGTAGTTAACTATATTTTTGTTATTCAATCATATTTAGAAAAAAAAACATTAATGAAATGCACCAAAAATAATCTACTTGTAATTACAATGAATATGAATACATTTACGAATAAATATAAAACTTACAGATTAGCAGACCTAAAAGAGACATTAATTCACTAAAACAGCCTCAAAGACATTTTGGTGTATGCCACTTTATTTTGCTTCAGTGCAGGCTTGGAATGATGACAGAACTTGGGTGAACTATCCCTTTAAGAACAAAAACAGTAAAAAAGTAAATTTTGAAAAAAAAGTGTGTTAAAAAAAGTTAAGTTTGTTAATATAGCACAGGATTCCATGCTATGTCACACATGGAACATTCCTTACATTCCATCCCCCAAAATGAAATGATGAGGAACAAAACGTATGTGCATTTGATTATGTTTTCTGATAGGAACAAACTGGCTCATCTAGTATTTGATGCTATGAGTGACCTAATGACCTGGAAGGCAAAATACAATTTCATTGCTAGTAAGAGATAGCTGTTAAAGGGAAGGTCCTGCATTACAGGATAATTACACTGGTTTCTGGGTTTTAAAGCAGTAGATGAACAAGAGAATAAAAAAAATATAAGCCTGAACAAATTCTTCTGTGGCATCTGACTGGACATTTAAGAGTGTAAGGTGTCTTGTGTCACAGCACACTTATTGCAACACTTTTAAGATGGAATGAGGAAGTATGAACAAAAACACACTATTAAACAGCATAAATAACAGGAAGAAAAGAATAAATAAGATGATGCAGTACATCAGTAGGACACATCAGAGTGCTGATTCAGTAAATGCACAGTGAAACAGATGGGTTTTGATCCTGATAATCTGAGCGCTCTGCTAATATTCAGTGAGCATATCTGACATGAATATAGGTCCTGGGTCCTAGGCCATGTATACAGTTTCCAAACATTGTGTTATTGCTGTAAGCACCTGAGCAGAGATCAGCCATGTCTCAATCCAATGTTCTGTAATCGGTTTTAAACACTGAACTAAATCATTAGGTGCATTTATTAACTTACTGAACAGACACACTGATCAATTAAATGCAACTACTGTAAGGTAATAAGTTTGACTATTATTTTCAGACTCGCAGATATTATTTAAATATTTTATATTAATGTTTAGACGCTTAAATCACAACTTTATCTGAATGTCATCTCATTCGATAATAAAAAAAAAAAAAAAAAATGGCGCTTAAGTTCTTCTCAGAACTAACTCCTAAGAACTTCCATAAAATGCCCCCCCTTCCCCCCCATCCCCCCCAACAGTATATCTACTATTGTATTGCTCTTTTCTGAAACATTATGCTTACAATGCTTAAATCTCTCTTAAAAACAAATGCCACTTGGCTCGATGTTGTTTATTGCAGTAACATCTATGCAATTGTAAATGTCCAACAGACGATTTGGCCACCCCCACCAGTAATGTGGTCCTTTACTCTTGGCTCAACACAAAACATTCATTTGTTTGACATGCATCTAGTCACATGACGCTCTTAACAAATCTGTAGTCTTTCAAAAAAACAACTGCAAATATTGACCAAAGCTTGATTACACCACACCAACCAAACTGTCAAGTCAGTACAACAGCAGTAAGAGCGTCACTGGCTCACTGAGAACATGTGTTGGGTAATTTATTACGGAACAATCTAAACGTATGCAAGTTTTACAGAAAATCTCAGAATGGCCCATTACACAGGAATCGTCTCTTGGCACATCGTTCAGGCTTGATGTTGTGGAACACTGATGATCTTAATGGATCAGGTCTTGAACAGCAGATGTACAATCATCTGTTCCAAGAACACAGTGAGAAGAAAATGACAAAGAACTGGTATGGTACAGAAATAAGTGATACTGGCAAGGGCAAGTTACTATCTGTGGTATGATTATTAGCTGGGCAGTGAATAATAGTCACATTAGAAGAACTTTTGCATTATTAACAAATGTTAATGCAAACTAGCGGTTATCTATTCTTCACCATTGCATGTGTCTCGGAAATGAAGAAAGACCCTTATCTACTAGGCTTGGTTGCACTTTATTTTACAGTACGTGTACCAACATGAACTTATAGTATACTTACAGTGTATTTATCCAAGAAAGTTCTGGTAACACAAGCTAACTACATGGGGTAGGGTTAGGTTTAGGGGTAGGTTCAGGGTTAGTACCTAGTTATTACATAGTTATTGTAATTACTATAATAAGTACATAGTATGTTCATGAGGAACAGGACTGTAAAATAAAGTGCTACCCTAGGCTTGCTCCGATCCTTACTAGGTTACAACTTAGAAAGTACTTTTCATTGCTTTCTAATAACCTCACCACTACGGAATAATTCAAATGAAAATTCCGTCATTAATCACTTACCCCCACGTCATTCCAAGCCTGTAAAAGTTATTTTTTGTATTCGCATTTCCCAACACAACTTAAGATATTTTGGATGAAAACCAGGCGGCTTGTGAATGTCCCATAGACTGCCAAGGACAATACAGCAAAGACAATATTTTTTGCACGCAAAGAAAACTAAAATTACGATTTTATTCCAAAATTTGTTTCCTCTGTGCCACTCCACATCAGCGTAGCACCATTTTTGAGAATTTAACTGAACGCAGACAGCACGCTCTTCTGTGTCAGCCGCACCACAAAGATTTCAAATCAAAGCGTAAATACACGTAGAAAAATTCCTTGTGTCTACACTGATGTGGAGTGAGTAAATTCATTATATTTGTTTTCTTCGCATTCAAAAAGTATTGTCGCTCCATAACATTATGGTTGAAACACTGATGGCAGATGGACTATTCTGACAATGCTTTTAATACTGTACTTTTGGACCTTGACAGTGTATTTTACTTGTCAATCTTTGGGACAGGCACAAACCTCCCGGTTTACATCAAAACTATAGACAAACAAAGCTTTTACGGGTTTGGAACGACATTGGGGAACCAGTGATTTATGACAAAATTTTCATTTTGTGGTGGAGTATCCCTTTAATATTTCCAATCTGGAGAAATCTACATAACATTTATAGAAAACAGCTCAATGTGTACAACTTGAAAACCAAACACAACCTGCTACAGAATAAACCTTAAAAAATACGTAATAAGGATTTATTCATTAAAATGGAATTATAACATTTAAGTTTAACCCTGTAAAGTAGCTCTGAGATGCAAATAAATAATGATGAAGCAGTGATCAGCTTACGTTACAGACAGAAATAACTTGTCTGTCCAATTTCATAGAGCAGAATCAGGGACAGCCGGCTGCTTAAACAGTTAAAGCAGTCTTTAATGGCTCAGAGCATTAAGGCAGTCTCTAGCTGCAGACTGGTGAGTCCTTTAACCCAGCAAGACAATGACAAAACCATAAGCGGCTGCTGTTCAGACTAGATTGTATTCCTTCAGTGTAAGCTGCAAGATGGTGTCCTTGACAGCAGCGAATACAAATCGGATGTTTTCTGTGTCAGTGGCGCAGGTGAAATGAGAGTAAATGATTTTTTCGGAGTCTGGATTCAGGTCGAGAAACATCTTCAGGATGAATTCTCGTGCGGCTTGACTGTCTCTCTGGGGTCCTTAGAGAGAAAAATAGATAGATCTTGGTTAACTTGGTCATCTGGAAACTGATCAGAGCTTTTACTAAAAATAACCTATAACCTGAAATATGAACAATAAAATAGCAATGCTTTAGCAGTGCAATGGAAAGCCCATCGATCCGTCTAGCTAATAAACACATCATGATTGATCATCCTTTTAAAACCTCACAGTATAGATCTGGAAAAACTATAAAATCACAATAATTTTTAAACTTACCATCATATTCAGGAAAGTAATCTACAAGATGTGAAAACATGATTTTCTCTTCCAAAAGGTCTTTCTTGTTCAGGAAAAGAATAGCTGATGAATTCTGGAACCAGCTGTGTGATATTATCGTCCCAAACAATGCTTTGCTTTCCTCCATTCGATTCTGTGGGGGGAAAAAAAGTGTGCAATATTTGTATTAAAAAAATAAAAATAATTTCTAAAGATTATACCACACAATTAAATGTTAGCCCCTAGAAATGTACACTATTTAATAATAATTTTTTCATTGCTACAATCTTGATTGTAGGATTGTATACAAAAAAAAAAAATAATTAAACAAGTACCTCATAAAATACATTTTTTAAAATGTAAAAATACAGTGAATTTGTCTGTGTTAAAAGGCTTCAGGCAAAGCAGCGTTTCTGCAAACATTTAATGTGGTTAGAAACAACTTTGGCTCCCTCTGCAGGTGCTTGATTTACCTCATTGTCAGCCTCAACGAGAACTTGGTCATATTCACTGAGTGCTACCAGGAACATGATGGAGGTCACGTTTTCAAAGCAGTGGATCCACTTCCGCCTTTCTGACCGCTGCCCCCCTACATCTACCATCCTGATGGAGGAGGAGAAGTCATGAGGTTGAGGAGTCAAACACTTACAGACTGGAAACATGATGGCATCTGTGCACTGGGCTGAACTGGATGAACTGAGCATTTTGTATCAATGCAGTACTAGAAGAACTAAAAGCATAACTGTAAAGAGAAGATTTACCTGAATATGACACTCTGTAGGTCAAAGAGGTATTCAATGATCCCTGTAGTGGGCACTCTGACCCTGAGCACATCTTGCTGGGTCGGGACATAGGAAGGGTCGGCAATGCGATCCAGTGAATTTAGATAACTGTGGACAAACGGTGAACATTTCACAGTTCTGAAGCATCTCTATGATTCGTTACTGCAATAACTGGGTGAAACCGGTCATGTCTGAGTAGCATTTTACATTAAAAAAATAAAAATAATATATATATATATATATATATATATATATATATATATATATATATATATATAACAAATGTACTTCTGGATAAAGGAAGCATATTTTTGCAACATTTGGCTTTTTTTTCCATTGTGATAATATTTTCAAGCTAATGAAGCGTGCGCACACACACACACACACACACACACACACACAGTCTGGGTGGAGTCTGTGTGGGGGGGGGGGGAACAGTCCTTTCCCCCTCATTGGAAAAGCATGGTGTTGACTCCATATGGCCTAAATAAAATAATTTCTGCTGCTCAATAGTTCAACATGCTTTTAAAAACTGAGCCGTATTGGGTCGCACTGTCCGTACGGTATCTGTGACTGGATTAATGACCCAACCGAATGGCCAGGGGTGTGGAAATCAAACATTTTTTGTTACGTGTTTGAGCAAGAGACCGATTACTATGAGCCTACATGAGCAGCTGTGAAAGTAAACATTTGTCGTTTTGTTTCTCTTAATTTTAATAAAGTGATAAAGACTTGAGTAAAAGCCTGTTGTAATTTTTTATCAATATATTAAAAAGATTTTTTACACTGACAGGTAACATTAAGGTCCACCGAAGTGCCTAGAAATGTGCAGCATTATTCTGTGTGTTATGTGCTGCGGCGGCCTAATTAGTTTCACAAATACATGCTGTTAAATAAAAAGATAACATGAAAATATGTATATAAAATACCAAAAAACATTGTTATTGGTTACTATAGTTAAACCATGGTAAGAACAATATTTTGCTACACTAACCATAGTTTAACTATGGTATTTGTAGTAAAACTATAGGCTACAATTGGTAATAAAAAATGTAAAAAAATAAAATAACATGGTTAGCCTAATATTACTATAGTATAGTAAAATGCAAATTTTTATAAGGGATTGTGTATTATGTACCAAATAATCAGTTTGTAATCAGACAGACAGCTCAAACAGACTGAAAAGCCTTCAGGTTAACAATTAATTGATTAAATTTTGATCGGATTAAAGGGGGTGGTTTATTCCTTTTCTAATATGATAGAGAGTGCATGTAAACACTAGATCAGTTTGAACCCGGAAACTGAAAGGACTGCGCATGTGCACAATGACGAGTGGTTCTTCCTTTTTAATAAAGTATTGTAAAAATGCGTGTCCTATCATTATAATACTCTCCTTTCACTCAGCAACTGTGAAGTGGAGCAGGACAACATCCCATCAGTCTTTGTTTTGGATTCTCATCCACAGGCAAACCACTTCGGGCCCAGGGAAGAGCATTTTTAACTGTGTGATAAAAATTAACAGCATGGCACAGCGGTTTATATGTATGTTTATAATTTATCCATAAATGGATAAATATCAATTCCGCTGGTAAAAGCAAAAAAAAAAGAAAGTGTAGGAGAGTGGTTATTATGTACAACCAGTGAGAAACTCTATATTTATGCATTGTGCGTATGTCAAAACAAAATTATTCAGATTTGAAGCTTGACACATAAATGCGCACATCAGCCCAATTGCTTTATCGTTCCTGTAAACCCTACATTCAGATTCATAAATCGGGAATTAATTCAGGATGATTGAACCAAATATCTTCCATGTAAAAATAGCCAGTTTCAGCCAATAGGGGAAGTGGATGCGCGAGGCTGTCATAGTGATGAGCTGTGTTTACTCCAGATGCTGATGAGCGGAGACTGAGGAAAGCCACTAAAATTGCTTGTCCTTTTTGTTTCTCCTGATAACTCAGGTTCCACACCACACATTCTTTTTTTTGTAATCGGTTTACTTGTTTCACACGCCCCTGGACCCGTTACAGTCTCTTGGAGGTTCCACCGAGATCATGGTCCAGAATGCATGGTTGATCCTGAAGTTTATACTCCACGGCGATAAGTGAGCAGAGTGTGTGAGATTCTGAGGCAGCTGCAGGGATCCAGAGAGGTAAGGGAGACTGAGCTGAGAGAGAGTATTGCTATGTGTCAGAGAATCTGGTGTTGAGTCATGATGACCGACAAAAGGAAATAAAGAGTCAAGAAATGTCTTCGTACAATGACTGCTGGTGAACTGTTCCAGATTGCTGAAAGCATCATAACATCTGCAGCCATGGAGTTTTCCACCATATCCAAGGATGACGGACTTTAACTTCATCTCTTCTTTCATGCGCAGCAAAACATTAACAGAGGTTACGCACAGTTACAGTTTTTAAAAGACAGTATTGATGAGATAATTAAAAAAATGTTAAGTGATACGTCTATGTACGCTTTTATTGTGACTGATTTGTACATCGGAAACTCCTACACCATAGCAAAATACAAGAACAATCAACAAGTCCACCCATGCACACACTTGCATCACCATTATCTATGAGTACCGATGGTGACACACGATTTTAGAATACGAGAAGCTACTTTCTGGTTATGAGGAATTAGGAAGGAAACTGTCTGAATAGGCAGAACTGTTGGCAGAACAGAAAAGTCATGTCTCACAGAGCAGGGAAGTACACCAAATACAAGACACTTACCTGTAGGGTGTACATGACAGATGTATCATGCTTACCATGCTGAGAATTTAAAGTACATGGGGGCCAAATTGGTGACAACACTTCTGAAATTGAGTTCAATGGTTTGTGTAAACGGATCAATGACGGCCTAAAAGCAAATCACTCAGAGAGTGAGATCATTCAAGCTGTTCTGCACTTTGTCAAGCAAGAAAAATTCAAAGATATGCTGATTAGCAAAGGTGATTGAACGGTGACTGAACTGGAAAAGTTTTCTACAGTCTCACGTGAGTGAAAGCAGCAGCAGCCAGCTTTTTCAGGAGCTGATGTGCACTAGATACCATGTGAACGAAACACCACAAAAGTTTCTGTATCGGGTCATAGGACTTAAACAAAAGGTTATTTTTGTATCAAAGCAGAGGCACAAGAATACGGAGTATGAGGCATATTAATGTTCAGAATATTTTCTTGCGCATAATTCATCAGGGTCTTCTGCCAAAATATGGTGACTTCTGAAGATAATTAAACCTGCTTCTCTCCAATCACTTGGTTACTGATGAAGCTTGTTGAAACAGGTGACCAAGATCTCAAGCCATAAGAATGAACGTCAGCTCGGACTAGGTCAGAATACACCGCAGAGACAAACTCATGCTCAGTGCACAGCTTAACCTGGAGTCAGATGGAGATGAACAGAGCTCAAGACCTCTGAAGAAAAGCTAGATGAAAACCCTTAAAGAACTAAGTGCTCAAGTTGAAGCTCTGACAAATATTATAGATTCCTTGAAACAAAGCAAACTGAACACATATGCTTGATCACACCGACATGTTTCAAACCCTTCCACCCATACAAGAGGAAGGCATGTTCCAAATGTGTAGAGCAGGGCAGCAGAGATGCAGTCACTGTTTAATTTGTGGAGAAGAGGGACATAGAGCTGTAGGATGCTGTAATAGGACCAAAAGCAAAAGAAAGGACTTACTAAACAATTGAAAGAGAGCAGCCAACAAGCAGGTGACACCATGTTGAACAAAGTCAGTGGATAGCGGTGCCCAGTACATGAGTGTGAATGGTGCAGCTTGTCTTCACACACACCTAGAGATTTGAATTTAGGACAAAACTAACTTGCAGATTTAGTGGGAAGCAAGTGTTTTTTGAAGTCTTACATAAATAGCTATTCTGTGACTGATCTTAATTGAAACAGGTGCTCAAGTCAGTATTCTCGACCAGTTGGAAGAAAACACACTTACCTCATCGATTTCGACTTCTGAACGCGTTATACGGAACTATGTGAACTTAACTGGCAACACCGATACTGATTTGGTGATTCAAGTTCTGTTTTTGGTGGATAGCATGGCCCTTGAACAACCTCTGCTTGGATTTAATGTGATTGAACAGTTGATTAGGGGGCAGACAAGGATAAAAATAGTACCGTTTCCTATCATGACTTTTGCTTAGTGAGGCAGTGGAAATAGAAAAATGACCAAGCAAGAGCAATTTTGAATTTAATACATACATATGTACTATGCAAGACTGTCAAGATAGGACTCCAGGATGTTCTTATTCCAGCAGGACAAGTGAAACAAGTTAAAAGTAAAGTACCAAAAGATTTTGACCGGTCAGAATGATTACTTCTGTTTGAATTCAATCAAGAGAACCCAAAATTGGATCAGCTTGTTTTGGGTGATGGTCTGTTGGACGTCTGCAGGACAAAAAGGCAAATCATACAAGTTCCAGTAGAAAATTACACCAGAAATGGTATTACCTTGTCTCGACAACAGCACTTGGATGTATACAGCTGATCATAATTTTTTTTTTTTTTAAATAGCTTTTTCCCTCAGACTATAAGGCTAATGAACAGCCAGAACTTATACACCCTACAGCATACTCCCACAACAAGGTATACTATACACTGCACTTTAACTCCAACAGTTCATTACTGGACTATACATTCACACTGCATTTAATGCAATAATCTATCTGCTACCACTGGATACCATCCAATGCACATCCATGACATATTGCATATCCAGATCATGCAAAATCTGTTGCACCTTCACGTATTTTGTGTGTAAATACATCTACATAATGTAGAAATTTTCCATACTGTGTATAATGTGTAGTGCTAACTGTAAGTATTAGTGTCTAACAGTACGCTGTTTGTACGGACTATATGTGTATATTGCACATTGTCTTCTGTTGAAGTCAAGAATTTCACTCATTAAGGCACATGAGCTGTGGTAATGTGACAATAAAAGTGATTTGATTTTTAATTGTTTTAAACTATTGGCTTTATTTTGCATCAAACAAGACAATTTTAAGCAAATGGTGTATAATTAGTATCTAACTTAATTCTAATTCTATTTTTATACAACAACAAAAAAACACTTCAAATAAAAAGCCTTGTATAAACTGTAAAAAAAAAAAACCTATGCATTGTTTTCCATCAAAGCGTCAAAAACCGCCTAATCAGTTTGAACTTCACATTAAACTGCTTCTGTTTCACATAAATGCCGGCACAGATGTACAAACTCATCTAGTATCGTCCTTAACTCATGCATCTTCAGATGCGGAGCTGTGCGGAAAGTTGCAAAAAATACCGTACACACCACCACGTGAAATTAGTTCATGCGCAACTGTGATGTCATATTTGCAGTGCACCCAAGCGAACACGTAGAGTATAAATAAGCCTTAAGAAGGAAGTGAGATATTACACTTAGTTTCATGCAATTGAGTACAAATTGACCCAAAAGACACTGAAGCATTATGTAACTTAAAATCCAAGACATCTACCATTGTTTGGGGTGGTCCACAAGATTATAGGTTTTTCTGACATACTATTGTTCTTTTGTCCAGGAATTTCTCACATTGCAACCCATTTATGAGCTCTTAGAAGTGAAGAGGAGTACAACAGAAGCAGTCAAAGGAAGAAAAAGTAGAGGGAAGGGGAAGAATGCTCAGGCTACCTTCCCGGAATTAAGTAGAGTGGACTGATGAACACCAGAGAGTTTTGCACTAATCATCCCACCAGTTCTAGCATATCCTGATTTCGACTCACCTTTTATACTCCATAAAGATGCCTCAGAATAAGGGCTCAGATGGGTTCTCTATCAAAGGCAAGATGGCGAGTTATAGGGCTGCCCCCTAAAATTAACGATTACTCAACAAGAAGAGGCTTGTTTGACAAAAATGTTATTAGTCGCAGTAAAAAATAAAAAAATTCCACAGGCCAAGTCCAAGGCCAGTTTGTGACGGACAGATCAGTAATGGCTAATCTATGTGGTAATACAGTACATGGGGCAGGACATCAAAATGCCTATCATCAACCTCAAATATGGCTTTCATCTCAAATATATAAGTATTGGCAACTTTACATGGCTGCGCAATAAATTGTTAACCTAGAGAAATGTGTGCTGTTTTATCTGTGCGGAGCGTGGAATCTAAACAGCAGCGCACACTGCAGATGGAGGTGCCGGTGCACTCACTTACTCTAAAATACTCCTAATTTTTGGTCATACAGATAGAGTAAAACATATTTCAAATCTAAAAAAAAAACAGTTTATTTGTGTTTAACAACAAAACATTGCACTTTTGTAAAATAATGAATGCAAACAGGATGTGAACTTGAGCGCGAAACTTAGTGTATATTTGCCTTACAGATATGAAAACAAATCTATAGAGAGTGAAATGTCTACTTTTGAACCAATTCAAATGGAAAACAAATATTCTCATATTATGTATAGGCATAATCCATATGAAATATGCATACAGGCGCATGCCGTGCATCACTACTGTGGAGATAACAAGTCAGTGTCGCCGGCATCCTTCAACTCTTAAACCGAAAACAAAAAAGCACTAGTTTATCAATGTATTAGTAAAATGTTAATCCAGTCTCCTAACTGTTTTCCCTGACATATTCATAATCTTTACCAGTGTCGGGAAAAGTTACTTTTAAAAGAACTAAAGTAACCTCTTACTCTCGATTTTTCTCAACATGGGGACAGGAGAGCTTTCAAACAATAAATGGGGGGGAAAAAAAGTAACTCGAGTTACTTATTTGAAAAAGTAACAGATGCTCTCTTGTAAATTCAAAAATAATGCGTTACTAAAAAAGCAATCTGATTATGTAACTCGCGTTACCCCTAAAACTGATGATTACTACTGCTGGTGTGATGTGACAAGCTTTATGCATGTGCTTGAGCGTTTATTAGACTATAAAGGCAATTAAAGGCTTGGTATTATGATTTAAATGGTTCATTAATAAACGTGTGATTAGTCGATTAATGCTTAAATTGAATGACTACTAGCTGACTAGAACAATCTTTAGTTAGGTGCAGCCCTAGAAAATCATTATCGCATATGGGTCAAGGACGTTGACAGGTGGAGAATGAAATTACAGACTACATTCTGGAAAACTTGAGTTCCTTGCACTAAAAATGGGCTGTCTGCTGGAAGTTTAGAGATTATCGGTTTTATGTGCCTCACTTCACAGTCTATACAGATAACAATCCTCTAACGTATATCATGAGCACAGTTAAACTCTACGCCGTGGGCTACAGATAGGTTGGAGAACTCTAAGATTTAATATCAAGTATTGACCTGGGAAGCTGAACATTGCAGTGACACTCTCCCCAGATTTCCACTAAATATGGAATGCACAGAAGAACTGTCCAGTGAAATAGTCAAGGCAAGTAGGGCCACTGAGCAACAAAATGTAGCCTGGCTTGCAGTTCTCAACCTGCCACAGAAAAAAATTAACCGAATATGTTTTCCATGCATTCCTGGAAGAGATAAATTCTGATGAATTGAGGAAAGCACAAAGAACCGATTTAGATATTCCAGAGATTATCAAACTGAAGGAATCTAATGCTGTCCTTATCAGTGATATGAGAAGAGGAGCCAGAGAAGCTGTCAAAAAGCTTATCCATGAATGGAGAAATCTGCACATGGAAGGAGGACTCCCGTTTTGGAAACCGAGTAAAGACGTCAATTCGTTCTGCCTAACCAATGTTAATAAACCGTTCTCAAGCAACTCCATGACAACATGGACAATGTTGGCATATAAAATGTTCTTAGCATTGCTAGAGACCGGTTCTATTGGCCATTCATGAAAAGAGACATGGAGACATGTGTTATATGTTCGTGTATCAAGCAGGAAAAGTCAGCTGTACAAACAATAGCTCCAATGGGCAGCATAACCAGCAGTTCACCATCTGAGCTTGTATCTATTGATTGCTTGCACATGGAACACAGCAGAGAAGGGTATGGGTACATTCTTTTTACCGTAGATCATTTTACAAGGTTTGCTCAATCCTATGATACCAAAAAAACATCAGGAAAGACAGCAGCTGAAACAATATTTAATGACTTTATTCCTCAATTTGGATTTCCAGCCAAATTGCAGTTTGACCATGGACGAGAATCTGAAAATGAACTCTTCAAGACTTAGCGTCAGCTTTCTGGAGTGAGCCATTCTAGAATTCTCCAGATCATCCACAGAGCAACACTGTCAAAAGGTTCAACAGAACATTACTACAGATGCTGAGAAACACTTAAAGAAAAGGGAAAAAGAAAGATGGAGGGAACACCTACCACAAAATGTTCACGCTTAAAATTGTGCGAAACTGGAAGCAACAATTTACTCACTCTTTTACTTGCTGTATGGGCGACATACATTTCTACTGATCGACAAACAGGATTGCTTCTGAAAACAGTAACAATTCCAGTGCATGTGGAAAAAAGTACAATGACCAGTGTTTAAGAGGAGCGATTCCTCCGCCTGGTGACCGTGTACTTGTGCAAAACATGGGAGAGAAGGAAAGCCCTAGGAAATTGAGGTCTTCCTGGTAAAAATGACAACCTATATCATAAAATAAAAAAATAAAAGGCAGTCCAGTGTACAGAGTGGTAGATGAAACAATCAAACGTTTTACATCTGACCCTTTTATATCAAGTGAATGACTTACCTGTTAAGGTACCTGAAATACCATGAGAAGTCAAAGAAGTTCGGCCATTTGTTTCTGTAATATATAGTAAACTTAATGATCACACTGCAAAGCTGCTTTCTATTAAACAAAGAATCATGGCGTATCAGATTTTGGGTGTGGTCTAATCTAATCTTAACTTCTAAAAACTTGGCTCATCTTATCCATTTCAAAGTCATCCATAGAGCTTACAAGAGGTTTAAATGAAACTGCAATCAACCTATTAACGGTCATATCTGTAACACAGAATCATCAGGTACTTTTCTCTACATGTTTTGGGAATGTCCAATTGTTGTCAACCTATGGACACGTGAATTCTGTTTTATCCTTTTTACTAGAACTTGATAACATGTCTAATCTATGCTTATGTCTTCTCAATGACTTTTCTAACTCCTGTATAAGTTCATTTAAGAAGAGAATGATGTTTGCTGGTTTTACAGCTGCAAAGAAGATAATAATACAAAACTGGTTTACCCCTCACACGTGTGCAAAAACATTTCGGATTCAAAGCCTCCTTAAAGGGGGGGGGGTGAAATGCTATTTCATGCATACTGAGTTTTTTACACTGTTAAAGAGTTGGATTCCCATGCTAAACATGGACAAAGTTTCAAAAATTAAGTTGTACGTTTGAAGGAGTATTTTTGTTCCCAAAATACTCCTACCGGTTTGTCACAAGTTTCGGAAAGTTTTTTTCGAGTATGGCTCTGTGTGACGTTAGATGGAGCGGAATTTCCTTATATGGGTCCTAAGGCACTTCTGCCGGAAGAGCGCGTGCTCCCGTATAGCGAGGCTGAGCACAGACAATCACTGATCACAGCGAGAGCGTCGCGAAATGTCACAAAAGGAGTGTGTTTTTGGTTGCCAGGGCAAGACAACCCTGCACAGATTACCAAAAAAAAACAGCATTAAGGGACCAGTGGATGGAGTTTATTTTTACAGAGCATCAACTGAGTTATGCAAGTGTTTTTGTTTGTTCCCTGCATTTCGAAGATGCTTGTTCACAAGGCCCAGTTTGACGACGGATTTGCGTATCGTTTATTTCTTAAGGATGATGCAATCCCAAGGAAAAAGGGTCACGATCGTGTGTTGGAACCGCAGGCGGTGAGTAAAACTGCTTCAAATATCTCTGCCTCCTTGTTAGTGCGTCCCCTCCCATGCCAGAGACCCGGGTTCGAGCCCCGCTCGGAGCGAGTCGTTGCTGCTGCTGCTTTCGTTCAGTTTCAGCCTCTGGATCTGATTCTGGATCATAAATAAACGGCTGAATCTGGCTGTAAGCCATGGTTTGTTTTGGATGATGGGTTTTCCCTCACGATAATGTCACAGCTTCCACATGCTCTCAACGCAAAAGCCTATTCGCGCTCTTGATTCTTTAGCTCCGCCCACACGTCACGCCTCTAGGCGCTCGTGTTTTTCCGGGAAAAATCGGTACAGACTATCTTTCTCTTATGAATATAATAAAACTAAAGACTTTTTGGATTTATGAAGGATGCAGTACTACTCTATATGTACTCAAGATTAACAGGATATTGAGTGAAAACGAGCATTTCACCCCCCCTTTAAAATAGTGTCTTGTGAATATACAACAGCATGGATGAACAAGGCTTAACCTAGTACAATCGATGCATAGCAATGTTTTTCTTAAATGTAAAATTTTTGGATTATATAAAGGAATGGCTACAAAAAAAAGGTGTTTTTCTTTCAGATTGTAAAAATATGGATATGTCTGTTGCTCCCCCTACCGTTTTAGTTTTTTTTGAATGGATGTTGTTTTGTGGAATTAAAAACAATAAAACAGTTGATCACAAAAAAGAGAAGACAAAAAGCGTAAAGACACAGTGAAACAGATACAGACTGGGTATGAGTGTCAGATACAATACTGTATGACTCAGAACCTACCTGTGATACACCTACCTGTGATCTTCCATGTCGGTGATACTACAATCAACCTGTAAGAGAAAAACAAAGAACACAGACATAGATTCTGAGAGGACAACCTTAAATATCTTAATGAGGGTGAATTTACTTGTGATGGGCAATGGACATGGGCAGAAACACTGACAGAATCTACAAGTGACAGAAAACCAACACAAAGGCATACTTACGACATGTTAGGTCAGCCAACTACTCGCTTATATCCAATGGTGAATAGTTTAGAGACTTGCAGACCCTATTGGGAATTATCTTGTCACCATAATACAACTTACCCTAATACGTCCAATTCATCCAATTCCCCTGTTGTCACCATGCCACCTACATTCACTTACTGGGCACTCCCTATGACTATTGGGTACTAAAAGAAGGAATGAAGGAGATATTATAGTAAAACATGCTGCTAGGAGTCATCTTTTCTTTGCTGGGGAGTGTGTGATAAACCCTGTTTTATAATGTTTTTTCTTTATTATTTATGATATTTTATGAAACAGAAAAAAAGGAAGTCAGTTTTGTACTCGGAGTCTTTGTTTATTCATCATTAATTGCGGAGTTTGAAACAAAGCAGTTTCAGCCAATAGGGGAAGTGGATGCGCAAGGTTGTTATAGTGATGCACTGTGTTGACATTGGTGAGCTGCAAAACTCAAGTATGCGTTCACAAAAGTGAAGAAATAAGTATAAATCCATGTCAATACATGTACACTCACATTTCTTATGTGTTTGTGATAAAAGAAATCTTAAGTTAATCGAGATGAGTTTTTCGAGGGAGAGCAAAGGATTGTCTGTAATGATTTCGGACAACGATCTAAATGTAAATAGAAAAGTACCTTAGCATGTGATAATTTTCACAAGGAAGTTTATATTTAGGGAAATGTATGTGTTAACAGGAATATGATGATAATGTGTCACGCATGATGGTAACAATTTGAATGATACTATTGTAGCAGCTGTGTAATGATGATGAATGAGTGACAGATTCAAATGGTTATACAGAAAAAGAAAACAAAAGGGCAATCGATTTTAACCAAATATGTACACTATTAATTTTAAAAGAATAAAACAATTAAAAAAAATATAGAAGTAACAAAACTCACAAACAAGCAGAAAAAGAAAATAAAGAATTCCAAAAAAGTGCAGCAGGCGTTGTGAAAGCTACACAGAAAATACCAGCAATTTTATGCGCCTATGAGACCCAGTGACGTCGAAAACGACCTCTTATGCTGCGTTCACACTAAACACGAATAGAGTGTCTGGCGCGAATGATTTGAATGTTAAGTCAATGTAAAGACACGTTTACGCACGTCTGGAGGTCTCGTGGCGCGAATGAGGCGTTTAGCGCGATAGATGCGAATTCGCTTCATTCACGCATCTAGTTACAAGAGATATGCTGAGTTATGAAAAGGAGCCACCATTGCCAGCTGACAGCGACCGGCTTTTGTGGTGGAAAATTGGTAGTAATACCCTCACCTTGCGCAGCTGGCAATGAAGTACCCGAGTGTCACTGGGACATCAACAGCTTGACATATAGTGAATAAAAAAACTTTCTCCTCTGGACCTCGAAAATTTTGATCGACTTGTTTTCCTGTCCAATAAATTTGTAAAGGCCCTAGCCTTTTTGCGCATTTCATTATGCCTTCCTAGTGCCGCCTAGCCTAAGTGTCTGTGACGTTCAATAAAAGAGACACATGGCCTGTTCTCAAGTCCATTTAAAGTTTCATTTTTTGAACAGTTGTTTGAAATGGATTGAATCATTATTTAAAATAATCTTGGAGATTTCGGCCCCTCTGCATATATATTTTTTCGACAATGTTGCACTCCTGTTGCCGTTTGTTATTCTGCACGAAACTTCATGCCATTAAATAGGAAAAATTGCTGACTTGTGCGCTCTCTTTACGTTTTGTCCGTTATTTGGTGTTGAAAAAGGAAACGTCTTTATTTTTTTTGACCTGGAAAATCCATTTTACAATCGATTCAATGAACACTTATGTCTTAAAAATCGAAAATGATTTTTTCACAAAAGTGACAGCCCTAAAAGGTGACAGGTTTAAGATGCACTCACTATTTTGTAGAATCTGAGAGCTGGTATTCTCTTCTCCGGTCATAACACTCCTGAATTCCTGGATCATTCCATAAACTCCTGATTGCATCTAGATAGGGGTTGACGAGCGAGACGACCTTGTCTACGTCTACTTCTCTGACAATGTTTGCATTGCCCTGTTAGGGGAAAATTAGAGCATTTAAAACAGTATTAGAAAGCTGATGCTTCAGCCAATGCAGTGTTGCCAAGTCCATGAATTTGGTTACTTTTATAATGTTGAAGTGAAACCCCCAGCTCCTTGAAAAACAATTTTGACCAAGGTGGAACTGTCTTAAAGTAGATTTTGACCCCCTGGAATGCAAATTTTGTTCGATTTAGACTAGTATTTGGACTAGTTTTTTGCCATGATTGGGCTAGTTCTGATTACCAATTGGGCTGTTTTTTTTTGTTTTTTTACTCAGACCTGGCAACCCTGAGCTAACGGGACACAACCAACAGCAGATGTCGTATCACACCCTAGCCCACTTATACTTCCCACCAGCGCCAGCGCTGCCTTTGCTGGTGATCAAGCGCCGCCTTGGGCTGTGTGGTTTTATGGGTCAGCTGTGGCCTAATGGTTAGAGAGCTGGACTAGTTACCAGAAGGTTACCGGTTTGAGTCTCGGTGCTGGCAAGAGTTGTAGGTGGGAGGGAGTGAATGAACAGTGCTCTCTTCCACCCTCAATACCCTTGGCTAAAGTGCCCTTGAACAACAGTGCACTGAATCCACAGTTCCTCCCCGGGCGCTGCATATATATATCTGCCCACTGCTCCGGGTGTGTGTTCACTTCTCACTGCTGTGTGTGTGCACTTGGATGGGTTAAATGCAGAGTATGGGCTACCATACTTCGCAAATGTCAGAACTTTCCTTTTCACTTAACTTAGTAAAAATTGTATTGACCCATTTAAATTGAGACTCAAATTTGTCACTACACCTGAACAAATAAGACAGAACTTGACTGAGGCTAAGTTCTATAATATTTCAAGTACACACAATGGAAAATAGGTTTGCCTGTAGGGGTGTCTGCAAATGGAAAAGAGATGGCACTAGATTTACATTTAATAATTTAGCAGAGACTTTTATCCAAAGTGACTTACAAATGAGAACAATAGAAGCAATCAGACCAACAAGATAGCACATTTCTGCAAGGCCATAAAATGGTATAATTGATTTCAAAGCTTGGAGGAGTAATTGTGTTAAGACTAGGCAACATGATTATCCAAAGTGATTATATTATGTGTTTAACCTACTTCATGGCAAAGTTATTTGAGTGTCAATTGCTGTGACACATCGAGCCATGGCTCTCATGCAGACAATGCAAGATGACTCGCAACATTGCCCTGACTTCACTACAATATATTTTCTCCTCTGAACTATCATAACTATAGAACAATTAAGAGTAGTCGACACAGTTACGTCACTTGCAGCTGTGCGCGCATAGTAGTTGCAGAAAAACACTGGGAACAAGTGGAGGTAAATGGGTAAAATCCATGGAATAAGAGAAAAATATGTATATTTTTGTGTCTTTTGATGTCAAGATCGGAATGCAAATAATTTTTATAGAATACTGTCGTCAAAGACGCCATTTGAAGCTAAATGCTCATGTTTAAATGGACATATTTTGGATGAAAACTGCTATGATTACTCCACTTTTAAAGCATCCATTTGATTTAAACAAAAGGTCTACATAATATTCACATTTGCTGTCAATTATGTATTGTATTAGCCCTACAAACCTTACTATTAACATTTATTTTATCTCACAATTCTGACATTTTTCCCTTACAAATGCAAGTTTATATATACAAATTCACACTTTAGAACTCGACTTAACTCAAAAATAGTTTGAGTTGAGTTTGTCAATTCTGAGAAGAAAAAAACCCCAGAAGAGTTGAGGGGAAGAGAAAGAATGATGAGTTGTTTTTCCTTATTAGAATTGTGAGATATAATCTTGTAACTGCGACAATAAAGTCAGAATCTTGACATATAAAATCAATTACATTTTTGTATTATTATGATTCTTTTATTCCAGTTGAATAAAATTCTGCCACTAGATAAGTCTCCGCACACAAGAAAAAAAAAAGGATCTGTAAGACTATCCCACTGTCTAACGTGAATTTCATTGTATAACAGTTCTTATCGCTGAGTGACAAGCTCTCTTAATATGCAGAGAACATTTTGAAAATGACATCTAATCAATGTAATCTGCAATCTTTTTAAACCTAACAATTTTATACTGTATTCGTGTAATTCTCTGTCCGTAAAGGCTATTCGCTCTGGGGTTTTCTGCAACCATGATGCGCGCGCAAACCTAAAGTTTGTCTATGGAAGATGCAAAAAGATAACACTCTGTAACAATTTCGTAGCACCAATAACATTCAATAGCATCTAATTCTTCACCATGAAAGCTTCAGCTTGCATTTTAAAAGTTCAGAGAAGACATGTGACCATGTCAAGGTAAAGAATGCATAACAAAGCCATAGAAACAGATCAGTTTAGTAAGAGTGATTAGGTATGGCAAATTACTGTACCTTATTATGTTCATATTTGTAGTGGATGTGGAGAGTATCCATTGCCCGTACCATGGCCTGCAAAGATGTAAAGATGTTTTGGTAGACCAGCTTGGTAAAGCTTCTCCTGTCCTCTTCTGAGTAGCCTGAGCCATGAATGATTCTCATCTGTTTAATAAAGGTGCTTTTCCCACTCTCTCCAGTTCCTGAAAGCGGAAACATGTGAAAAGTGAAGGGTTAGCAGCTGAAAATCTGATTCATTTGAAATAATTGGTTTGTTTGGAGGGTTCTCGAATGGCAACAATTTCACTGATATATTGGTCAGACTAGTTTTTAGTCACAGTCTTAACATAGTGGCTATGTTTATGCTGCTGGCCCCAGCTTTGACCTGGTAATGGACAATTTAGACTAATAATAATAATAATAATAAAAATAAAAATAAACTGGCACGTTTCAACAGTTAAATTGAATTTTCCAGCAGAAATGTGACTCAAGAATCTCTCTCTTTAAATATATAAGCAAATCCTATTACATTCATATCTAATGAATCCTTAAGATAATTTTCTTGTATATCATAATACTATTTCTAATATCGCATCAACACCAAGATAATAAATAATTCGACAGATCTAATTGCTTCCTTATAAAAAAGTGAATCACAAATGTTTTGCGAATCGACTCGACTGAATAAACAGAACCAAATCAAATAAACAATTCGTTGGTGAATCATATAAATATATCAAATTTGGTACAAAAGCACAGAAGTGTAAACAGGTTATCACAAACCATCGCACCTGCAACAGTTGTCCCACCTGTCGAGCTTATATGAATCTAAATAAAGAGGTCTGACCTTTTCAGTGCAGAAAAAGAGACGTGCAAGCGCCAGAGACACTGAATCAGTTACTTAAAACAACATACGCGATGCATTTTATTGAATTTAATGCTTTTTATTTGCAGATGCCTAATATGTAAAACAAACTATGTGCATTCGTTAGGCCTTGACACATGCACGATAGTTTGGTAGAGTGCCACGAAAACAGCGCGTACCCAGCAGAAGCAGTTTGAGCTCGCGCCTAGCGTCCTTCTTGTCGCGGCGGAGCTGCCGCTCGATCTCACCGTGGATCCGACGCGCTTCTTTCGCCTCCTCGCTGAGGCAGCACGCGACGATGGGGTCCAGCGTCATGATTCTCCGCGACAATTTACAATTAGAAGTTTTTCAGCAATTCCATCGAATGCTGGCGTTCAGATAAAGCCAGAGAAAGCGTTTCCCTGCAGCGCGTTGAGGAAAGAACACAAACCATGAATCTTCATTTTATACACTAACGTAATATTTCTGCAGCGGTAGAATTTTTTTTACAGGTGAGCAAACCGTATTCAACATGTAGCAGAGGGTGAAATCCTGCGGTTTGTCTCTGTTTCATATCTCCATATCGGTGTTTCTTGGATTTAATAACTCCATTGCAGACAGTTTTATATTTGGCGTTCAATATTGAAAGTCAGTACAACACCGTAGTTCCTCTTTGCACCGTATATGGCTCTGCACCGTACTAAAGTCCCCTGCCCATGAAGTAACAGTTAACTTAGTGGTTGTGGAATATTTGCATGAATGGTGTTGCCCCCGTGTTGAAGTCTCCACTCCGGGTGTGTAATCGCTGCATATGACCAAATTAATCCCTGGAAAACCGTTTCCCAACGAAGTGAACGCTACAGGAGTCCACGCGTCTGGTGCGATAATTTTGTAGGCTCTTATTGAGGTATTTCAATACTGTGATGCAATAGGGTTGTCCGATTCGCAAACGAATCGTTCTTATGACCCGGCTCTTTTTCACTGTTCGAACGAACCGATTTCAATCAGTAGTATTTGAAAGGAAACTGTATGACGTGGACAGATTGTGGTTCCAAAATATGTACATTTTGAACATAAGAATATGTAAGCATATGTAATCACGCTTAATTTACCGGGACATTATTTTGCTACAGAAGTAACGGTTAAAATAAGCAGATCAAATGATCATAGATCAAGTGATTCAAATGAATCGATGTTTGAATTCGACTCAAAGCATCGTCTGAACCATTCAACTAGATCAAACCGTTTAAAACATTTAAAAAATCTTCAGCCCTTTTCATGACCTAAATTAGATTTTTAGTTAAGATCATGAAGTATATTTTTCTTTGACTTCAAGATCAAGTGGATTATCAAAAATATAAACCAAAATCTCACACCTTGTTTTCATTTACGGACTTATAAAACAATCTTAGAAGAAATGATTTTAACAACCTAAAGGAAAATCTGCTCTTATCCAATAATCAGATTTTTAGTATCAGTATTACTTTATTATCTCAAATATTGTTTTATTATTATTTTTTTTAATGTTTTTGTAATTTTATTTAGTCATATTTACTATTTTTTATGTCTATATGTAGAGTTTATTCAGTTTAGTTATATTACACAGCATATGCATGGCAACATGGCTATTTATTTTTGTTTTATTTCAGCTAATATTTAAGTAATGAAAATGTTTTTTTAAATTTATATGGTTTTATATAACCTTGACTAGTACTTGTATGCACAACAAATAAGCTATTAGCCTTAGTCAGTCCATTCCATATTCTTAAGGGGGGAATGCAATAGTAGAATTTATAGAAACATAATTTGATAAATGGTAAAATTGTGCTAAAAACGTAAAAGTAACGACACACTTTTCTCTAAACTAGCAGAAATTAAGAAGTGAATCTACTTTAAGGGCATACCCCATCACTCTGTCACAAGACGCATTTACTACATCTCTAAAGAACAAGCCATTTAATTGCTTATGTCTCTTTTGATAGACATTCATTCCAAAAGCACCACAACCAAAGCACATAAGCCACAGATGCAGTTTTAGTAAAAGGTGGCACAGAATTAATTTTTTTTTTTTTTTAGATTTGCAGCACATTCTACAAATACACTAGAGGAGACAGAGAGAAAAAAATGATAAGACAACATGGTAGAGATCTGCAACATTTTTATTTTTTTAACAGAGCTTTTATTTCCCCCCAACTGTGAAGAGAAAGACCCATCTAAAATGGTAAAAATGCTTACAAACAGACATACAAAATAAGCGCAAGATTTAATGGATCCCAATGTCAATGGGGTATTAATGGTCAATCAATCTTAAGTTTTACGAATCTGAAAATTGGGTTGAGAAAACAAGCAAAAAAAGAAGAAGCAATGAATCCCTTTCCCACCTTTAACACCCCCATTTTTCAAATCAAAATAGATGCTCATCCTTTAAATAAAACTGTACTGACATTAAAACTTTAAAGAACTGAAGTGAATATTTACACTTTCCCCAAAAAGTCTCATCATGAAGAAAACAAGATATCGAAACAAATTCATTGGCAAAAACCACTTATAAGATTACATTCTGCATGTTGCACAAATTAAGCACGCAGCTCTGGTAAGTAAGGCCAACAGCGGACTTCACAGATGGGCTCCCTTTACTTACAAAACAGTACAATCAATAATGTAAAAAAAATCACGTGCAGAAAGAAAAGTTAAAGAAATATGATTTTGAGAAAACCTTCCCCTCAAATATGTGGTTTAAAAAGGAGAAAATGGCAGGGATCACATCTACCCAAGAAGCAGAGGAATGTAGGATCTGAAAACAAGTTGAAGTGAATGGGTATGGCAGTTTGGCTTCGATCTCCACCCTCTAGAAGAACCGACCCGAGTACTGCTTCACGCTGAAAGAGGAAATGACACGGTTGAGACCAGAGACAAAATCGCATCATGCTAGGAGTTGAGTCAGCGGCCAAGAAATGTATAATCTGGATATGCTGTTACAATAAACACAAAACAAACTGTATAGCATTCTAATAAAGTTAATACAGTATTCACATATAGCAGGAGTACATCATCTGGTTTAGATCACTCGGTGTCCAAAAGATAATTAAACAAGCTGACTTACTATTTTAGGTTTACTTATAGCATGCAACGGGTTTTAAAGTCAACATGAAATGGCACTACTTACCCATGTTTTATTTCATATTTTCTATAATAGATTTTATTTTGAGTAAAATTAAGAAGCTCAAATTAGTTGGGGGTTTTCTTCTATTGTTTTGATATTTTAGCAGCAATGCATTAACTTACATGCTACAATCTAGCCGTTTTAAAACACATTAATTAGGGATGCACAATCATTATTTTTAATGGCCGATTCCAATACCGTTTTTTTTTTACAAACAAACTGGCCGATACAGATTTACGATTTTTATTTTTTTTAAGCAACAAACAAGGAAGGAAAGAAAGTATGCATAAACACTGTGTTTTTTTGGTATTTAATAGGCCAAACTGGCTTTGGCTATTGAAAACAATAACCGTAACCATCTGAAATTAACGGCAGTAACTGCACAGTAAGTAGCCTACATTCAATACAAACAAAGATGGTACAGACATCAGCATTTAGCTTTTATTTTTTAACTGGGTTGAAACTACAGAGAACTGGCCTAAAATTAAAAGATTAACTGTAACCATGTGAAATTAAAGGCAACAACTGCATAGTTCTACAATCAACACACATTCAATAAGATTTTACTTATATCTACATTGAGTATTTGTTTTAGTTTTAAAATTTGGTAGAAAAAAAAAGCAAAGCTTTACTAGTGAGAATAGGAAAGTAGGCTATGCTATATAAATAAATTATTCCAAAATGTTAAAATCAAATAATGTTGGTGCGAATAAAACAAAGATGCAAAGTGTTTCATTCGGTGCATCCCTAACATTAATAAGAAATGCATTCAGTTTGAATGCAAGTCCTAATTATACAGGGCTTTCTTAAGTCAGTTTTGAAAATATTAATCCCTATATGAATAATGGGAGAAACTTGAAAACTGGTAAACATTTTGGATCACTGCCTCCATCTTGGTTACACTCACATGACATTGCAGCAGTATGAAAAGGAGGAAATCACAGTGTTATTGACAGAATAACATATGTAGTATTAATTAGTTCATAAGCTTTTATTTTATATTTGATTACTTTAGGATTTATTTATTTTTTTGTAGTATTTTTGTAGCAGACCAACCTGAAAGACTTAAGCATGGTTCATTTAATTTGTATGTTTTTTCCATTATTTATTTATTAATTGTTCTATTATTTATTTGTACAATTGCTTGTAATTATTTTGATATAGATAGTTTACACGTTTTTAACAAGCTTGAGAACTGTACTATTATATAAAAATTTATTGCGAGAATTTTTACAAAAATTGAAGACAAATTTGAGTTATACTGTTTACTCCCATTGTGCAACAATGAATCGTTCTTAAGACCATTCACTTAATTCAGAAAGTGAATAGAGATCAAATATGATTTCATGTTGACTTTAAATTAAAAAAAAAAGTGACCTATTAACTGTATACCCAAAAGAATAAGGTGAATAATAGGAGTGTTACATTTGCATGAGGAGATCATAATAGCATGTTACAGAAAGAAGACAGGTTTGCATTTTGCATTAGAAAGCAGTCACGCTGGCATGTTACAGTAGAAAGGCTGGTTTATGGTCTGTTTGCCCATGCTATAGCAGAGAGACATCAAATCAGCTCGGGTTCAAACAGAGCATAAGCCAGCTCTGGCATGGTCAGATGAGTTCAGATGTTAGTAAGAGTAGAGTAAACTGGCAGGCCTCTTCAGTAAGGGTGGGTGAAATGTGTTTGAGGGTGGGGGCAGATGATGCTGGGCCTGTGCTGTAGGGCAGACCGTGATTTGTTGTCACTTCATCTAACTAACAACAACAAAATCACAAGTCTTCCACACAGAAGCAAGCCAGCGTTCACTCCAATCTCCTGGGTTCCACTCATTTGCCCCTTGGTAAATTATATTTGGATCTGATCCCAAATGAAACTAATAAAACAGACCCTTTTGTACACATTTCACAAAAAAAAGGAGAAAAAAAAAACCCTGAAGTTGGAAGCTGTTAGGTCAGGCAAAGAGAAATGCATGAAACGGCATTCAAATGTATATGATGTATAAAGAAACATTTTAGTTCTAAATAGTAAGCAAAGAAAGGCAATTGGGATTAGCAGTTAAGCACCTGTATTTTCACCATAATAAAATACAAGACTTAACTCAGGGAAATGTGATTTGTCTGGTTACCTTGTGTCCAAAACAGGTATGACAAGATAAACTGGGTAAATATCTTCGGGATATTGGGAATAGAGATTCTTATTAAGAATCGTTTCTATAAGGATTTTTAAATGAAATTGTTAAGGCACCGTAATGGCTAAGTGGATTCAGGGCCCACACTGAATCTCATTGGGCCAAAAAACTGTCACACCTGGTTAGCACACATGATGGTTAGGTGTCAGGATGGGGTTGTGTTAAAGTGCTGGAATAGGCGATAGACTCACCTGTTCTGTAGGAGATACTGGGCGTTCTGAATCTGGTCCTGTGTGCCTGTGATGGTAATGATCCTGTCCTCTGAGCCCTCCAGAGGCTCATCGATTTTGATAGATGCTCCCGACTCATGACGGATCTGCTTGATCCTCTGGCCGCCTTTTCCAATGATGGAGCCAGCCAGCTAAAACAAGACAAAGTAACATTTCAGTTATAATGTCTACTTTGCTTTTATACCAAAGAAGTTTTCTTTCTGCTAAAGCCCAAGGTATCTTTTGGTTTTTGTGTGTACGCTAGGGCACGTGTAAAGCTTCTTGCCATAATATGTTGTGTCATATTGCACTCACATCTTTAGGGATAGTCACTTGTGTTGTAATAACGGGTCCACCAATGTCACTGTAAGATCCTCGACCACCTGATGAAACAAACATCTTACTGTGATTCAGCCAATGCCTATATATAGGCTTCTCATTCGACCTCTTATACAACCGTCATTAATATATATATAATCCATAATCAGAATATTTCTGACACACTCACCAGACTGGTAGGGCTCCCAAGAAGAATTATTGTCTTCAGATGAAACAAGAAAAGAAAATGGAAAAAGTGATCAAGATATCAGAGCTACGACAGTAAAGGATAAGAGAGAGAGAAAAGCAGGAAACGCTACACTATTGAGGAGTGCAGTGCTCCGTTTGACTGGAGGTAACCTTGAGCTAGTGTGTCTGTGTGTGTGGATGAAGAACACTCACCATATCCACCTCCACTCTGTGTACAACCACGGGGGAAAGAAAACAATAACATGGGAGTCAATTCAGAGAGCACAAGCGTATAACTCAAAAGCACATTCTACATGGATCGCCAATGCTTTAATCTCCCAATCTGACTCATCTATATAAAACGAAACAAACCAAACGAGGTCATGCATTAAAGGGGTTTTAGGTCACTGCTTCGCACCACACAGCCAGCACACCTTAACTGCTGTAAAATCATTGGCCTACTGATTTTTTTACACTATTGCAACAGAGATATGATATTAACAATTAGACACATTTACCCCCAACAGCCTTCATTTTTTAAAATGCAAAATATATAATATTATAAATAAATAAATCTAATTTATTCTATAAAAATGTTTGTCACTGATATCATAGTTTTCTCTTTAGAATTTGGCCTTGATGTGTTTTCATGAGATTGAACTACTGGTGCAGGGGCTCAGCAGAGCATACACTCTTTTCCAGATTTTAGAGTCTAAACTAACTGTGTGTTAATTAGAATTCGACGTTTCCTCTATGTGGACCGCGTCAGGCTTGCCATCTTCTTGAACGCTCAAATAACTCAGAGCAGCAATGCCCAAAGTTCACCGGCGAGTGTGATGGCTTTCACCTACGTATTTAACTGGCTCCTTGGTAACCAAGGCAACAAGTGATTCAAAAATCTGTTGCCAAGCAACAGCAGGCCAAACCAGTGCACTAGTCATAAGAGCTCCACGTATGCATCCATTACACTGTCACTTCAGACAGAAAGAAAGCCATTCCACTTTTTTCTGAAAGTGCCCATTAATGAAAAAAAATAAAAAAATAAAATAAAATAAAATAATATATATATATTCTTCACAACGATGGGTGACCATCAAGTGATACATTTTAACTGCTGCAAAAATGTAAATTCATATTCAGATGTTGATTTCTGCTCACCATGCTCTCGTAGCGGTCTCCAGGTCGCCCCCTTCGGTCACTGCTTACAGGAAGAGAGATGTGCTTAATTTGATATGCTCCTAGTGGGTATGCTCTGAAATAACCCAACAACCCAAGGAGCCAAAGAACTTAAAAGGCTGATTATTTAATCATTATTTGCAATATCAATATTTGCTGATTAAGACCAAAAATAGGACATTAGATTAGACAAAGCACTGAATAGAGATTACATATGAAGAAGTATTAACACATGAAAACTGACAGCTCTATAAGTGAGACAAATACAGCAAATACTCACTATGAATGAGACTTTCAATTGGAAATGTATTTTATAGAAAAATTGTTTGTTAATTTTCTTTTCTATTTGACCCCCCAAAAATAAAAAATAAAATATACACACACTAGCTTTTAAGACAGACACAACAAACCTATCTTGAGTCCTGTTGCTAGTAAAACGCAAATGCTTCCTGCTTTTAACGGTTTAAAAAGGTGTAGTGTGCCAGTAAATGTTCTGTTCTGATTAACTGGTGTTCCTTTTTCTTTTATGATTTGCTGTTTGTTTCCACTTTGCTATTAGTGTAAACAGGGCATGTGAGCAGTCGTGGCCTAATGGTCAGAGAGTCAGACTTGTAACCCAAAACTTGCGGGTTCGAGTACCGGCACCAGCAGAGATTGTAGGTGGAGGGAGTGAAAGACCAGCTCTCTTTTGAGTATGGGACACCATTCCTGATTAAAAAACACTTTCACTTCAATTAGAATTCAGTTACATCTACAGTTTATCAGATTACTTACTTTGGTCTGTCATCCATATTGCTGTGATAACTCTGGTGGGAAAATCGATCACCTCTGGAAACAAAAAGTCATGTAATCAGTTATTACTTTCCTACTGCACAAATGAAGTTCTATGCTAATATGATTCATAAATATACTAGATATGACAGTGAGAGAACACCCAATAACTGCACTGATTCCCTCATTTATATCATTCAACAATATCAACAATTATACAAAAACATGAAATAAATAACAGCTAACTAACAAAAGAAATAAAAAGGTTACAAACAAACAGACTTAAACAACAGTTATTATTGAAAAAAACAAAAACACACTATGGGTTGTAGAAATCAATTCAGCTACATTCTCTTACCCTCCTCTAAGTGGCGGTGGTGGAGGCAGAGGCAGATTTCGGGCCCTACTGCCCCCACGTCCTCCTCCTCTCCCTGGTGGGGGTGGAGGTGGTCCACGACGAGGGCTCATATCATCATAATCCCGTCTAGATGGAGGCATAGGACGACCTCCGCGGCTAGGAGGCATACGGTCAAATCCTCCTCGGCCTCGCATTGGGAACCCACCCATAGGCCGTCGCCCTCTTTCTTCATACAACATAGTGAAGCCGCCATAGTCATAGGTCTCATCATAAAAGTTTGGGTCATAGGGCTGGGCTCGACCTTTAATGGGTGCCTACAGATAATGCAGGACAAATTTAAGTTCTATTTACAAACCAAGAAGAATCTTTGGATGTTTATACAATGTCCTCAAATCTCTCCACCAGTATGTTATCGCCTCACCTCTGAAATCAGCTCTAGAATGACCTTGATGCACTCAATCACCCGCTCTGGTTTCCCCCCGACTAGCACTACACGGTCAGTGGAGTGGGGGCAACATTCCTGGAAGAGCTTGATTGTAGTCTGGGTATTCTTAAAAATGAAAAACCAATTTCTCATCATCAGGGAAATTTGGAGATTTTTTTTGTTTGCTGGTGAAGCTAGTTTAAAATGTTAAAATGTCACTAACTTTGCGATGCGTGTTATTTTTAGTACTTTGCTCACCTCTCTTAGTTCCTTGATCTTGGCACCTTTGACTCCGATGATGCCTCCAGCCAAACTCTGATGAATCAGCAGCCGCAGCTCACAGTCAAAGTCAGTCCCGCTGTAGTGCTGATACTGCCAAACATACAGAGTAAAGGAACATTTCAGGACACTTGCAAACCAACAGACATTTCATCACATCCACAATGAAAACTATGATACTTCATGATATTTTTTTTTCCAGAATTATAAAAAAAATATGAATGGCTTTAATATGAAATAGATTTTTTTCAATTTAATGTACTTTTGCCATGTAATTGACTGTTGAAATAGACTCATAATCTCCAAATCATATGCATTTAAAAACAACTTTTAGAATAGACTAGAATGCATATGGCCTCAGAGACATATGTACTAAATATACAGTATATGTATAAAAATATGTATAAAAAAAACACTGATTCTGATTTAACGCTGTCTTTAAGGCCTTCAATACTGGCTTTTGTTTGCTCACCTCCTCCAGGGTAGGGATGATCTTCAGCAGAATCTCACCAATGGTCTCTATATCTGCACTCACACTCAGGATACTGTAGCAGCACATCAAGCCAAATGAAAGACAAAAGCAAAACAAACGGATATAAAACTTTAGATGCTGAGCCCTGCTGCATACCACAAAGCAATGAAGAAGGGGGAAATAAGACTTTGAATCAAAAGAAAGCAAATTAAAAAGAGGACTGCTGAACACATGTTTTAAATCTTCCAAATCGGGACTGAGATACGGGCAACTGACATGCACTCAGTTCTCGCACATTCAAATAATACAGGCCTTGAAGAGATGGGCGATAGTGGGAGGGCTGAGACTGAACAGGCACTGTGCGGCTAAACGAACCAAGAGAGAGAATGAGAGCGAGAGCAAGACAGGCCTGCTTACCACTATCCCACCACCAGAACATTTGGGGGAGAAAGTAAAGAAATACTAAAAATAAAGACTGCAAATCACTCTATGTTGCCATCAGCACTTCACATTCTCTCAACAATGAGAGAAACCAAACCAGAAACTAACATAAAAAGCAAAAGAACGAGGCGAAGGGAAGGATGATAGATTTTTTGCAGATAAAGAGCCTGAACGCATGTGGGCTAGGAGAGAAAGAAAGAAAAAACAAGGGGAAGGAAATGTAGCACCAGAAGAAAATCAGACAACAGTGATGAGTGACAGAGAGGGCCGCGCCACGGCGCAAGCTCAGAATCATGGACAGTGATGTTGGGAACAGTGAAGGAGGGAGGGCTCAGGGGTTGGGGGCAACAAGGACAGAGCGAAAAGAGATGGGCTTCTCCACAATTCACCATCAGTATCAACAGATGAAAACAATCCTCCAAAATAGGACTGGGCAGTATGATGCATAGTTATTAAGCTACTACATGTTATACATATATATTTGAAGATACTTCAAGGAGTAATGCATAATACTAGTGATGCACCAAAAATAATTTTATACCAAAATGTTAAAATTAAATAAAAAAAAAAATTAATAACATTTTGATTTAGACAATAACTGAAAATAATGATCATGTAATTAAATTTGGGTAATTAAACTCTTTATGCTGTTCTCAATTGATTGATTAAACCAGTCATCCTAAACACAAAATTTATATTGCTACATTATTTTGGGTTACTCTATCCCAAAATTACAATTTTGCCATTAATCACTTACCCCCATGTCGCTCCAAACCCGTAAAAGCTTCATTAGTCTTGAAAACTGGGAGACCTGTGACTGTCCCATTGACTGCCAAGTAAGTTACACTATCAAAATCAGAATAGTCCATCTGCCATCAGTGATTCAACCGTAACATTATGTAGTGATGAGATTACTTTTTGTACACGAAGAACACAACTTTGTGGCACGGCTGACTCAGAAGAGCCTATGCTGCTGCGTTCAGCTAATAATCTCCAAAATGGTGATACGGTGATGTGGAGAGAAACAGGAGAGAAACTGTTGCATGTACAGAAAGTATTCTCGTCACTTTACAATGTTACGTTTGAACCACTGATGACAGATGGACTATTCTGATGACTTCTTTCATACATTTCTGGACTTCGACAGTGTAACTGGGCAGTCTATGGGACAGTCACAAGCCTCGCGGTTTTCATCCAAAATGTCTTAAATTGTGTTCTGAAGATGAACGAAGCTTTTACGGGTTAGGGGGCGACGTGGGGGTAAGTGATTCATGACAAAATGTTCATTTTGGGATGGAGTATGCTTTTAAGCAAACTGCTTAAATTCAAGCAGTATATTTCAGGTTGCTGAAATGTAGGTGCATCACTACAAAATACAGAAACGAATGCAACATGTTGCTTTTTGTAGTTATTGAGAAATTATGCAATTTCTCATTAACATTGAATTAATTTGATATGTGGTCAAAGGTGTGCGTATAAATGCGAATATTCGTTTATTTATTTAGAGTCTTTCATTTGACATGTGCTAAATCTTTCTTTTGCTTTCACACTTATAGATAACTTGATATTTTGGTTTCATAATAAGTGAAATAAAAAGCAACTTAATTTATAACTTATCTAAAGGGGTCATTGGAATTCTGTAACATAGTTTGGTTAAAATTTCTCAATGGTAGTGTAAAACAACACAGTTTTCACCCCGTCAAAACAGCTCTTTACAAAGCAAGCCGTTTTCTTGCATGTCACATTAAATGCAAATGAGCTCGGACTGCAACGCCCCTCTCTTCCGAGCCGCTCTCTGAGATATGGTAAATTTTAGCTGTATTCATTGTGAAACTATCAAACTAGCATGTTATTAGGAAAGGCGATTTGCAAAGACTCAAAAAAAAAACAAAAAAAAAACCTTACTCTCATTTCTTCTGGAGGTGAAGCTCCATCTCGAATGATTTGCATTAAGATTACGAAAGATACGCATTTAGGTAGATCAGGGGCACATTCCCTTCAGAAACAAAGGGTAAGCCACTGCGACTCAGATGTCGGGAGTACATGACGACTGCTATGTTCATTATTACATTAAGAGCCATTCTTGTCTATATCTGCTCTGGCGTTGAAACAATGGCAGACTTATGACAGCTCACTTAGGGTGGGTCTAAGGTAAAACACCAGCTAAGTCTGTGCTTAAATGATTGTTTGATTGATTTGAGAAAGAGGAAATGATTTAACAAGAAAAAAAAAAAAAACACTGGGTTATCTTTATCAATATAGGGTGGTTGTGCACACACACTGCCAACACACATTTCAGTTTCCAGCTTGTAAAAGTGCATGTCGCATCCAATGACCCCTTTAAGTAAAAGAAGAACTATTGCATGGTTCTATAATAATTTTTTAGCACCAAAGTATTATTTTGGTCATACCACCCAGCCCTAATCCACACACTTCATTCAGCAGAGACTAATATGAGTGAGGTCTCTCCCCATCAGAAAAGTGATTATCTACAATTCTGTGCGACAAAGAAAGTTCGCAAATTATATTCAAAGTCTTAATGGGGGTGTTGGGGGAGGAGAGAAGACATATATATATTAATATATATAAATATATATGAAAAAAAAGAAAGTCAAATGGAACAATACACGTTTCTTAAAAGGGGAGGGGGACTATATGTGTGAAAATGTTAAAATGAAACAGAAGGCAGGTTATCAAAGACATGTGTTCTCTTTCTAATCAGGCAGTGAGGCAATAACTGGTGGGACATACCGCTCTGGGCCACTGCTGTCTGGGACTGATACACTGGCATTGTACTGCATTGGTCGTGGAGGTTGGCATTGGGCAAGGGCATTCAATCACATGATGTCAAGTAAGGTGCCCATTTAAGGAGGGGCACATTTATGGGCGGGGCCAACCGGGGTGTCAGGTGGGCGGGCGGGCGTTCAGGGGCGGAGGTTGGGCCAACATCAAGGTGGGCAACGCAGGAGGGGCAAGTCGATCCAGTACATGGGCAACGGAGGAAGGTGGCCAAAAACAAAAAAGTAAAGGAGAGGGAAGAGGGGGAGAAGGAATACATTTTTAATTGAATACAAGGCTATACTCAATCTACTGTCCAATTTTCTTTTTTTGTAGAGAATTTGCAATAAATGCACAAGAAACAGGGCTGAACAGATCTGAAGAGTTTCTAATGCAGAACCACTGGGCAACAGTGGTTCACACAGGACTATGGGTCAGCTCAAGAGTAAAGACATCTGTAATTGAGTTTTCAGAGTAGGGGAGAGTGAAAGAGAATGCCTTCAAGAACATAAAGTCAAGTCCCCTTTAATAAACATTGTCAAATGTGGTGGTATGACACTCACAAAATAGCCTCATTTCAGAGTGCTTGTCTGTCCAAATGAGCCAACCTATAGCTACAAAATGGAAGATCTGCCCTCAAGATCAAATGCATAAAAATCTTTGCAGGATTTTAATGGGATTACAATGGACGGATTGGTGTCATGAGTTTTGATTTGTGGGATTTCAAATCGGACTGATTTGTGTTTTTGGCTGAAATGCTCATGAAAACAACTGTTGGATTTAACAACCGCTGTCAAAAGTCTTGTTAAAAACGGACAATTAGAGAACTTTGTTTAAAGGTTAATAATAAGCATGGAGCATGGTCTTAATACTCACATCTGTACGTAAGGCTTTAATATTCTTGCCTCCTTTTCCAATCACAGCCCCTGCATTCTGAAAGCATGAAACGACACTGTTAAAGATGTCCCCAATATCGAAGAAATGGAGAAGCAAAGTGCATGTGTATGGCTTTACTCACTTTGCTTTGGAGAAGCACCCTGAGCTCAACCAATTCATCTGTGTTGCGGGAGCGCTTGAATGCCTGTTCCTCATCCATGTCCTCAGCAGGGCGCTTGCCTGAGGGAACACAAATCTGGCACGTGAGCCTCAACCACAATTAAGACATTCCTGTTTATCAAATTGCTCGTTCTGTGTAAATGCCAATGCAGAATTCAAAACACAACCAGTCACTACTTACTGAAGTTCTCATGAAATTTGAGGACTTAAAGAAAGCCATTTACCAAATAACGGTCTATCCAACAAAAAAATTTAATGTTAAAATCCCAATTTATGAACTTACAGTGGAGCATAAGGAGACCAAAAGAGAAAATGCTTCTCTCTTGCTTTTTTCTAATTTAATTCAATCTTTCATTTAAACATTGTTACTTGGGGGGGGGGGGGGGGGGGGGTACATGTTGAGCTGAAAGCTAAAGCTTTGAATAAGTACAGTAAATCACTTTTCAGATGTTCCAAGACCCAACAAATGCCAATTCAACATGTTCAACAGGTGAAAACCAGCACCAATCAATCCCAAAATTCAAAGACAGGAGTAAAACACTGATAAGACAAAAACTGTGTAATATTGCCATTTGGCCTTTAGTTACAATTCCACAAAGATATTAACAAAAAAACTACTCTCAAATACGAGGCCGCAGAAAAATGGAAAGACACAGTTGAACCCTACTCAAAGACTATACGTTACCGTTAGTGTCAGTGTTACTGAAAGCGTTGTCTTCTTCCTGCTTAATTTCTATCTCCATTGTCTTCAGCCAGCAGTGAAACTGGAATAGGCTGTCCTCGACGGGTAACTCTAAGAGACATAGCGTTTTGAGCGTTAAAACAATGCAGAAACTACACCACCTTTAAGGTCACAATGAAAACAAAGTTATACTGAATAAACGTTCCTGATCTTAAGGTAGAGAATGTATCAATGCATGTTATTCAAAAGAAATCAATTCATAGTTGTTCATCAAAATTTAACAGCTTGCTCCATATCAAGACGTTCAGCTGATGTCAACAATGCCTCAACACCTGTCAGCGATTCTCAACAGGTTTTGATTCAGTTTGCGTTTAGTTTTTTTTTTAATTCAAAACCTAAACACAAGTCCTTAAAATCAAGGACTGAAATATATTACCTTAGCGAAGAACTACATAGCCACGACAATATACAAAATTATTAACATGACGACGTAGATGCAGAAGAGAGCATGAACTAAATGTTATATTATTATTAGCCATATCGCCAAGTGACAAATTTGTGCTTGAATACAGGAGAGTTTGATTGGACTAATGACCTTTGACATCATCAACACAAAAGACAAGCCTGTCTGTTTATTCTGTCAATCCAAACTATACATGATTAGTTTAATCATTTCATCATTTCCCCGAGCAGACCAGCAACCCACCAGCTGAAAACCACTGAAACAGTGACAACTTCTAAGAATCCAATAATTTCCAGATGAATAAAATCCGGTCCTATCTAACATTTTGGTCTTGTTCACTCTAAGACATTATATTAAAGAGCCAAATAAGTCTGTGCCTGTACCATGGGACAGTATTAGAAGACAATACTATGATACTGAATATGACCATTTTCATGCACAATGGTTTTTACACAACACTTAAAAAGAAAATAATTTCAAAACATGGTAATATACTATGGTACATTTTGTAAGCATGATTTTTTTTTTCTTGTTTGACAAGATACAAATATATTAAGAATACGGTACTTTAAAAGCAAATTCAAAATACAAACAAAAACAGGATATACAAGAAAGAATTATGTATATTAATTTAAAAAAAAGCACAATTGTCAGTATTTTAATTACTAAATGAGACATAACGTTATCTAACGTTTACATGTGTTCTATATTATAAGAGCTAGTTTAGGGCTGTGTCAAGGCCCAGTGTTTCAAAATGGTGCGCGAGTAGCATTTAGCCTGCTAGCCTTACAGATACGGTTACCAAAACAGTACAAGCCTTCATTAACTGCCAACGCAGCTGCATCTACTGCACTTTACAAAAGAAACACATATCAATTTTGCGGACTATAACGGGAAAATATGTGTAAAAATTAACTTAAGTGACATTTCTTTTTCTGCGCGTGCGATATGTGGGCACAAAATGGCTTGTTGTCTGGCTTCACTCTTATTGCGAGCAAAATGACAACGCGGGGGTTGGTTAGTCCATTTAATGTAGTAATTTATAAACAGTTTGCGTCTGTGTGCGAGTCTTTCCTTCGGTTAGAGAGTAGGGAAACGACCCATACACAGTGATGACTGGTTCGTATGAGCAGCAGGAAACTCCATTTTGAGAATTGTTTTACGTTACCTTAGCAAGCTAGCTGGCTAATTTACAGCATATCGACGCATTTATTTTTTCTAAGTAACGCTCGACAATTCTGTTACTTATCATTCCCGGAAATAAGTACAGTTGTAAAAGGAGATGCCTTTGTAGTAATACTATTCAAAATATTTAACAAACCTGCAGGCAGCCTTTCCGTCACACCGACATTCGCCCTAAAATTCTGCGCCTTCTACCTTGATTTCATTGTAGGTTCACGTGCATTGTTTTTTGCTCCGTGATTGGCTATACCTGAATTCATACGCGCAGCTGTATTGGTCAAAATGACTGTCAATATAAAATCTAAGAATCTAATTGGGTAAGTGGGCTGTCAGCGATGTAATGTTGCCCCGCCCCTTAGCATTCTCTCACATTGGTTATCGTCATAGCAACTGAGAAGCGCTCTGTTATCTTGCGTTTGAAAGTTATTTTATTTTATCACCGTTTGTAGTGAACAGATTTACAGTCGATAATTATACAACCTCTCAAGTTTTTCGCATAGGGCCGATTTTTTAAAAGAAAAATACGAAACCCAGTCAAACAGACATTAACGGATATGACTAACTAGGTAATCCTGTCAGCTGCCAGCCGGCTTGTTTATAATAACATTCTCTTATGTGTAAAAGGACAATCAAATAAATAGTTAATTGCGTGATAGTGGCTCACATTGATCGTGATGAAAAATGTGTTGCCTTTGCCGCCCTCTCGTGGTAAAAATAAAACAGTTCGTCACATTTCACCTCATCCTTTTGGCTTGTGCTGTAGTGATTTCCTAAAACCAAGGCCCTTTAGTAAACTCGTGCTGAAATGAAATCAAAATGTTTACATAACGCGTGGAATCTCGAGCAGGTGGCCTCTAACTTCTCTCAATTGTGAGATTCAAAGGCGTATTTTCCGAATCCATCACTGTTCCCTTCAAACAGACTGATTAATCGGTAAACACCCTAAAGTAATATTTAGATTATTACCAATATAAGTGTGTCTACTTTCACATAGACTACACTGCGACTGGAATGCGAGACTGGCATAACCAGTACAAAAACATCCAGGCATTTTTGTTTAGTAATTATTTTTCTAGATGCAGCCCATCTTGTGCGTCAAACAGCACGTCACACTCCGGTGATGGCTATTCATGAACTTGTGGTATTATTGAAAAAAGGGCACGATGGAAAAGCAACACGGGCAGCTCAGATTTAATTGGGGGAAAAAAAGAAAAAGAAAAACATCAAGTAATTTCCCAAATGACACGATAGAAAAACAATCTTTTATACAGCCTATATCGAGCATCCCCATTCCTGTCAACATACATCTGCCACCAAAGATCGCCCCATTGACAGCACAGGTGATCAATTATTGCCGATATGGCATCGCTGAGAGCATCTTTAACGTCCCCCTCCACATGTAATTACAGCGATGGCTGAGGGAGATGCGGTCGGTAATCAATAGGCGCTTGCAGGTACGCGCTGCTGCCTCTTCACACGCGCGCACACGCGCACCGTCTCGCTTGTTTTCTTACCCAGCGCTGAATGTGAGACGTCAGCGTCACCACCGCAGCCCGTAGACACACACAGCCTGCGGCCACACGTTTTTACGACCGACCGCGTCTGGAAGAAGCGAAGCCCGGATAGCGCAACATATTGGCAAGCGAACATTTCCCCGCTGCGTTATCACCTTTTCTAAGGAGACCAGATAAGGCCAATCCATGACAGTCTCGCGTCGCGCACAACGTCTTTGCGCATCCCACAGCAGCGGCGTCTCATCTCGGAATTGCTGAAAATACTATAAGACGTTACACGACGCCGAATGCACCGCGCTAGACCTGCTATGGTTCAAGGAATGGCTCGCTGGGGGTTGTGTGGGGTTTTATTCGGGCTGCTGAGGCTCAGCTCTGCTTGTCCTGTGTCGTGCTTTTGCAATGCCTCGAGGATCTCGTGTATCGATCAAGAACCAGGCATCGAGGATTTCCCTGTCTTGGTGCCGGAGTCCGACATGGAGAACATTACGGATATGTAAGTGGAGTGTTTTAGTGGAGAAATAAACCGGGAGACCTGCTCCCAGCTTCACGGATGCGTGAAAAAAACACGCGCGTGTTTGTGAGCGTGTGCGCGTGAGGAGTGTGTGGGTAGATTCCTCAATTCGTCGAGGGCCAAAATAAGTTTAGTGCACCGCTATTCCCTGACATCCACAACCTGCCACCGTTATGAACATCCGTGGAGTGCGCTACGATAATTCGGGGCGTGCGATTGCATGTGAGCTCTTGACATCAAACAAGAGCATTGCATGACAATGCAACAGACATTATGTGTCGTGTGTGTGAGAGAGAGGATGAGAGCGGTTGTAAAGGGTGGGGGCCACGGTAATAAGCAATAAGTTGGCGTTATAGCACATATAAAGCGTCTTTTTATGAAAACGGTCACTCGGAGAGGAATTTTGTGCGGCTGCTGACTCACCTCATCTGACTTTCTGTAGGCTACCAGAAGAGGGGAAAAAACAGACAACACTATCGGCTTACACCTAAATGTATAAATTGACCACATAACGCAATTAGATGCATATCGGTGAAGCTACAGCGTCCGCTTCATAGTGAACTGATGATCTGTTCTGCTCGAGTGCCTGCATTAGGTTGCACTGACAGACGAGCCGAGACCGTCAAATGGCTCGGTCTTGGGAAAAAAAATGCCTGCCGTGAGTGATACGCTAATAAACTGCTGTTATTTACAAATGCAATTAAGTTTTACGCGGACATTATTTCTTGAATCGGTTTGTATAGGTGAGTCGGGGAGTAGTCTAACGTGTCCGCAGAGCAATAGGCATCGGCGCCTACGCAAATATGTCACTCCGTTTCCACGACAACGGCTCACCGGACCCACTCTAGGCATGTGCGCGCTGTAGTGAAATCATGGCTTTTTCACGCGCACCTTTATTAACTTGTTCACATGGTGACGGTTCGATAAAGGAATTTCGAATTACTGTGCGTCTGTTTTAGCCTTCGCTGAAAACACAGTCTATTTGATATTTATTATCACTGAAACTCTAAATAGAAAGTGCTATGAAAGCATCACTTGAAGTACTTTGGAAAAACATACTATGTAAATGTTGCGGTGTTTTTTTTTTTTTCATTTTTTGCATACCCAATCAATTTAATCAGTTCCTTTTATTCAGCAAGGATTCATGCAATTGTGTCAATAAAAACTTTGTGACTTTCTATTCTTTGAACTTTCTGTGTAGAGAATATATATCATGATTATATTAAGCAGCACAACTGTAATCAACATTTATAATAATAACAAATATTTCTGGAGCACCAATTTAGCAAATTGGAATGATTTCTGAAGGATCGTGTTCAGCCTTACCTTCCCAGAAATAAATAAAATGTTCAATTACATTGTTATAATATTTATATAATGTGTATAATATTTCACAACGTTTTAACTGTATAGATTTGATAAAGTAAATGCAGCATTGGTGAGCATGAGACTTCTTGCAAAACATCAAAAAAATGTCACCGACCCCAAACTTTGGATGGTATTTTATCACAGTACTCTGTATTTATGTGCCTACTCTAACTAATCATTCCTTTCCATTTCACAGATACATCTCAAATCAAAAAAGGCTACTTACAATCAACGAGGACCATATGAAGTTCTACTCAAATCTCAGGAATTTGTGAGTATCTGATGTAAGGTCATGCTAAATGCTAATGAAACTTAATGAAACAGCAGAACTTATATGAACATATTCTGTCTCACACAGAACAGTGACCAATACTCACCTGACATATATATCTACGATGGCCTTCTTCAACAATTCCAAACTTCAATATCTGTGAGTCTTTTTCAATATTTTAATGTTCTATACTGCTATTCTTTAATTAAATTGAGTCTTCTTCTGTTCTCTATCTGTAGGAATCTCAGAGACAATAATTTATCAACACTCTCTTGGAGAGCACTTCGTAATTCAAACTTGTCGACTTTGTGAGTAAAAATTCTTACTCTTATGTACAGAGCTCTGTTTGTACAGCATACATAGAAAACATCTTTCTGTTCCTGAAGTCTGTCTGCATATGCTTTAGGTTGCTCTCTGGGAACCCTTTGCAATGTGAATGTAAGAACATCTGGATCAAAGTCTGGTTGGATGACAGTGAGAGAGAGGGGTTGCAGTGTCTACAGGAAGGAGGAAGAGCAAAAGCCCTCTCTAGACTCACTCTTAAATTATGCGGTAATGAAACTTAAACTATATTATATTTAACTTGGCTCTAAGTCACACAATTTGCAGTAAGAAGTATTAAAAGAATCGTTCTCAGAAACATGAAAATTCTGTCATTATTTCAGAATATCCACGTGTCGAGGTTATCCCTGCTGTTGTCAATCAAATGGCAGGAAGTGATGCTACAGTGATGTGTAGTGTGTCTGGAGCCCCGACCCCTGAGCTCTCCTGGAGCTTAAACTCCAGCGATCACCCTCCTCTCTCAACCAGCCATGAGGTAACACCCTGTTCACCTTTTAAGTAGAAAGCTAGTTCAGAAGAGCATATTGTTATTGTATATATGTATATTGAGCATATACATAGTGCTCTTGCTGTTTCTGCAGTATTCATATTTTGTGCATGCAAAATATGGCCGGAGGTTAAGAACATGTGGTTGACCTGCTATATTTGCTGAAATGTGCAGTGTTTAAACAAAACCCACTGTGCAGAACACTGTATCCCACAACAATACAATTCAGTCTAATACAATATTCATTTTCGAAAAACACAAAATACATATTTTTATGAAATCTAAGAGCTTTCTGTCTTTCCAATGAAAGTTAATTTCAGCAAAACTATGATGTTTCAAAAGTTCATGAAGAGATAAGATAAAGATTAAAAGTAATCCCTATGAATCAAGTGGGTTAGTCTTCAGTCTTCAGAAGACACACAATCACTTTATTTAATGAACAGATTTAATGTAGGCTTTTATTAATATATAAACATTGATTAACGCACATTGTCACGGCTGTGCTGGAGGGAAGAACTCAGAGACGTGGATCAGTGAAATAGACTTCTTTAATATAATCCAAACGGGGGGAACTCATACATGATGCGGCTGGAGACACACACACACACATGATAATGTAGACCCGACAAACACAGACTGCACAGACTGGGGCTAAATACACAGGATGATTTGGAAAACACAGGTGCATGGAATGACTAATTAAACTAAACGAGGACAGGAAGTTGACCGAATAAGGGAACACTAGAACAGAAACGGGCAAAACAGGTCCATAATCCTGACATATCACCCCTCCACCTGTCCTCGTGCCGAAGGCAACAACAACAAAGGGAGGCATGGGTAGGAACTTGGGAGGAGGACGAAGACCCGAGTCCAAGGAAGAGCCAAGAAGGAAACAGGAGGAGCCAGGGTATACCCAGGCCACAGTAGAGCTGACGGATGGAGGAGCCATGGAGGAGAGATGGCTACCGACTCCAGGGGGCCAGCCAATGATGACGGAGCAGGTGGCAGAGGAGCCCGAGGCGGAGACGTAGAGCCTATGAGCCAGGGCGACAGGGAGGATCCGGAGGACCAAGGCAGAACAGATCGCTCTGGTGAATGAAGCGGAGGCAGGCAACCAGAAATCTGCAGTGGAGCTGGAGCGACAGAGGACTGAGGAGGAGCTGAAGGGATGGAGGAGCCTGACAGAGCAGGAGGACCATGGTACAGCCAGAGGAGTGGAGTCCCGAGGCGACGGATTGTCGACGACAGACCAAGTGGAGGTGCCCGGTAGAGACAGTGAACTTATGGGCAATGACGGAGGCGAGGGACCTAGGATCCGAGGTGGAGCCACTTGGTCTACAGGCCAAGGTGGAGTTCGGAGTTGAGGGATTCATCAGCCATGGCGACGCTGGAGGATGACAGACCCGCGGGGCTTGCACCATGCAGATGGTGGGCTTAGTGCGAGTAGAGGGGCTGCCAGATGACAGCAGAGAAGAAGACAGGAGTTGGTGGGAGGGTGGCATTTGTAAGCCTCTGGGCTTTCAGGGCTGAACTCAGGAATGGGAGTCCTCTCTGGGCTTAACTTGGAAATAGGGGTGACAAAGGGCTCAGAGGAATGAGGGAGGAGAGGGGGGCAAATCGGCTTCCAGCTCCGTTTCCCAGTCTGTGAGGTTCCCCTCAAAGTCCAGCAGTCCCAGATGTATAATCAGCTCACCCTCAAGTAGTGTGAACGGGCTTCAACGTCAGGGGCGATCCTCCTCTCAGTCTTTGTGCTGGCTCATTGATCGAGCTGGGATTTGGCTCTCCATCATCGGGGGGCTCGGGCTGATGCTCCGCACTGTGGGGAGATGGTGAGCTGGGCTCTGGGTTGGGAGTGATTCTTGCGAGATCCTCCTCAGAACTGATGGTAAGCAGGTACGTGTTTTTCGTCAGTATCCACTCCACAAAGGTGGCAAACTCCTCTCGAGGACCATCTTCGGAGGATGGCGCTCTGCTCTTGGTGTTTAAACGTGCATCACAGAACGCACAGAGCATGTCATCCTGGTAGCTGGTGTTGTTAGCTAACAGCCGGAACAGTCTCGTATGGTCCTCAAGAGATCTGTACCCCTGCTCCAGCAGGAGGAGGAGGAGGAATTCGGGATGAATGAGTGAAATGGACTTCTTTGATATAATCTAAACAAGGGGAACACACACACACACGACAATGTAGACCCGACAAACACAGACTGCACAGACTGGGGTTAAATACACAGGATAATTGGGAAAACACATTATTAAACTAAACAAGGACAGGAACATGACCAAATAAGGGAACATCAGAACAGAAACAGTGGCAAAACAGGGGTGGATTTCCAAAAAGCAACTATGGTCACAAGTTCTGTCATTACCAATAGATTACAATGGAATTAACTTCCATAGTTAGCTAACGGAGCTTTTGGAAAACGCACCCCAGCTCCATAATCCTGACGCAATCTAGCTCTAGCACAAGAACAAACCTCACTGGTACTCACACGCCTTCTTTGATGTTATCTATGTATGTTTTATGTGTGAGTAAATGGCTAAATTAATCAGTTTATCAGGATTCATTAAAAATTTCTTCTTAACTTTTTTTTATAGTTGAAAGAAAATCTTTAGAATGACATGAGAGTTAATGATTGATCACAGAATGTTAATTTTTGGGTGAAAAACCCTTTAATTTCTCTATTTTTATATTTATTATTATTATTATTATTATTTAATAAAAATATTAAATGAGTAATTAAGTTTTGTGGGAAAAAAAGCTTAACTTTTCTATTTCAGAGATTATAACTAGATGCACTTATGTAATGTGATAATGCTAGTATTCTATTCTATTCTATATATATATATATATATATCTGCCATCCTCACATCAGTTTTAACCTCTCTACTTCTTACACCAGTTTTACACATTAAAGACACTTAAACACTTTTTAAACTCTCTATAGTATCTTATAATGTGCTTTCAAATATCATGATTGATTACAGGGCTGAAACTACAGATGCTTGACTCTAGCCAGCATTGTTTCCATTAATATTTAAAATGCTCACTATACTACTACATTAAAGGAGCCTTCACCGACGGTGAAAACAACAGCCTGTATGACAGATTACATACACTGAGGTGTAGAATAAGATCATGGGTTATTCAGCTTCAGTTAATAGCACTTTGTTCACCTGGGATGCTACTACATAATAAAAGAAGACTTGGGGCCCTATTTTAACGATCTAAACACAAAGTGTAAAGCACATGGCGCAGGTGCACTCAGGGCGTGTCCAAATCCACTTTTGTTATTTTAATGACAGAAAAACTGTCCGTGCACCGGGGCGAATTTTTGGAATGGGTTGTCCCTATCCTCTTAATAAGTAATGGGCATAACATTCAGTACACCAATCAGAGTGTCATCTCCCATTCCCTTTAAGAGCGAGATGCGCTCAAGCCATGGTGGATCACTATTTACATGGTGGAATACGGGGAACCGGACTGAAACTAACAACACACTTGCGCTGCGCCTTGCGTTGCATTGTGCCGGGTGTATGATAGGGCCCTAAGGCATGCAACACTAACTTCGTTAATCCTAACCCTGAGTATGGCAACCCACACAGTTTGGGCTAACGATTTTACAAGCAATATTTTTTTCTTGGCAGCCAATAAAATGAGAAGATGAATCCCATAGATTTACTTTGAAGAAGGAACCCAAGTCATGTCTGGAAAAAAGTGAAATTACGTAATTTCTTTAAAAGTGGATTTTTATTAAATTAAAATAATTTTTATATAAGAGCAAATAACACTCCCCATAGAAACAATAAAAAAACTATTATGTTTAAATACAATTTTGAATATTATTAAACAGTATGTGAATGTGCAGAACACACATTGGGTTTTATACATTTTCTGGTGTTTCTTTTTCTACTTTCATATTAGGTAATTTAGGTTTTGTTTATGGTGAAATTAAGTTGTAAAAGGCCCATAAAACATTATGTTGACCTAACACTGGCATTTTGGGTTATGTCTAAAGAAAACATGTAAAGTATGGCCTTTTTAATAAATTATCTTTTTACTTTTTATTTTTGGGTTAAAAAAAATGGGGATTGGAACCCAATTCGAGAATTTATATATATATATATATATATATATATATATATATATATATATATATATATATATATATATAGGCTGTGACAAGTTAGAGTTTATTTTGTTGATCCAAAAGTTTAATTTTATTTAGTGTACCAGAATATTAGAAAGTGAGGACCTTTTTTGACTTTGGTCAAGTAGGTAATGACTTAGAAATGACCTAGAGTACACTAGCACATGCATGCGTACAGTAGCAATGCCCTGGCAGCCACCCAGAACAGCCTAGCATCATGGTACTGAGTTTTGCATGGCAAATTCTTTTAAACACAATCAGATCAGATCAGAGCTGTGTTTTTTTCTTACAGATTTCTCACAAAATGGAGCTGCAGTCTATTCTGACTCTAAGTGGACTTTCACCTGATGACAACGGCCGAGAGCTCACCTGTAGTGCTGAGAACATTGTGGGCCAGACTGAGGCTTCAGTCCTTCTCAACATTCTTTGTAAGAAATCACAATGTGTTGTGTGGATTTGATTTGCATCGCTTTGACAGAATGAACCCCAAGTTAAGGTTCATTCCAATCCAAGCACAAATTGGTGGCTCATGATCAGTGGTGGACAAAGTACACAAATACTTTGCTTGATTTAAAGATGATTAAATATTTCTCTATACTTACATACTTATAAATGTATATGCACTCCTTTTGAATTTCCGAGCTGCAAGGACTACCTATTATTATTATTAATATTATTATTATTATTATATTATAATATTAATTATTTTTTATTTTTTGCAATTTAATGTGCTTCATCCTCATGCTCAAAAAACCTATTTTAAGAGATAGGGGTCTAATGTGCCAGCCACTCCGATATAATAGACCTAAAATAGGTTAGAGCTCAGTCTGACATTATTATGAATTATTAGTAGGATCATAATACTCTCAGTTCTTGGCTTATTTTGAGTCTCACAAGACCAGAACAGTGATTTGTTAGCTTTTTGGACTTGCTCGGACCAGATCATTAAATCAGAGTTATTAACCATTGCATATGGATCAGTCAATTACAGAAATGAATCATTCATTGTGAATTGTGAAGTTGTTCAACTGACTTAAAAAAAATAAAATAAAAATAAAATAATCAACTATTCATTATTCGTGAATTGGACATCACTCTTGGATCTCTGAGCAGGTCTTAATTTCTTCACTTAAAAAAAATACTCTGAAATGTAGTTAAACTAATTAAAAAATTAAATACTACAAAAATATACTTAAAAGAGTACAATTCTTTGTTACTCTCCACCACTAATCGCACAACACACCAAAAAATAAAATGTATAATCCATATAATCATGAATTAGTAGGATATCAAAGGTTTTGTGGCCAATAAAGCTTATTGTATTTTAGTGCAAACCCATCTGTCACTTGATAGAAGCAATCTGGATTTGGACAGGTTGTGAGACAACCTCATCTTTGAATACAATGAATGAAGACTATTCAAGGTGAAACAACTAAAACACAGTTTAGCAACTAATAAAAGCCCAAAGATTTCCTCTCCAACAAAAGCGAGAGGTTCCCAGAGTGTGTAGTCCCTTAGGACCATGATAAATGTTCAGATAAACACTTCATTACTTCTATAAAAATTAACAATGTAAAATAATTAGATAATTTTTGAGTTCTGCAATAGTGTAACAGGTTACTTGGTAGAACATGTCGTTATGTTCCCATATATAATACAATCCTAGTTTACTGAATTTAACAAATCTGGTTCATATTTACCAACATGATCATGAAAATATAGAACTCTGAACAATGAACAATGAACAATTACAAAATAAATAGAATATTCACACTACCGCAATAAACAATATTATTGAATGCAGGATTTAATCAGACATTTTTATGACTTTCCACATTTAAGAATAATTCTAAAGTCATCGAAACTAAGAAATAATACAGATGGAAGCAAAAATGCTTTACAAAACTAAATTGTATCTGAGTTTAAAAGTCACCACCCAACTGTATACAGCTCTGCACACTCTGGGCTTCCCTCAACCAAATCATGAGGCGCATCCTAATTTTAAACCTTATTTAAGGACACTAGTAGTCTTTTCTTCACAATCTGTTCCAATAGATTTTAAAAAATATATATATATAACTATACTTATATATAGAAGAGAGACTGATATGTAGGTATAGATTATTTTTTATGTAAAACTAATTTTGAAACAAGGGCCTTTAAAACCATAAAGAATAGAAGTTTAAGCTGAGTGCGTCCAAACTTGATACTTTAAGTAAAAATCACTGAACTGATCATTTCCCCACAATGTATTATTTTGGAGGTGGAATGTGTCTGTTCATCAGAGACGCAATTGACATCCTCCTAGAAGCTCAACTAATGATTCATGCCATTGAGCAGTCACATTCAAAAACATTGTAATGATTAATATTACCATCCTTTTCCTGTGATTTTTGAGTTTGGTCATTCTGACAAACTAGTAGGAGTTCAAACTGAATGGGAATGCGTCGAGGTTAGCTGCTTTCCCGGTTGGTTGAACTATTAGAAGCTTCTTAAGAGTTCAAGATACATTTGAAAATGTGCCACATGCTTAAGATTCAGGAAGTTTCCCCTCGAGCTATCCCATTAGTCTACTGGGCCTGACAAAACTCACATTGTTGCAAAAACTTTTCCCTCTTTCTTAATGGTAAGCTTTGAGTCTTTGAGTTGAATATACCTGTTTTATTTTGTGTAGTTAAAGGGGTAGTTAGTAATAAAATAAGTGAAGATAGTTTACTCACCCTCGTGTCATTTTTTGTCATACCCGGAACACAAAAACAATTGTTTAGGGGTCCAAACCGGTCTTTTTCATACAGCAAAACACAATACAGAGTCAGTAAGACTTTATTTTTTTATTTAAATCAATTAACATCCAGCACTTTCATTCAGCAAGAAAACATTAAGTTGTTTTCATGTTCATTTAAAAATGACAGAGTAAAGACTTTTACTCAAAACCTTTTTTATCATGATTTTCAAACTAATATAATAATAATATAATTGAGAATCAATGACTTTTGACTTCATTGACATCAAACATGGCTCAATTCATCATGAGGAGCAGTTTGGAAATGTTGCTGCATATAGTTTTGAACAATAAGAATTGTCATTTTTTTTGTGATTTACTCCTTTAACAATTCAGTTACTTTTTTATATGTACATTACACTTCTATATGTTATGCTCACATTAACGTTTCGTCTCCACCTGTCAGCGACAAATCAGTTAACAACCTCTGTCAACCCTTTTATCCATTTTACTTTCAGTTATGCATTGCATGTTTCTTCGTGTAGTTTTGTAATATTACGTTAAGCCTCTTCATTTCTTATCATTCTCTTGTATTTCTCACCCTAGAATCCCTCAATACTGCCCCTCCATTCCATGTGCTGTCGAACACTTTCCTTTCGTCAAACCACAGCGAAAGTTTCCACGTTCCTCTCGTTTACTCCTGTGCTACATCCTGTGATTACACTTCCTCTCCTCCTCCCCTCTTTCCTTCTCTCTCGTTCCTCTGCTCCTTCTTCTTTCTCCTGGGTCAGTTCCCCCTACTATCGTGCAGCTGTATCAGCCCGTGAGGAACCAGGACTGGTGCATCCCTTTCACTGTGATGGGCAACCCGAGGCCTGACCTGCACTGGTACCACGAGGGGAAGCTGCTGGAGGAGCAGCAGTACATCAGGACCGAAATCCATGAAATCACGGATACGGAGTACCACGGCTGTCTGCAGCTGGTCATTCCCACTCATATCCATAACGGCATCTACACGCTGGTGGCTAGCAATGAGTTCGGAGAGGACAGGGGAAACGTGACGGCACACTTCATGCACACACCTGATGAGGACCACTCAGGGACAGGTGGGCTTGGGTTTACTTGCATGGGTTTTTGTGTTTTTATTTATTTATTTATTATAAATATGACTGTTTATTAATGTGTACGAGCCAACATCTAAACATATTTTTGTTTTCCGCAGAGGGAATGTTTTATTACGGTAAGTTGTCTTGTGAAACACTGTTTTGGAGAATTAAAGCAAGCAAAATTTTAAATATTACAAAGTCAGCTGGATGAAACTTTATAAAGGAGCCTTCAGCCTAAAAAAAAAAGAAAAAATATACAATAATTTTATATATATATATATATATATATATATATATATATATATATATATATATATATATATATATATATATATATATATATATATATATATATATATGTTAGGACCTTGAAGATTTTTTGCATTGTGACAGTATTTTTCTTTGAAAACTAAGCACATTTTCTCACCAAATTCTTCATTACTGTATGTGAAAATATCTCATTCTTAATTGTATACCGAACTTATGGAAATCCTATTTGGATGCAATTATTTATTTTAAATCAATATTGTAAAGTTCAGTAAAAAAAAAAAAAAAAAAAAAAAAAAAGTATAGTTCTAAAAAAAGCTCTTATTTTCTAAATGCTGAATGTTATTTCTTGACACGTGACCTGGAAATTTCTGAATGGTTTTCATGAGATTCACCCAGCTGCTCTTTGTACCCCATTAAAAATATTGTGACATTTATAGAATGCTATTTATCTCTGGATAATCCATTTCCATTTTTATTTCCATTTGAATGATGTAACACAGACACAACATATAGTCCAGGTAAGTTTATTCTTCCCTTTATCACTCATGTACACATACATTACATGTATTTGTCCTTCAGGCTTTTATAGTTTTGAACTGCAATCCTTTCAATAGTACAATTTGTTTTATCTGCCTGTTTTTTTTTTTTAAAGATACCCCACCACCGGAGGAAAAAGTAGCGGTATGTACTGATTAAAGGAAAACTTTAAGTTAAATACATCTTAAGCTCTTTGGACAACATCTGTGGACTGCTGTTGATTTCTACAGAAAACTATTTGGACCCATTCATGAGTCTGTACTTACACTGGAAGCCAATGAAGGCAGAAATATGAAGCTGGTACTTTTGTTTAAGCACTTCAGTAAAAATAGTTTATTTGAGCTGTAAAGCTGTCTAAATCATTTTGGTTGAGGTGAGATGGATGAATATTTCCCCATAGACTTTCCTTGTAACCACAAATTGTTTTTGTTTGTTTTTACAAACTGAGAGACTAGACACCTTCTTTGGTCACACTTTATTTTAGGGTCCAATTCTCACTATTAACTAACCATTAACTATGACTTTTGCCTCAATTAACCCCTTATCTGCTGCTTATTAATAGTTAATAAGGTAGTTGTTAAGTTTAGGGTATTGTGTAGGATTATGGATGTCATGCATTATATGTACTTTATAAGCACTAATAAACAGCCAATATGCTAATAATAGACATGTTAATAAGCAACTAGTTATTAGTGTGAATTGGACCCTATACTAAAGTGTTACCCCTTCTTTTTCATGTAGTAATGGACAGCAGGCCACAGATACTGCTGACAGAGCTTAACAGATATTCACCAGCAATATTCTGATTTATTTATTATTGGACAGTTTCCATTTATGACAATATTTAAAGCAATCAATGTTAAAGCAAGCGATTTCTATTTGTAAGCGCCTTTCTTTGATACATTTTTTAGATTTACTGTATGACTGTATGATTTATATTCTAGGTCTATATAGTGGTTGGAATTGCAGGGGTTGCTTTAACTGGATGTATCCTGATGTTAGTTTTCCTCAAGTATGGCAGAAGCTCCAAATTTGGATTGAAAGGTAAGTGCACCAATTTATCTTTTCACTTCTGTTGAAGATGTGTTTGTAAGATGTAAGTACTTCTGATAAGCATTGTTTTAACAAAAGTTTTAGCAAATGCACAAGTCTGTCTACATTCTGATTTGGAACACCCAAATAAAAAAATCCTGGCCTGCATTTTTCTTTTTTTTTTCTAGTTGAATATCTAGTTTCCCTTATGAAACAAAAATATATTGCAGTATTTCAGAAAATATCATGTAATATATTAGGCATATATTCTCATATACATTTATTTTTTCCAATATATTGCAATATATTGAAAGCGGCAATCATTTGTATATTTTGCAATATATTATATAATATATGTATCATCAATATATTATTAAATGTATTCAAATATATAAAATATTAGAAAATAAAAAGGTTAAATTATATATTACAATATATCACAATATATTTTAAGAAATATATTGGTAAATATATTTTCCTTTCGTAAGGGTTTACTATGAAATAAGTCACATTATGAAAGTAAAAGCTGATAACATCATCTAATGCTTTAACATACAGTATCCCATAAAAATATAGAATAATATGAATTTTAACAACAATATCAGTTGCACCTTATAAATAAAAGTCATTGTTATTGTTTCCTCTCTCATAGCAATGCCTTCAGCACAACTGCATGTATATTCATGTGAATTCCTATTATTTCTATTTTGTGATTACTGTCTCTCCCAGGCTCTTCCTCCGTCATCAGTAATGACGATGACTCTGCCAGCCCCCTCCACCATGTTTCCAACGGCAACAACACGCCGTCCTCATCGGAGATGGGCCCAGATGCCGTTATTATCGGAATGACAAAGATTCCAGTCATCGAGAACCCCCAGTACTTCCGCAACCCCGGCAGCCTACTGAAATCGGACACTTGTGAGTTGCCGTCGCTGGCCCTACTCCATCTGCCCAAATAGACTTCAGCCTAGGTTGCCACTGGTCAGTTGTCATAGTAACCTCCCCTTCTATCACCATGGCGATGATATCAAGGGTGGCTGACGCTGTGTAACTTAATCACTGTTGGACTTCAGATCTATCTGCAAGCTTTTTTCATTGAAATTAATTTACATTTGAGGATCTGTAAAGTTTACCAACACCTGATGGACTATTAGTGGTGTTTGCTATAGCACGCATCCGGTACATTTAGGGTTAAGTCAGTGGGAAAGCAAAATTGATCCTGTTTATTTAGTTTTTTGCTGGTGTTATTATGATTGTTAATCCATGCATACATATATATTGACCTCTAAGCTATATTAAATCAAAAATTTTTATAACTTGCCCTTTCTATGATATGACTCACTCTACTGATGTATATGAGGGTTTATAAATGTTAACTTAAACTAAAATAACAACTTAATATAAACTATATAAACATATTTATATATGTTTCCAATCATCAAAACAATGAAAGTTTAATACAACTTATGTGTTAAAAAAAAAATTATAATAAAATAAATAACACACACACAAACACACACACACATATATATATATATATATCTGAGCAAAAAGTAGTGATTCATCCATATAACAAAAATCTTGTCAGGCATATTTTAAACAAGAATCATTAGATGACATTAAAAGACATTAAAGGATCACAGTGTAGCATTAAAATACTAATTAATTGTGATTTAAAATCTTTACCAATCTTTGTAAGCAGGTAATCGGGTAATCGGTTTGAAATGTAAATACATAAATTTGAACATAAATACATCTGTTGCGCTAATAGACAATGGAACATTATTTCACCTAAATTTTGACATTTTATTTTTCACAAAACTTATTTGACACATTAAAGTAGATACTTTACTTTAAAATGCTTTCTGTGTATATAAAATCCCTTTTGCAATTTTAATTTGATTTGAAAACATCTTGTCTTTGAACCATATATATATATATATATATATATATATATATATATATATATACAGAGAGAGAGAGAGAGATTTATACATAATCGGAAAGTTTATATTTATAGTTTATATTATAAGTTAATATTAGGTTGAGATACAACTATTTGAAAATGAGAGTGAAAAAAATCCCAATCTGAGAAAATCACCTTTAAAGTTGTCCAAATCAAGTTCTTAGCAATGCATATTACTAATCACAAAATAAGTTTTGATATATTTACAGTAGGAAATTTACAAAATATTTTAATGGAACATGATTTTTGCTTAATATCTTAATGATTTTTGGTATAAAAGACAAAACCCATACAATGTTTTTTTTAGCTATTACTACAAATATACCCCAGTGATTTAACACGGGTTTTGTGGTCCAGGGTCACACATACACACACAGACACACACACACACACACACACACACACACACACACACACACACACACACACACATACACATGATTAAAAGAGGAACCCAAAACCAGAATATTCAGCAGGCAGCCACCTAAAACACCCTAACAATAGCGTTGCAACATTCAAAAAAAATAACCACTCAGTACCCCTTAGTGACCACAAAATAACACCCTGACAGATGCACACAATGCCCTAGCTTTTGTATGAACAAACACCACTCAAATGTTTTCTGAATCTAATTTTAACTATGAGTTTTCCTTGTTTTGCAGTCGTCCAACATATAAAGCGTCACAATATTCTGCTAAAGAGAGAGCTTGGAGAAGGGGCTTTTGGGAAAGTGTTCTTGGCTGAATGTTACAACTTGTCTCCTGACCAAGAGAAGATATTGGTGGCTGTTAAGGTATGGTGCATTTACACGACAAACAGTAAAGTGGATTATGAACAGTTTACGTTTTGGCTACAAAATGAGACTTTAGGTATTTCTGTAAAAAAAAAGAGCACACTTTTTTATCTCACAGACCCTGAAAGAAGCCAGCGAAAGTGGGCGAGCAGACTTCTACCGAGAGGCCGAGCTCCTGACCAACCTGCAGCATGAGCACATTGTCAAGTTTTATGGCGTGTGTGTAGAAAGCGACCCTCTCATCATGGTGTTTGAGTATATGAAACATGGAGACCTCAACAGATTTCTCAGGTTTACCTTTTTTAAACATTGATGTTTAAGGCAAGGTCTGGGTTAAATACACCCAAGATAGTTCAAACCAAAAACTGCTATCATTCACCCTCATGTCTTTCCAAACCTGTATGACTTTTGTTCTCATAGTGCAAGTTAGTGGGGTCTAAAACAACACCTCTCCAAATAAACAGACACTTTTTCAAAATGTCATCTTGCAGTGTGCTGCTGCTGCTGATGATGCAGAAGAAAAAGTCATACAGCTTTTTAATGACAAACAAAAATATGTCTACAGCAGTAAAAGCTCACAATAAAAAGCAGTTGTTCATTCTGTAAAGTTTTAAGCTGTAAGTTGAAAGGCTGAATATAGCTTTACATGGTTAGTCACACAGTCCTTTAGCTATACTTTTTAAACATTAAGCAAAATGTGTTTGTGTGTTGTCTGCTTTCTGAGTTTTACACATGCTGTTCCCGTACTCTCTCTTACAGGGCTCATGGTCCAGATGCGGTGCTGATGGCAGACGGACAGCACAGTTTGCTGGTGGAGTTAACCCAGCCTCAGATGCTGCACATTGCTCAGCAGATAGCAGCAGGCATGGTGTATCTGGCCTCCCAGCATTTTGTGCACAGAGACCTGGCCACACGCAACTGCCTGGTGGGAGAGAACCTGCTTGTCAAGATAGGAGACTTCGGCATGTCCAGAGATGTGTACAGCACCGACTACTACAGGGTAAGCGTCTGTCACCTTGGAAGTGTCCGTATCACAGTGGCAACCCAAAATCTACTACAGTTGTCTTATTTAATTTGAAATCTGAATGCATAACTACATTATGGAGGATTTTACTAAAATTACATATCATACAGTAATGGAACTATTATATAATAGGAAATATAGATGGTAAACTCCTTTAAACAAACACTATGACGGCATTAGCCACCATATGCATCGAGGAGACAGCGGCTGGTTCTTAAATTGAACATTTGTACGTGATAACATCTATCAATCATGAATATGTGTTTACATTTTAGATTCAAAGTAAAATAATTTTGGCACTGGAATGCATTTATTGCATGCATGTTTGCTTATGAATATTGACCATTCTCTTTCAGTAAACGAAAATATGTTGAATAAAGTTGTTGGTTTAATTAAGTGTTAAAGCAAAAAAGCCGCTATTTGTGGTGTTACATTACTTAGAAAGCACCAAACAAAAGGAAAGACTGTTTTCTAAGAAAACTTTTGAGATAATTTGAGAACAGTTTGAGTTGCAATGTCGTGCAGCCGAAATAAACATATTGCAATTGCATTTGTTGCCACTAAAAGTTACACACTACAGCTGTTAGTGTTCAGAATCAAATCTGAAAAGATTACAGATATGTATGATATATTTTCACCGGTTGCTCAAACCAAGAAGGTGAACACAGGAAATCTCTTGAGAAACCACTGAAAATAAAGCAAAAGGCAGTTTGTTTATGTCCATAATGGATAATATAACTGATATACTGTTATTATGGTTTATTATGTCTATTTAAATGTAGGCATCTGAACAGCTGATTAAATACTGTCAATTTGAAAGTGCCTCAGAAACCATCAGTTCCCCACAGCGAGTTCTTCCAGAAAAAGCCCAGACCATCTGACACTCAAGGGCTCTCCCAAACCTGCATGCTGCCAACACAGCCGGAAACACTCTGCTGTGTCAGCAGCGTGTGTGTGTGTGAGAGAGAGAGAGATGAAGGAATATCAGCTTCCTCTGCCATATAGCAATAGAAAAAAACATTGCATGATCACCAGGAATCCTGCAGAGCAATGTCAGGTGATGAGTTCAATGTTTTGCAAGAATGGTATTGTGGCACTGCATTAGTTTTACGCACCTTTTTATGCTGTAAAGAACCCATATGCTCAACCTGAGGTTGGATGAAGTGTCTCCCACTTACACAAGACTGATACACTGATTTTCAGTATCACAATTACTAGTCTTCTGGTCTTGAATAGGTGGAAAGTTCATTGAGCTAAAATAAACTCCAGAGCAGAGCATTGTGCTGTATGCACAGAAAATGTCCATATTCCAACTCTTCTGAAACAACACAAGGGTGATTAAATATGAATGTTTTTTTTTATGGGGGGGGGGGGGGGGGGGGGGGTATTGTGGTTGCACTTTATTTTATAGTATGCATATAATTGGGTTTAAGATTTGCTTCAAGGGTAGTAACCTAATTATCATCCAGTTATTGAAATTACTATAGTCCAAACACAGTATTGACACTACTGTAAAAACCATTGGGTTGGTAAGATAGTTTGATGTTTTGGAAAGTTTTTATGCTCACCAAGGCTGCATTTCTTCAATCAAAAATACAGTAAAACAGTAATATTGTGAAATATTATGACAACTATTTTAATCTATTTCAAGATGCAGTTTATTCCTGTGATGCAAAGCTGAATTTTCAGCAGCTATAGTCCAGTCTTCAGTGTCACATGATCCTTCACAAATCACTCTAATATTCTGAGTCACAGTTGTGCTGCATATTTTTGTGACTTTTTTTGAGGATTGTGCAATTAACACTATACGATGCTGCAGTGTGTCTGTGCTGGATCTGCATTTGTTGGGTCTTGTACTATATATATATATATATATGTATGTGTGTGTGTGTGTGTGTGTGTGTGTGTATCAGTTGATTTATTTTTGCTGCATCCTTTCTGAATAACAATTAAAATAAGAAAGAAAAAAAAAAAGTAATGACCACAAAATTTTGAGTGGTAGCGTACATGGAGAAAATGATGGTACTGTATAGATTGCACAAGTACTACCAATATTTCGGTTGCACTTTATTTTACAGTACGTGTACTAACATGTACTAATAGTGTACTTACAGTGTATTTATCTAAGAAAGTTCTGGTAACACAAGGTAACTACATGGGGTAGGGTTAGGTTTAGGGGTAGGTTCAGGGTTAGTACCTAGTTATTACATAGTTATTGTAATTACTATAATAAGTACATAGTATGTAGATGAGGAACAGGACTGTAAAATAAAGTGCTACCATTTGTGCAAAATAATGCGGTTTGAAAAATGTATGTCTGTTATCAGTGTATTAATAGATGCTGATGACGGAACATTGCAACACTGTAATATGCCGAATAAAAGAATTAGGGATGCACTAATATAAAAAAAACAATAATTATTTTCATATTATGACCAGTAAATGACCAGAATTGTACTATCTATATTATTCAGTTTGAATAAATGAAAAATAGAGCACCAAAAACTAAAATAAATCATTGAAAATGCTGATGATCAGTTTGAAAAATGAAACATTCATTTTGAAATCTGTAAAAAAAAATAAAAAAAAAAAAAAAAAAAAGAGGAAGAGATTATATTTAACAATAATAAATCAGTGTTTTTAAAAACGGTGATATTTTACAATAAGTTTCTTTAACATTAGTTTAACATGAACTAAGAATGAACAATACTTCTAAAGCATTTATTAATCTTAGTTGATGTTCATATCAACATATACTAATGCATTATTAAAAGCTAAATTATGTTTGTTAACAGTAATCCACTGTGAATTAACAAACTAACATTGAATGAATGTATTTTCATCAACTGACATTAACAAAGATTGTTTTTTCATGTTAGTTAATACAAAACCGTATTGTAAAACGTTACCGTATTAATAATATTAATATTATGGTACTAATAATCCCTAAAAATTATTTACTTTGCACATTATGGAGTCTGCGCATTAAAATGGTACTGAAATGACTAGTAACTGAAATGGTAGGAGATAGATTAAATAAGTGCGTGTGCTTCTACCAATCAGTGTTCATCTGTATCTTTGATCTCAGGTGGGTGGTCACACCATGCTGCCCATCCGCTGGATGCCCCCCGAGAGCATCATGTACAGGAGATTCACCACAGAGAGTGACGTGTGGAGTTTGGGTGTGGTCCTCTGGGAAATATTCACATATGGCAAACAACCCTGGTACCAGCTCTCAAACAACGAGGTAAGACACATCAGACCAGTCGTAACCAGTTTTTACCTTGTAAAAATGGCTCTTTCTAGGCAAACCGATGCAGCCGTACGGTGTTCGGTTGTCATTCTGGACTGTTTCTGCTGCCTCCTGCAGGTGATCGAGTGTATCACACAGGGTCGGGTGTTGCAGAGACCTCGTACTTGTCCCAAAGAGGTGTATGACCTGATGCTGGGCTGCTGGCAGAGGGAGCCCTACATGAGACTCAACATCAAAGAAATCCACAACCTGCTCCAGAGCCTGGCCAAGGCCTCGCCTGTGTACTTGGACATCCTGGGCTGATTCGTTTGCCAGTATGGGTGTGTAATTGTTAGCGAGAAAAAGTGTGTGTGAATGTGTGGTATAAAAGGAGTAAGGGATGGTTTCGATTTGAATGAGTGATTGAATATAGATGTGTGTGTTCATAAAAATGGCTTGTGCTTCAGCCTTCTCACCACATAGACTAAAGGCCTTAAAGCTTTGAGTTCTTTCCACATCTGGACATGTCCATATCTGTCGAGCATCACTATGTTTTCTAAAAACCTCAAAAGGTCTACAAATTGTTGTAAATATGCGTCAGAGACTATGTAGACCCTTTGTTTAACAACCTTTTTGAAAAAGGTCATTCGGTGTAGGAGAGTTTATGTGTTTTTTACTTTTACCATTTGTTTTATCGAGATGGACAGAATTCGGACTTGATGAGGACCCAGTCATTAGCACAACGCTGTCAAAGCCCTGGCGACATTCTGGCAGACTTTACGCAAATCGCAATACTATTTATACCGCAAACGATCGAGTAACAATCATGGAACTGCCAGATTCATGTTTCTTTTTTTCTTTTTTTTTACACATCTGATCTAATTTTAGACTAATCTGTGCCAAGTTTTGATGTCTAATGCTGAGGTCGATGAAAGGCGTTTTTGGACATGACTGTGCGCCCCATCTTACTCAGTGCAAACTTTGTAATAGAAGCACAGCGACAGACTTTTTTTTTTCCTTTGGAAGAGGCTTGAGGTTGGACACGGTGTTCGGAGTCAGCACAGAGGCGAAGTCACCATGCAGTGGCACTGAAGTATTTCCTCAGACTTTCTTTGGCTCCCTGGCCATATGCGCTGAAGTTCGGATTCAAAGAGCACTTGTCTTTCTAACTGGGGATCGAAGAGCAATGAGAGAGATGTTGTTCTTGTGTCAGTCAGTGGTAAGAGTCATTTTTAACTTTAGGGTGCTTACACACTATAAAACACTCTTGAGGGAATGCTTAATTAATTGAAATGTGCAAGAGGGTGTGGAAAGAGCCGGACTGGATAATTCATCCAGGATATTTCCCTGCCTTCGGCTCGAGACGCTGAGATAGTTTCCAGGATCCCTACGACTCTACATCGAGCAAGCGGTTTTGGGTTACGAATGGATGGAAAGAACCAGGACTGTTTGAGGCCCTGTTTACAAGTGCGTTTTCGTTTTAATACGCATAACTTTTGCTACGTTTACGCCTGTCGTTTACAGTACTCCGGTGTTTTCGACACTCGAAAACTGAGACTTATGAAAATGCTGCAGACCCCGTTTTAGATCAAAAACTCTGGGGTTGCGTTTCAGTGTAAACAGACCAAACCGGAGACTTTTGAAAACGATGGCGTGGCTGCCCATGTGATCTCTGCGTATCCTTGATGACTGTGTAACCGTATCATGTCTCTTGTCGAGCATGTCGCTGTATTTGTTTTGGCTCGATTCCCAATCGACATTTTCGTCCGCCTTTTAATCATTAGTGAGTAACAATTCCACCTCATCATCTGTCCACACAAAGACGTCGTTGCCATCATGCTCAGTGTTGAACCTGCCAGTGACTAACAACTGACTTCTTGTTTACACTTTTACGTGCATGCCCAGTGCGGATCGTTTTAATTCTAAAACACCATTTTAAAACGACAACGCACTAGTGTAAACTAAAAAAAAACGCGCTAGTGATTTCTGAAAGCACAACCGGACCCAGTTCCCTGGGACTCTCAGTAGATCCCTACATCAGAGTGCATTCCAGCCAGTACAAGTACAAATTCCCTCCACTATTGGTCACATAACGGAGCATCGAAATCGACGAATTCCCTGCATTCTTTGACATAGCGCGAACTAGTGTGTAGGCACCCTTAATTGTTGTCATGTTGCAATTTGAAGGACTTTGCCTTTGCGAAGACTGAAGATTTCTTTCTTACCTGTTCCTGGGAAGTGTATCCATAGATGTTGTCCATAACACAACAGGCCTGCCTGAACAGCTGGATTTCATTTGATCTCGGATTATTCATTATTATCTGTTTATGTATCAACTGCTAAATAATATGTGTATGTGATAATCAATGATGGATTTGTTGTGATGTATTGTGGGCCGTTTCAAAGCGATGGGCTTGGTGGGCACTGTGAAGTGAATGTTCATGTGAGAATGACTCGAGTCGGACTGTCCCTGAGGTCACAACAGGAAGACCCTATGAAGGGACCATCCCGATTCAACCTGTGTTTCAACCCCACCAGACAAGATACCAGAGGAGGACGACTGCCAACCAACAGGCTTCATTTAGACTACAAAAGACTGAAACTGTCAGTATTATATGACATCGTACATTGCATTCAGAGAGTATTCAGACACCTTCATTTTTTTATTTTTTTCGCATTTTGCTGTAGCCTTATGCTAAAACGTGTTTCAAAACAACTCTAAACAACTCTTGCATTATCTTGTCTGTGCTTAGAGTCACTGGACCTGTCTGAGGTCTGGAGTGCTTTGGACCAGGTTTTCATTAATGATAGCCCTATATTCAGTTTTCCTTCCAGCTTGATCATAAGTTGCCCAGTCCATGCTGTTGAAAATCACCTCCACTTCTTCACCGGTGGGATGGCATTGCTTAATTTGAATCTGTTAAGGGGTAGGGAGTTTAGATTGACGTGAAGGTCACATTTACCATTCTGCAAATTTTCACAGGTGAAATCCACTCATTTCAATAGGAATTTCGCATGATTTCTTCACGTAGATTTCGCCACATGGACCCAGAACATGGAAAATCTGTGTGCATGAAAATTTTGCTGAAAAAATGAAAACATCTGAATACTTTCTGAATCCATTATAATTATTTCCTTAGTGGTGTTTGCAAAGGTAAGCGTCACAGATACTGTCGTTTATACTTAGGGCTTACGTGAATATTACACACAGTACATATTCGATTCACTTGTATCTGTAAAACCAGACCGGTCGAAAAACAAAATCTCGTCAAGTTTCTCAACCTGACTATCATTACTGTTGACTAAATCCAGGGCTACAGTATTCGACTTGTCCTCCTCTGTGGGAGAAAATGTTTTTTCTTAATTCAGATCGACGCGGGCTCTTTGTGGGCCCCAGCAACACATTTAGCACCAACTTGCTGATTCTTCAGGGTGTGAAGTACTGGAGATGTGTTGCTTTGAATGCATCTGTATATATGCAATTACACTGTAAATATACATGAGCAGGATCAATCATTCTTTGTACACTGATGTCAAATTCTTTCCAAACAGTACATTGGCAGGACCTACTTTTAACAGCCGACTTCACGAGTTGTCGAACAGCGTCCAATCAAGTCAAGTGTCGGTCATTATGGTCATGATCTTTTGAGCAGTGACTTGTGACCTCTTAGAGCTTTGCACTTTCTTTATAGATGTACTGCTCATATTTTTGTAGTTTTCACCCTACAATTGTAAGCGCTGCAAAAAAAAAAAAAAAAAAAAAAGGAAAAAGAAAATGCACTGAGAGAGGTTATTTACATTGAAGGGGGTTATTTGCTAATGTTACAGATATCGGAGAAATGTATTCAGTCAGTTATGCTAAACAATTTTTCTTGTGTTGTGGCAGACTGACTATGTGAAGACTTTATTGATCAAACATGGCTTTTTTTTGTTTTTTTTGCTATACAGAATTCTGTGTGTTGTAATAGCCAGCCGTACTTTATAATCCATTCTGTACAGTTCTAATAGATGTCTATATAAATGGTATGTTCTCTCTATATATTCGGTTTCAAACAGGCATCGTGTCAAATGTGTGACATTATAAAGGGAAGAAAAACATCTCATGGGCCTCTGGCAATATGTGAGTGTAAATACAGGTTATTATGCGTGACAAGTTCTTTTTCCTGTGGTTGTTCATCATAAAAATACAATGCAATTATTATTATTTTATTTTATCTGTAATTGATCAACTAGCCCTTTCCCCTGTGTAGTAAATAATTCAATGTTTTTTGTTTTGTTTTTTTAACTGAGGGTTGATTCATGTCCAGGGGGAAAGTGCCAAGAGAAGCCCCATCCTCTTTTGATTTCTGGAAAGCTCTTATCATTGTATATGAATGAAGAACTGTGACTGAGTACTGGAACACTGTTTATGCATTATTTTGTAAGGCAAGATTTTATGCTCCACTGGGTGTATCTCACTTAAAAAGTGTCGAGAAATGTCCGGGTCAGCCCAAAATCAAAAGAGAACAAATACATGAGAAGAAAATAGGCCTATTTAAGGTCAATTAAGTTTGGTATTTATATTATATAGTATTATATTTTGGGATGAAATAGAACCTGGACATTTCGTTGTGAAACGCAGCTGTTAAGGTAACTGGAATTTGACATTTATGTTCCCCTTTCTTTTATTTGTTTAGCTGGATCACTGGTTGTGAGTGAATGTGTGTGTGTGTGCTCCCGGCGGACTCAAACTCTCACGGCTTTAGGTGTCAGTACTCTATGCTTGTGCATCCTGTGAGAAGCTTCTCTGCAGTCAGTGGAAATGTTCCTTGTAATACTGTGCATTTAATAAAAGTGGTATGTCTTACAACATTGTTCAGAATGTTCCAAAGTATATTCAGAACTTTAAAAGTGCACCAAATAAACACATACACACATACACACACAGGCCCTGTGTGTGTGTGTATACAAATACATACATATATACACACACATATATAGAGAGAGAGAGAGAGAGAGAGAGAGGGCAAGCTGGGTAGATTTATCAGTAAATCCATTACTGATTCCAAATTACATGACAAATATTGTAGTTTGTAATGTAATCCGTAGCTTTACACATTTTAGGTAATATAATCGGATATACTTAACTTTTAGATAACTTTTAATCTAATTTATCACATTGATTTAAACAGGCTAATCTTGTACTATATTTACATAAAATGTGTTAAATGTTAAAATTAAAATAATTAAACATTTTAAATGGAAATAATTTTAAAATATCAAAATCTAACACTTATTGAGATAAGATACTTTATTAGTTTGTTTGTCATGTGAGAGAACCGTGAATATGAAAATGTGTTAATTATTAAGTTATTACCAGTACTCTAAAATATCAAGGGTAACCTGAAATATGTATTACGTGAAAGGGATTCAGATGACAAAAAAATTGTAATACAAATAAAATGGTTTAAGATTACATATAATCTGCATTACATAGAAGAAATATTTCAATCTGTGCCTTTTAATGTGTTTGAAAGAGAAAAGCCTTTAAAAAGACATTTATACATGGTTGACTACTCTTAATTATTCAAATTAAAACTAATGTGTCAGTAATTGATGCAATGTTGAAATGTTAAGGAAACACTTAAAATAATTTTTTGTAAATGCAGTGGTCAAATGACGTGTGGCCTCTCAGTTTTCTGTGTAATGAAAAAAAAAATATTAAGAAACGGAAAAGAATTATGGAAAATCAATAAATGTATTAATATATTAATCAATGAATTTATATATATTGTGTGAATAACATGTAATCAATAAAAAATTAACTGTATTCTGATTTGGAGTCTTTTCAAATGCAATTTAATCTAATTACAAGTACACACACACACATTTAAGGACATTAACTTGAAAGGCTGCATTTATTTGATCAAAAATACAGTAGAAACAATAATATTGTAAAATCTAGTTTTAAAATCACTTTTTTTTTATTCTGTTCTATGTGAATTTATTAAAAAACTAATTACTCCTGCGATGGCAAAGCTGAATTTTTAGCAGCCATAACTTCAGCGTCACATGATTTTACAGAAGTTTTTAAATTAACTCTTAGATAGGAAAGGAAATGTAAAATGTATTGTAAATGTATTCATTAACATTTAGTCATTTAGCAGACGCTTTTATCCAAAGCGACTTATAAATGAGGATTATTAGTATTAATATTAGTATTGGAGGAACAAAACATTCAAGCGCAAAACACTTAACATTTTTTTTTTAAATGTCAGTTCTGATCAATTTAACGCATCCATGCTGTATGAAAGTATTAGCTTCTTTTAAATAAATAAACATAACTATAACATCACTGACTCTAAAATGTAGTATATAGTATTTACGTACATACACATTTATTTACATATTTATTTTAGTTTTTTTGTGTACTTATAAATTCTCAGATTTTTTTCTCCATTCTATTTTTATGACAGTGAAGGAAGGCTTTGTATTATGTAGTTGCTCACAAAGGGTTATTTTAGTAGAAAGGCCACTTCACATAAGGCATGAAAGGCATCCCAAGGCTAATATTTATGTCTAACAATAGCCAGTGACTGGGCCAGCTGCTCCAAACCAAGGCACGATTCTCAAAGTCAATCCATAGTAGCTGGGACTGAATTTCTTGTGGCTTTTTGAGGCTTGAGAGCTGTACTATTAGCTGTGTTCATGATAGCCTGTGATGATCACAGCTTTTTTTATTATTTTTTTTTGCCTTAAAGCAGCAGCTTAATATCATAAAGTTTTTGTTTTTTTTCGTTAAAGCAGTAGTTCAACCAATAATGAAACTTTGCTGAAAATGTACTCTACCTCCTCAAACGAGTTTGTTTCTTCACTGGAACAGATTTGGAGAAATTTAGCATTAAATCACTTGCTCACCACTAGATCCTCTGCAGTGAATGGGTGCCGTCAGAATGAAAGCCTAAACAGCTGATAAAAACATCACAATAGTAATTGACACAACTCCAGTCGATCAATTAACGCCTATTGAAGCAAATCGCTGCATATTTGTAATAAATCCATCATTTTAACTTTAAACCAAGACTTCTGGCCAAAATGGCAGTCCATAATAACGCTTCCTCCGGTGTAAAATCCACACAGTTGTGCCGTCAAAATCAACCGCTATCTTTGCCTAAAAATGTTTTCACTAATGAAAAGTGCTTGATCGGTGCACATTTCTCCTCTGATTCATACAAGACCATTTTTTTCACTAGAGAAAGCAATATTGTGGACAGTGCTGGATAGTAACGGATTACATGTAATCTGGATACGGTACTTTAGTACATTTTAAAATACTCTGAATCAGACTAGTTGCCTTTTTATTGATTTCATGATTACATATTTACACAATAGCAATTTAGCATCCCTAATTACTCTCCATTTCTTAAATTGTACTTTCTAAAATAGCGGTGGTGGCTAAAATTGCATAGAAAATTGAGAGGCTGTAATACAGACCGCATCTGAACCCCTGAGAGGCAAACACACTAGCTGTAAAGTTATGTGTGCAAGCATCAAGAATGTAGTTTTTACATTCTATTTATACCAGACTCACCTCTTTTTTTTTCAGAACCTTGTGTGTGTGTGTGTGTGTGTGTGTGTGTGTGTAGCAATACTTCTGGCTGAATGGGAAGTATGGTAAGTTTCTAAATAAGTTCATGTGACTAGTATTCAGACCACAGTCACAGAGAGTAAGAGGATGGGGTTTGGTTTTCATCAAAAGCTGTGCGCCGTTTTTATTGTAGTATTCTAAAGTTACATTAAAAAAGAAAGTCGGCCCATGTCCTAGATCCATTATGAAAGTTAACGCACAAATTCCATATACATCTCATTGTATTTTACATAGAGGATAAGAGTATAGGCATGGAGGTGGCATGATTATTCACAAAGCTTAAAAGAACCAAAAGAGATTAAAAGAAAAAACCCTGAATAAATAGAAGGTGCTGTCTATTAGCAGAGAGTATGTAAGCATGTCACTCTTTTGAGAAGTTCAACATAAAGCCGTGGCGTGGCAAATCTCACGCCGGTGAAGAGAGCGGGGTCCCAAGCGTACTAAAGCAGAGACGTGAGGAGTAGAGCGAGATGACAATGGAGAGCCTAACTTGTCTGTACAGGTGCATAAGTTAAGAGTTTACATCTGGTGGTTACACAGACACGAAGACAGCGACGTCTAGTTAAAATGGTTAAGGTGTTATTTTGCCTCGGCCAATCAGGGCAGAGCATTTGAACGTCCAATAGAGCGCAACAGTGGGGCTTTACAGAAGTAATAATCCCATTTAATTCCTCCATAAAGATTTTTTTTTTTTTTAACGGATGAGAAATCATGAGCTCAGTTTGATTTCACCACCAAAAAAAATTAAATAAACAACACACACACACAAAAAAAGGCTTGTTTGCAACAAAACAATTATTTGTTGCGTTAAACATTTATAATTTTAATCAACAGCTGTTAATGTGTCTGTTCACTGCTGGCCAACCAATAAGATTCTCATTTGTGGTCACATGTCCACAGCCACTTCTGTTACACAATTTGAATTTCCATTTTTTTTATGCACTGGTATGAACAGAAACAGAACAGAAATATCAAACCAAATTTGTTGCAAATGCTTGGTGTGAACGGTTTAAAACGCCCTGAACTTTTAAACGACTTTTATATTTGATTAATGATTTTGCGATATACACATTATCCTTATGTCGCGTTTTTATTTGATTGTCATTCACAATGCTTTGATTGAGTACTCGAGTTCAAAGCATCAGTGAATCCGAGTATGGAATCTTGTACCTTTTTTTAAAATTATTTAGATATATAAATTCAAACTGTGTATGCTACGTTGTGATTTATCGTAAAACTGGTCAGTTAAGTTTTTCGCTTAATTATTATTTTTTATCCTTATGGAGAAAACGGATGGGAAAACTCCGTTGCTGTTAAAGTGTTATTTTGAAACACTGTTGCGCTCTGATGTGTTGCAGATGAAGGGGGCAGATTGGAGCCGAGTGACAAAAGCATTTAGCAGTTTTTCTTGCGAAGCTACTGCAGTTTCCAATTTTGCGGTTGATTTCCATATTAAACAAAAAAAGAAAATCCTAAATTTGTAGCTATTTCACCTATTTCAAGAGGGCTCGGGTTCAAGTAACACTTGAAAAAAAAAAAAAAAAATTTAAGCTTTGGGATATTTAGCTTTGTCATTAGACCTTGTCATTAAAAATCATGCACGCTGCAAATAACCTCATGCAGTAGTTATGGTAAACCATCCAAGCACTTTTTATTCATTAATATTCATAAATACACACAGCAGCTTCATTAGAGAAGGTCTCTTTGTTTCCTCTTCAGTTTTTGAATGTGGAGTATTTATAAGGAGAGCCTTTTGCAAGACACAGGAAGCAGAGGTCTGCCACAGATACCTACGCTCGCCTGCTAAAGGAAAAAAATTAGTTATGTGGAATTGATTATCAACTTATAGAGATTTATTTATATATTTATATTTCTTATTTTCTCGTTCTCTTCATCTGTCTCTCGGTTTCGCTCACTCTCTCACACGCCTGTTCTGATGTATTTTGATTTTTTTTTTTCCTCTCGCTCTCCTTTCATGGATTTATACAATGTAACAAAGGTGACAGACCTGAAATTACAATCACCAAAAAAAAAAAAAAAAAAAAAAAAACAGAAAAAAAGGGAAAAAAATTAGAGAGCTGTGTTTTTTGCCCACCGTCATTGGCAGTTACAGCACAGAGGACATTGTCTGCGTTGTGGTGGGATATCATCAAAGAGGAGGTGGAGGAGGCTCCTTGCCTGTGGAGCTCTCCTTCAGGTTGAGGCTCTCCAGAGCCACATCTAAAGGCATGATGTCCACGCAGCCCATGGCGCCGAAGTCAGCAAAGTCTCGCCTTTCGTCCTCGTCAGAAGACGAGCTCTCTTCTCGCATTAGTGTGGACAGCAGCAGCTCCTGCACGAACAGGCTGCGGTCCGCACGCTCGCTCTCCAGCGCCTGCCGTTCTGCCTCAGACATTTTCGGCTCGTTCAACCTGGTGGAATTAAATGCAATTCAAACTGTAAGTCTAATTTAGTCTAATAAAGTTTTCATTTTGACGTTTTTGAATTCCAGTTTAATGGTTTAACAGAATGTTAATAATCAAAGAGGATGTCTAAACAGTTAAATTCATAACATTAAAATTAAAAAAAAAAAAATTTCGGAGGGGATTTTAGGGTTGAATACATTATCAAAAATGGTGATAATCAAGTTAATACATAAAAACGGTTTAATTAATCTTTTTAAATGTTATAAAATGAAAATAGAAAATTTTAGAGGTTTACTGTTCAATTCTAACTAATAAATTGGGATATTTCTTAGAAATAATATTTTAAATTGCATTATCATCATTACTTCGAGAAGCATATATTCTGTACAAAACTTAATTTACAGTACAGACCAAAAGTTTGGAAACATTACTATTTTTAATGTTTTTGAAAGAAGTTTCTTCTGCTCATCAAGCCTGCATTTATTTGATCAAAAGCATCATTCAGCATCAATACTCCAGCCTTCAGTGTCACATGTAACATCCAGTCGATCACATGATCATTTAGAAATCATTCTAATATTCTGATTTATTATGAGTGTTGGAAACAGTTCTGCTGTCTAATATATTTGATGAATAAAAGGTTAAAAAAACCCTGCATTTATTCAAAATTCAAAAAATTCTAAAAAATGCAAAATATAAAAAAAAATTATAAAATATATATATATATATATATTTTTTTTTTACTCTTTATTCATCAAAGTATCCTAAAAAAGTATCACATGTTCTTAAAAAACTGAAAGAACTGTTTCCAACTTTGATAATCAATCATAGAATGATTAGAATAATTTCTAAAGGATCATGTGATAATGATCCTAAAAATTCAGCTTTGCATCACAGAAATAAATGATAATTTAAAGTATAATAAATTTAAAAACAATTATTTTAAATTGTAATAATATATCACAATATTACATTTTTTTTCTGTATTTTTGATCAAATAAATGCAGGCTCGATGAGCAGAAGAAACTTCTTTCAAAAACATAAAAAAAAAACATAGTAATGTTTCCAAACTTTTGGTCTGTACTGTATTTTTGCCATAATTTTAAGTAAAGCCAAACTTTTACTTTGGTAGGGCATAGTGAAGACATGGTGTTTCTACAATAGTTTAACAAATGAAATGGTGAAATACTCATGAAGTAAACTCATGTGTTCATTTTCTTTTTTAAGATGTCTAAAATAACCCCCCCCCCCCAGCCCACCCGGAATTTCATTTTTATATTCAGAACATAACATTTTAAAGATATCTGAATTTCCATTTAAAAAATAAGAATGTTCTGAAAATACAGCGACAATCTTAAGTGTATGGTGATGTCTGAGCTGTACCGTGTGAGAAGAAACTGGGAGCTGTGGGAGGCCAGCGGGTTGCTCTCAGTCATGGCTGTGTTTGTGGCGGTGCTGGGCGGCGGGATGCTTGCGCTGATGTTGCTTGGGTTGCTGCGTTGGCGTGTAGCGTTTCGGGCCGTCTCCAGCTGCTGGCGCGCCGCCTGTGCCTGCTGACGCTCCAGCTGAAGCTGCATTTGTAGCTGCTGCAGCTGTGAGGCCGAGGGGCCAGAAGAGTTGAGCTGCCCTCCCGCAGAGCGCCGCACACCCGACAGCTGAGAGAGCAACTCTGGTGATGTAGACATAAGGGGAAAGAGAAAGACGGTGTGAGAAGACGCTTAAACCGGCAGTTGCATCAACAAAATGAAGACACATAAGCTAGGTAATTACAAAGTCCTGTACACACCTGCTATGGGGTCCATGGCTTCCCTATTGCTTGGAGAGTAGGAGGAGCTTTGTGAAGAGGAGAGCCCACCAGTGGAGCTGCTGGTAAAGTGCATGTTAGTCCGGCGTGCCCGCGGACCGCCCAGTCCCCGCCCAGGGTGAAACATCCTACGCACGTGCCGCACGCCGCTGCTCTCATCGTGCACATGCTGGTTAAGGAGCAATTAGTTGAGAATGTCACCACACACCAGATGCAGAAGACACATCACATCCTCAATTATCTAATATGGTCATTATACTGCTACATTGAGAAGTGGCACTCGTGAAGACATTTCAGGTTTGAAAGAGTCTGATGTGTTGTGATTTTACCACCTTTTTTGCTCTGCATTTTTCTGTCACTTTATCACTTAACTTTTTTTTCTGATAGGCTGTCTATATGAGGGCTTTTTTCACCGGAGCAACCTTTTTAATCGGTCCAACAACCAATGCCCGAAGTTCCTGCTCTTTGGCGTGTTTGCACCGCAGGAGCTGGGAATGAATTTAGTTGTAGGAACACCTTTTGGGGGAATTAATTAGCTCCTACTTCAGAGTAGGATCTAACCCAGAACAATAGGAACTATCAGTGCTATAAGTGTACTCTACGTTGATTTAGGGCAGCAACAAAATAGCAATTATATAATCAAATATATGCACTGCATGTTTCACAAATGCTGCTCAGTCTCTGATAGCAATGTAACATGCATTTGATAATGTAATAAGAAGCATTTTTAAACCTGTAGTTTAATAACATGACTTTAATCTCAACTCACTTCATAACGAAACTGTAATAAATGCTATGTCGATTGTCATTGCATTCTTATGAAAACACTGCCGATGGCTTGAACACATAAGCAATATTCTGTTGTGGTCTTTTGTTAATCAAAGCATTTACATTTTTTATTTTATCTTGTTCAGCTACAGGGATCCATATTAGGTATTTCTTGAAGCATCATAAGTTACAGGTGCATCTCAAATTAGATTGTCATGGAAAAGTTAAATTATTTCAATAATTCATCTCAAATTGTGAAACTGTTTGTGAAGTAGTCCAAGTCTTTGGTTCTTTTAATTGTGATTATTTTGGCTCACATTTAACAAAAACCCACCAATTCTCAACAAACAGGTCTCAACAAATTAGAATATGGTGACATGCTAAAATATTGTAGAAACATAATTTTCTGTAAAGTTGCTTTGTAACAATTTGTATTGTAAAAAGCGCTATACAAATAAACTTGAATTGAATTGAACATGCCAATCAGCTAATCAACTCAAAACACCCGCTAAGGTTTCCTGAGCCTATCAATGAAGGGTATTATTGATACCCTTCACAAGGAGGGTAAGCCACAAACATTCATTGCCAAAGAAGCTGGCAGTTCACAGAGTGCTGTATCCAAGGATATTAACAAAAAAGTTGAGTGGAAGGAAAAAGTGTGGAAGAAAAAAATGCACAACCAACTGAGAGAACCACAGCCTTATGAGGATTGTCAAGCAAAATCGATTCAAGAATTTGAGTAAACTTCACAAGGAATGGACTGAGGCTGGGGTCAAGGCATCAAGAGCCACCACACACAGACGTGTCAAGGAATTTGGCTACAGTTGTCGTATTCCTCTTGTTAAGCCTCTCCTGAACCACAGACAACATAAGAGGCAACTTGCCTGAACTAAGGAGAAGAAGAACTGGACTGTTGCCCAGTGGTCCAAAGTCCTTTTTTCAGATAAGAGCAAGATTTTATTTAATTTGAAAACCAAGGTCCTAGAGTCTGGAGGAAGGGTGGAGAAGCTCATAGTCAAATTGCTTATAGTCCAGTGTTAAGTTTCCATAGTCTGTGATGATTTGTTGTGCAGTGTCATCTGCTGGTGTTGGATTATTGCGTTTAAAAAAAAAAAAAAAAGGAAGCATGAAAGGCTCCAAAATTTCTTGCACCCGTTTACCAAGACATTTTGGAGCACTTCATGCTTCCTTCTGCTGACTAAGCTTTGCTCATTTCATTTTTCCAGCAGGATTTGGCACCTGGCCACACTGCCAAAATCACCAAAAGTTGGTTAAATTACCATGGTGTTGCTGTGCTTGACTGGCCAGCAAACTCACCAGACCTGAACCCCAGAGAGAATCTATGGGATACTGTCAAGAGGAAAATGAGAAACAAGAGACCAAAAAAATGGAGATGAGCTGAAGGCCACAGTCAAAGAAACCTGGGTTTCCATACCACCACAGCAGTGCCACAAACTGATCACCTCCATGCCATGCTGAATTGAGGCAGTAATTAAAGCAAAAGGAGCCCCTACCAAGTATTGAGTACATGTACAGTAAATGAACATACTTTTCAGCAGGCCAACAGTTCACTAAAAGTTTTTTTCTTTTTTTTTAATTGGTCTTATGAAGTATTCTAATTTGTTGAGATGGTGAATTGGTGGGTTTTTGTTAAATGTGAGCCAAAATCATCACAATTATAAGAACCAAAGACTTAAACTATGTCAGTCTGTGTTCAATGAAATTGTTTAATACACAAGTTTTACAATTTGAGTTGAATAACTGAAATTAACTTTTCCACGACATTCAAATTTATTGAGATGCATGTGTATATTACTTCTGTAAGGTATTTTCAGAGTTTCTGTTTGAGGGTGCCCTCCAGTTACGAGTATGAATGAAACACGCGTTGTGTTTTAGCACTCTATAGTGCTTATGCCACATTATTGCAATCAGGAAAATGTTCCTAGGACAATTAGTCCTCAGACAACCACCTTGGTGCATAATTCCTTTAACTAGAACTTCCCAGTGTGCAAGCTTGTTATGCAACAGAAATGCAGAAAAAACGAGTCCATGACTAGGAGAAAACATTTAAAAATGGCCAAGACTGTTGATCTGACAGTCCATGGGCAGGAATACAAAAACGCAAAGTTTAAAGGGGAAATATGATGCATGGTCAAACAAAATAGTTTCACTTTCTCAACGAAACGGTGTTACACACCGCGGCCTTGAATGAGTGGAGGCCGGAGGTCTAGAGCGAGCCACTTCCTAGAGTGAGCGGAGGTGGACCGGCTTGAGAACAACGCGGCCAGCCGATTCCAGCCGATTCTATGTTGGGCAGGACTTAGAAAGTTCTCCTTGAAATTAATGCTTCATAATAAATAAAAAAATTTCTTTAATTTACTCATTACACTGACATCAGTTCAAACTTGTCTCTTTCCTTTCATGCATTACTAATTCTGAAGACTGTACTGGATACTCTTTTCAATGGATTTATGATGAACGGTGACTGAATTGTTCAAAATTTAAATACGACAAAAAGGCTCCATTAATGTTTTATAATGATAGTATTATAATAATTATCTTAAATTAAGATTTAAATTCAATGACAATCTACAGTTCCAGTGAGCAGTTTTATTCTGCAACCAAATCAAGTCGAGTGACGGACAGCAGAAGGTCTGGGAACCTTGGCAGCTTTGAATGGCCAAGGACTACCCAAGAGGCCATAGAACCAACAGATAAAGCAAACAATCACGTTTTGTGTCGCATCATGTTTAGGAGCTTGGAAATATCACCACAATTACAAACTCTTGGATGTGTTCATGACGAGTGGGGCGGGGCCGAGAGCTGTGGGAATGGAGCGAGGCCTGTGGAGTAATTAGAAATGAGCGACACCTGCGCCACTCACCAGTCTCGAGTCCTACGGAGGAGATCCAGAAGGATAAAAGAGGAGTTACGACAGTGATGGACGCGAAAGGACCAGGCCTGGGTTTTATTTTGTGTTTATGTAATTAAAGTTTGTTTTGATTGTTCGTCATTTCCCGCCTCCTCCTTCATGTGACTATGAAGGTTTCTATAGCGTTACATTTGTGCCGAAGATCCCTTTCCGCTGTGGTGAATCTGCGGTGCCAGAGTATGGCAGAGCAGTCTGCCACCGTGGATGGTAAAGTCGGTGCGCTGGAGTGAGTTGCTGGTGGGATGGACAAGCTCGCTGCTGGCCGCCTAGGATGTGGAGGGACGGCTACCGTCCGTGAGGGAGCGGAGTCGCCACCGTTCGCCTGGGGCCGGAGCCTGCTGCCATTCACCATGATGGGGAGGAGCAGGGAACGGGGGACTGCCCGAAACCTGGAGGAACCCGAAACTCCCGTCCATCAGGCGGAGGAGGAGTGTCGTGCCGTCCATTGAAGGCTCAAGTCACAAGGAGGAGATCCGGAAGGATAAAAGAGGAGTTACGACAGTGAAGGACAAGAGGACCAGGCCTGGGTTTTATTTTGTGTTTTGGTTTTGTTTGTCTGTTTTGTGTTTATTTTGTAATTAAGGTTTGATTTGAATGTTCACCGGTTCCCGCCTCCTCCTTCCCATGACTATGAAGGTTTCTATAGCATTACAGTATTTTAAAAAGTTTATGCTGTGAACTTACATATTTCACATACTTTTGATAACTCATCGTTTAGTTGATCCTGATAAGCAATCGTTGTAAACACAATGGCTTTCTTCTTCCATGAGGTGGTTTGGCATCATAGCATCGTTGTTTCCAAGTGGAACATTAAAGAATGCGGCAGACACGTCTCCTGGAAATCCTGATTAATTCAACTAATCCAATGACGACCTTGAAACGCCTGAAGGGTTTCCAATTTTGTGTGCTATATGCATCAGACGTTCAGCCAACGGTCTTGTGGGAGTGACGTCTGAAACTAAGTCAATTGATGCTCGATAAGTGGATCAGCCCAGTCTGTGAACAAATCACTAATACTGGTTTTGTAAAGATCCAATTAAAAAAAAAACTGTTTCCGAATCAGACATCGACATTCTTTCGGAAGCTTGAAAGCTTTCCCCATTCATTGTAAATGCAAAGAAAAGAGCAACCAGAACTATTATTTGAAATATCTGTTGTAACACATAGAAGAAAAATCAATGGCTTGAAGTGACATGACAGCGAGTAAATAAAAGAATTTTAGGTTCTGCGAGAAGAACCTTTACATTTCTTGAAGATGCAAGTAAATAAAATCTCAAACCTTTGTAAGGTTACTAGACCATAGACTTGAAAACACACACACAGGGATCAGTCATTATACACGAGCAGAACCAATGTGTGTAAATTGTAAAATCATTCTTAAGTAAAGAAATTAAACACTGAAAGGAAGATTTTTATGAAAGAAGTGCATTATATATTGGAACATATACACATTAGGTTGAGATAAAAGGATATTAAATCTCTAGGTGCTCTGTGTTCAAGTGTGAGATGAGCAGCAAAGTCATCTGTCACATGATTGGGGTCGCCACCTGGCAAAGATGCACAGATTGGGCATATCTGAAACAAAGAATACATACATATTAATGACGGATTAATGCAACCTCACATTAAGAGGACACATGTTTGTTCATGGTTGTGTTATTTTCATTAAAATTAAAGGTAATAATCATGTGTCTGTAACCAGCAGTCCAAATATATCAGGAGGTGTTGATTTTGTTGAGCAATTGCAGTTTATTATTACAACCAAAAGGCCACTATTATCATTATTTTCCTGTAATGTATCCCTATATCCTCTCTATTTTATTATCCATCTTCCATTCCAGGAGAGCGAGAACATGTTTAACATTTTTAAAGCAAGTGGACTTTGCATTAAAGCACATGAATGATTAGTTCAGAGATTTGGCCTTTTCTCTCAGTGGTTGATGAAAATTCACATCACATTCTGTGTAAATAAGTATAAATTCCTGCAGATGATCGGTGTTTACTGTGAACAGGCTTTATTTTAAACGCAACATTAAACTACCTGACATTGCTGTACAATAGGGCTGGGTTGAAAAAAAAAAAAAATCTCGATTTTAATCTATTTTTATTTTAATGAACCAACATTGATTCTCAAATCCCAAGAATCGGTCTATGCTCGTCAGTAGATGTGTGAACAAAACTGCCGGAAACATTATTTGTAACAAGCCTCCAATCCAAAAAATTATAATAAAATAACAATAAAAAAAATCACAAAAAGCTTTTCGCTTTGTTACTTCTGATATGAAATGGTTTCATCTCTCATATTATGTCAATTGTATTTGTTAAATTCAAAAAATAAATACAGCTTTGGCACTCTTTAAATGCAGCTTGACAGAATGTTGTAGCTACCTTATTTCTAGCATCAGCTTGAAGTACATGCGATCATATTTTACTATCAGTTAATGCACAAAGTAAACATGAATGAACATCAAAATGTGTGTTTAAAGAAACAGTACAACATACCAAAACGTATATCATCATCACCTTTCAACCACAGAAATACATCAATGAAAGTTTGTAAACAATGTCACATAACATTAGCATTTACTTCAGAAAAGCCATTTAATGTCTGTTAAATGTCTGATAAATTGTTTCTATTATCTCACATATGGATGATTTGTATAGTATTAATGTAATGTTAATTTTCTTTTTTAATAAACTTTTATTGTCAAGTGTGACTTAAAAAGTCAATCAAACTGACAACGGCTAGTTTACCCCAGATCTCCAAGTTCTTTCCCTTCCCACACTTAAATCATTTAAAAACACATTAAAATGCAAACATGGGAATTGTTAAATGGAATTTAAATGAATGTGTATTATCAAATACCAGGTAATATCAATAATATCAATTCCCTTTCAGTCAGTAACTCCGGTGACCGACAAATTGGGATCTCACTTCAAGAGACCAATCTACTTCGAGTGCAACTAAATAAGCCAATGCACATTGGCATGCAATGATTGTATCCAGCTGCCGCTGATCACAGTGTGAGCATAAAAAGGCAGCAGATGCAATGCATACCAGCTTTTTGCTACAGAGAGCTGAGTGACAACATCATTCTGCTCAAACCAATGTCTTCAGTGAACTAGGAGTTTAACACACTCTCGGAAGCAATCTGTGTTGGCAATGGTGGTCGTTCCTGTGTCGAGCGGATTGCACACTTCAGGCTGCACTACCCCGTCGTGCTGCAAGTGGCCATCTCCCCTGTGTGCCTCGGCAGATAAAAGAGCATTTCCCTGAAAGAGCCAATTTCTCTAAAAGAGCTCACATGGGTGCATCTTCGTAAAGATGACAGATTGTCTTTTTAAAGATGCCGTTTCACCCATGTGTTTCTGGATGCGGTCGTTACCTGGTGCCAGATGATGGTCACGATCGCTGCCTCATGTGTCTGGGTACTAAACATGCTGAGTTGGCGTTCGTGGATGAATCATAATCCCATTGCGAAAACATAACCATCTCAGAGGATGCATCTCGGAGGCCAAAGGAGCTTGCTGGGCTCTTTTCAAAGAGTGTACCAGCGGTATCCTGTATTGCTCCTCCCTACGTCCATCACTGCATTGGAGGGAGAGCTCTCTGGAGAGGAGGATTAGGCTGGTTCTCAGCACCGCCCCAGTACCTTTCTTTCCAGAGGTGCATGAGGAGCTCCACCAGGTCGTGAATGGCACCTTTTACTGCCAGAAACTGGCTTGCTGGTTCATCCTGCCTCACCACCCTAGATGGTGGTGCAGCAAGGGGGGTATACAGTGATCCTCCTGGTAGAGCAGTTGTTAGCGCTGCAGTTGTGTCCTAAGACAGCCTCCTCCTGGCAGGAAAACCCACCCCACCTCCTGGGCCTGCAGTCATTCCTCTGTTCGGACTGGTGGTGCTTATGCGGCTTGAGGAGATGCTGCTGCCACCTTACACACCATGGCATTACTGCAGGTGTACCAGGCCAAGGCACTGAAGGACCTGCAAGAGCGTGGCAATGATCCGGTATTTCTGAATAACTCCGAACCGCTCCGGAACATGCGCTCCAAGCGACGAAGGTCACCGTGAGTGGCTGTGTCTGGCCGGCATGAGGGATGCCGACATGGTATGGTTCCTCAACACCCCTGTGTCCCAGACCGACCTCTTAAGCGATGCAGTAGAGAGCTTTGCCCAACAGTTCTTGGCTGCACAGAAGCAGACTGAGGCAATTTGACACATCATGCAATATATAGGGAACTGCAGCCTCCACCCGTCTGCTGGCCTCAGAGCCCCAGCCTGCACATCGCCGAGGGCGGCCACCTCACTCATGGTTGATGACACCCAAATTTTTGACAAAAGAGGAGTTTCCTCTGTCTCTGGGTCCCAGGAGGGCACGGAGAGTCTAGAGTCCTGCAACGGGTCACACCTGCATAAAAATTGCTGAAACGGGTGGATTTGTGACATTCCTAAAATTCATGGGTGGGGATGCGGGTGGATAATTACCTCCTTGCAGGCGGGTAGTAGTGTGGATGAAAAATATGTGCAATATTTGTATGTCTAAATTACCATTACACATATGCAACAACAATATGACATTTGGCCCATCACGTCAGCACCACTGCGACAGAGCTGCGAGAGAGACTTTTCCACAGCTGGATTTGTAATTCAAGAATGGACAACGCAACTTAAACCTTGGAATGTGGACAATATCCTTTTCCTGCACAGTAACCTTAAGGGAAAGTAAATGCATAGTTTGTAAGCGACAGGCTTTTTTCTTGGTCTTTATTTTTTCTTCATTAATAGGTCTATTTGCGTATAGTTATCAGGTTCCATAGCCTATTTAGGTGCCGATGGTAGGCTACTTGAATGGCGCAAAACAAAGTGCACTTTCATTTCATTAGCACATTAATGACACTGTCTTAATGTTGAGAGAGGTGCGAGATAAAATAAAGCAATTTAATTGGAATGATTTTAGCGTGTGTGGGCCAAATATTAACGGGTCTGGGCGGGTGCGGATAAAATTTTTATATTATCACGGGTGACGGGTCGGATCTGGTGCTGAACTTTGCGGGTATGGGCGGTTGCGGGTCTCCAAAAATGGACCCGTGCACTCTAAGAGAGTCCTGACCACACTCATCCTTCTCCATTGCCAGCAGGCAGCAGCGGGCGGTTCAAAAGCGTCACCAAAGGGCCTACTCACGCAACCTCTGCCAAACTGTGGAACTAGGTAAGTATTGCAGCGCACACTCAGACCCCTCTTCGATCCACTCACAATACACGTGTTGGGTCCCTGCCTTCTACCACGGTACCCCACTGAAGGTATGGTGGTGGTTCCGTTGGTCCAGCTTGCACGTGGTCTGGGTGCTTGGCTAGTGCTTACCAGCCCATCTCATTGGCTTCTGTGGACCATCAGCCTCGGCTATGTGATTCGGGTTTGCCTGGCATCGCCCTAAGTTCAGTGGGAACCGCTTCATGACAGGGCGGTCGATGCGATAGAGCCGGTCCCTCCAGCCGATATGAATACAGGGTTTTACAGACCCTACTTCATTGCATCCAAAAAAGGTGGTGGGTTACGACCGATCTTGGACCTACGTGTCTTGAACCTGGTCCTTCACCAAGTACGGTTCAAGAGGATGATGCAGAAATGCATCATTAGGAGCCTCTGTCCCTGAGATTGGACTGCAGCATTTTACCTGAAAGACTCCTACATTCATGTGTCGATCGATCTGCACCACAGACCATTTCTGAGGTTCGTGTTCGAAGGGTGTGCATACTAGGGGTGTGCAGCGAAGCCAGTATTTGTATCTGTATCAATCACAAAATTATTCATATCTGTATCAGTATTCAGATAAAACCGGAAGTAGGTGGGGCTTGAACCGGAACTTCGTACAATTATAGTTGCTAAGAACGTTATGGTTTTAGAAACTTAGTTTTTTTTCATAGTCATCACTGAACAAATATGCGGTGTTTAACAAAAAAAAAATATAACTTTTATTCAAATATCGTCTAACAGTCGAAGCTGATACCCGAGTTCGAGTCCTATTTTGGGATCCATAAATATTTAAATTTCTTCTAATTAAAACCGTAAAGGTTCCTATGTAGTTTATAAATATGGAAATCAATTTAAGTAATATCCAGGAAATGCATGGAAAAAGGCAAGTGTAACACTGCTATTTCATTTGCGCTTATTTCATTTATAAAATTTACACTCATTTACTTTAATATAACAATGCAGTAGCAAGTGTGTAAAGGTTTATGTAAATCAACATTATTTCCTTTGGCTAACCGGTTCCTGCGCAGTTTTAAAAAAGTAGGCTACCTATTTCCCTCAAGTAATTTTCAGGTCTAGAAAAGTATGGAAAAAATGAGAACAGAGTATGGAAAAATATTTGTGCTTCGGCTATTTGTCCTATTCAGTGTTTTTAAATTAATTTCTAAAAATAAATTGATCATACAAATAGAGAGCTTTCATGACAAACGTTTAGTAATCGTCTGAACACGACTGAATTAATTCAAGGCGCACTTTTTCAATACGCATAAATCTTGAAGCAGTCTTAAGTCTTTTTTGAACTTCACTAAACAAATGTGCGTGTGCCACTCAAACCAGCAAAAGATAAAGAAGCAAACATGTATGCCTGGTAGAAAATATATCTGTATCGAAGCTGATTATTAGCCTACTCTTGACAGAGCTGGTTTGGTTTTTGAGAGACGTGCAGAGACTGCAATACGGCTGTTTGACTGATGATCATGCAGTGCTTATTCCATTCATTCATTTATCATTTGAAGTGAAGTGAAGTGAAGTGACATTCAGCCAAGTATGGTGACCCATACTCAGAATTTGTGCTCTGCATTTAACCCATCCGAAATGCACACACACAGAGCAGTGAACACACACACACACACTGTGAGCACACACCCGGAGCAGTGGTTAGCCATTTATGCTGCGGCGCCCGGGGAGCAGTTGGGGGTTCGATGCCTTGCTCAAGGGCATCTAAGTCGTGGTATTGAAGGTGGAGAGAGAGCTATTCATGCACTATCCCCGCCCACAATTCCATCCGGCCCGAGACTAGAACTCACAACCCTTCGATTGGGAGTCCAACCCTCTAACCATTAGGCTCCGCCATCTTTGCTCCTCTTTAGCCTATATTTCCTAACCTATAACATTTAAATCATTCCCATTTAAATATACACAAATAGTAGAACATGTATGATGTATTATTTTAGTTGATATTACTCTTGCAAAGCTCTGATTTCTGAGAAATGCACAGAGAGGCAACTGCAATGCAGTGTTTGATATGCACTCTTTTCATTTATAAAGTTTACATTCATTAACTTCTCACACACTTATTATTGCATGACTTTAGGAGGTTTGTGTAAAATATTGCGCTGAACCCTTGGCTCATCTGTTACCTAGCAAAGACCAGACTGTCCTGCAGCCTCAGCCGAATATTCGGGCAGAATTATTCATTATCCGTTATTCGTTTTTGAAGCCATTATCCGTGCCTTTCCGAATAACGTATTCGGCATCAGGCACACCCCTAGTGCATACCAATGCAAGGTCCTGCTCTTTGGGCTGTCCATGTCTCCCCGTGTCTTTGCGAAAGTCACAGAGGTGGCTCTTGTTCCCCTCAGAAAGCAGGCTGTTCAACATCCTCAAATATCTCGACAATTGGCTTTGACTAGCACAGTCTCGGGATCAGTTGTGTGAGCACAGGAACCTGGCACTCCAGCACCTCAGCTACTCGGGTCTTCGGGTCAACTGAGAAAAGAGCAAACTCTCCGGACACAGAGGATGCCTTTTCTCTTTATGGTATTGAATTCGGTAGAACAGACAGCACACCTCATAGAGGAACATGCACGGTCGGAGCTGAACTTCTTTAATTCGTTCAAGGGCAGGACAGCGGTCCCACTGAAACAATTTCAGAGTCTCCTGGGGCATATATCAGCTGAAGCAGCAGTTGCGGCCCTGGGGCTGCTTCATATGCGATCGCTTCAGCACTGGCTTCATGGCCGAGTTCCGAGGTGGGCATGGCAGCACGCTACTCACCGGGTCCAATTTACACTGGCCTGTCACCAAACCTTCAACCCGTGGTCAGATCTTACGTTCCTCTGGGCAGGAGTGCCCCTAGAACAGGTTTCCAGGCATGCTGTGGTTTACATGGATGCCTCCACCACCATCTGCGGGCCACGTACAATGAGCATGCATTGTCAGGGTGTGGTTGGGCCACAAACTGCACTGGCCTAGAGTTGTTGTCTTGCCTTGAACCATCTCAAAAGGGCACTTACAAGGCAAGCACATGCTGGTCTGAACAGAAAACATGGCGTACATGAACAGACAACTGCTCAACCATATGGCTGATGACCTGTCTGGAACCCAGTGGTATCCAATCTCACCAAGTGGGTAGTGCTTTGACAACAGTGACTGGTCTTCTTTTTGCGAGCCCCAGCCTACACCAAAAAGGGGCCACAGGACACTAGAAGAATCAGCATCCATGGCACTTTGGTAGGGATTCCAATTCATCAGTCACCATTGTGTTGTCGAGAGTGACCGACTGAAAGTGAACGTCTTGGTTACGTTTATAACCCTAGTTTCCTGAAGGAGGGAAAGGAGACATAATTTCCCATCGCCACAACTGGTTTACCACCTTCTTAGCGAAATCTTCAGGGAACAATGGTCACATACGTAACCAAGTCATTATGGGAAATTTGGAACCGGGTCTAAAATGGAACTGGTTCTCGATACCCAACCCTAATTACATAGGGTTACTATAGGGCATGTACAAATAAAGCAAATCCCTCTGTGTGAGTTTTCTTAAAGTCTTCAATACATGAAATGGTAAAACAAACGTCTTAATGACCATGTTAAGAAATCTTATATTTGGGGATGAAACAAATCATGATACAGCCTATTGATTATTAAATTTCAAAAGGCTACAATAAAAAAAAAAAGAGCACTGAACGTTGCTGTAGCACCATTGCGTGTTCTACAGGCTCATTGAACAGCGCTTCAGACTGCTTCAAATTGATTTTCTCTCAATGTATAACACACATTTATGTCAAGGAATTGCTTAAGAACAATGCCTACATTATGACCTTTACATAATGTTTTAGACAGTTGTAAGAATGCATGTTTTATCTCACATCTGAAGGATCAGCCCACAATATTATAGACATTGAGAATAATGTATTAAATCACATTTCCCATTAATTCATAGTAAACTATTGTAGTTTCTGGTTGGAATGATTCCCCACAGGAAGAAAAGCCAAAGAACATTATTTGACTTAATATTCAATATAGATTTAAAGGCCGTGTTGCAGGGTTAATTTTTCAATGCAATTTGCTTGTTGGTAATAAACATTTAAACTGTTATCTATTGTATTTTATTTTGTTGGGTATCACAAAACGAAATATACTACGAAAAAGTAGGTACAATCTTACAGCGGTCTCCTTTCCCCCACAATGCATTGCATTACATCACGTTGGGGAGAGAATTTACCAAAGCCTGCCTTGAGAGCATTGAGAGTAGGGTTGCACGATATTGGGGAAAAAATGACATTGCGATATTTTATTTTTCTGCGATATATATTGCGATATGAAATCTAATCACATTTTTTCTTACATACAAAAATGGGGTGGGCACACATACATTATCATTTTAAATTATTTAAACATCGATACCATCGTGTCAATCGATTAATATGCGCGAGGGAGGGAGAGCAAGACAGCGCTTGTGTTGTTTGAAGACGGTCGGTCTCTCTCTCTCACGCGCGCTCTCTCTCTCTCTCTATATCGCTCTCGCTCTCGCTCTCCGGCTATCTCTCTCTCTCTGCCCTGTCAAAACTTTCACTCTATGATGGTTAAGCTGTGCAAATAATCCGCGAATCACATTCGTCAAGGGCCGGGGAGCAGCTGGCCTGTACATGAATAACGGATCAACTACGACAGCCTACATCGCACATCCTGCGATGTGACTATTGTGGATTCGTACATCGCGATATTGATGCTTAAACGACACATCGTGCAGCCCTAATTGAGAGTGACTAGAGAGAGACGAGTAGTAGACGGGAGTATTCAGTGCAGATTATAGATAAATATATAGATATATATAGATAGATAGATAGACCGAAAGACAGATAGATATCGACCAACAGCGACCAAAACGCACTCACTTCCCTACAGCACAAGCTTTCCAACGCAGTTTCCATGGGACGGCACCCACACAAGCACCTGCCAAACACAGCGAGACACAAGCTGCTACGTTTGCAACAACATTTTCACCGGATAAAGAGATAAACGCTTAGAAATGTCCATATAGCTAGCATTATGCCTTCTATTTCTAGATGACAAAGAGAAAGTTTACCAGTTCTACAACACTATGCTAAAGGTAACCAGAACTTATCTGAACTAACTACCACTGCCACTAAATGTAAAGAAAACGTAGATTTTTCACTCGGTGCTATTCAATGACAGTAAAAAATATGTGTCATTATTGTGCACTGCTGCTCGTAGACTAGCTCCAGTGCTCATTGCTGCGATGCTAAATGATACCAACTCACCAGGACACTTCACCAACTCTCCTCGGACCATGCATTTAATTGGCTTTGACGGACATCAGTTTCTTGGCAATTCCTCATTTGCCCTCTCACGTCTGGCTGGTTCGAAATTACACGGCTGCGGGCCATCATACATGTTGGCTCTTGCCACCTCTTCTTCATCCCAGTCAGTCGCTTTAACGTCAGTTCTGATGCTGCGTTCCAGGCAGGTTTTTGAGCTCGTAATCCCCATTTCATACCATGACTACCGACTCTGTACTGTTCCAGGCAAGTTACGGCAAACTTTCTGAGCGCAAGGAATTGTAGCTATATTATTTATTTTATTGCAATGTTAAATTGACCTAAAATAGTTTTTTCAATGTGTACCACTTGCATAAACACTGCATCCGTAGGCAGTATTATTCGAAGGGGCTGCCATCGTTGTTTTGCGTGCTGTGTGACCTCGGAACTCGGAGTACATCGATCTAGTACGAGGTCATGGGTGGGAAGTCATGGGTTTGACTGCCTTTCCAGTGCACTTTCACGGGTTTAAGGTTGGAAAAATGAGTTACGGGTTGCCTGGAATGCGGCATCATACTAGGCTGAGGCTACCTTTCCTCTAATTCTCCCCAACGTGACGTCATCACTGAGTTGCATAAAAAAAACTTTAATATCAAAATTTAAGACCATTTTTGAGAAATTTTTAAAATGATATACATATCTTGAGTGATTTATGTACCCATTAATCGAAAGTGGTGGTTAACCTGCGACATGGCCTTTAAAAGTATCAGTAAAATCGGTGTCCCATTTACTGAGAGAGACACTATATGACATACATACATATATATATATATATATATATATATATATATATATATATATATATATAGACAGAACTTAGTGAAGACTAATTCATTTACACAATGTATTTCTTATTTATTGTAGTTTTTTCCTATAACTACTATGTAATTAGTTTCTTGTTCTTATTTCATCACTGACTGTATATTTATCTCAAGTGAGCTTGAGTTTTTTTATTAGTATAATTTTCTTGTATTAGTTTGATACTGACATTGGTGACAAGGATTATGGAAATTATATGGTATCAAAGATCTTAATATCATAAAAAACCTTTTTTTATATCATCGTTTTAATTTTATTTATATCGTGACATAAGATTTTGGTCATGTCGCCCACCCCTATTGTCACATGTAAAAGACTATTTTTGTGCAGCTGGTAATAGAAGGACTTTCGATCCTGCTACCACTGCACTTTGGATCAAGTGAATAAAGGCTCCGTCTGGCACGCTTCAAACCAGTAGCGCGGTTTCATTCCGCTTTTGCCACTTAAACTTTATACTGAAAATTTATCAAACTCTTGTTAGTTTTATAGAGGAAAGTTTTATTGTGTTATCGCCCAGCACTACATGTCAACGATTGTATCAGTCATGTGCATTTAGTTTTAATGTTTAAATAGTTTCATTTAAAGCTGCAGTAGGTAACTTTTGTAAATCTATATTTTTTACATATTTGTTAAACCTGTCATTATGTCCTGACAGTAGAATATGAGACAGATAATCTGTGAAAAAAAAATCAAGCACCTCTGGCTACTCCCAGTAGTCCTATTGCCATTTGCAGAAAGCCATCCGCTCCCGGTAAGAAACAACCAATCAGAGGTCCGGTCCGTAACTTTGTTTGTGTTCAAAATGTAGAAAAATGTATATAATAAGCGAGTACACCATGAATCCATTTTCCAAACCGTGTTTTTAGCTCGTCCTGAATCACTAGGGTGCACCTATAATAAGTGTTTATATTCGGACTATTTTAGATTGCTTCGGGGGTACCGCGGCGGAGTAACCCAGTACCTTTGTGATTCTTCATAGACATAAACAGAGAGAAGTAGTTCCGGCTAATGTTCTTCCGCAAGACGCAAGCAGTTCTGTTTATTAACCGATAGAGCGTCAAAAGTTCCCTACCGCAGCTTTAAGTTTTAATTATTAAAGTAATTTTTGCTAGAGTGAGCAAGACAAACTCTTCTGATTGGCTGTGATTTGTGGTTGATTTTGTTATATCTAGTGTGGACAAATAATTTTTATTGGCTTGTCACTGGAATCTTATCACATCTTATTTAATCAAGACACAGTGTAAAACACACGATTTCAACAAAGACAGCATTTGTACTCACCACCTCTGTCGAGGTCTCTGCATGCTCTGAGGTCACGTGCTCCTGTAGAGATGTTTCCGTGTAGCCCATTTTACCACAGTAAGGACAAGTAAACGACTGAGGCTGCTCTACTGAGAATGCCTCCCCCCCATAATACAAGTCTGCAGAGAGTTGAGATAAGTCAAACAGGCAGTTGCTTTATTTACCTTCACCATCATTACAAAGATCAGGGCTCAACAGTCAGGATGGTCTGTCCACATTCTGTAATGTTTTGAACATTACAATAAAAAGTTTTTAGAAAGAGATTTTCATGTAAAGCTGTATAATATTAAACTAAATGGAAATTGAGATATTAAGCTTTTCTGTGATATATATTGTGATATATATATACCAATCCTATAAAATATTGGAACTATAAGACAAGTAATAATAGTGAATTTATTGTGATTATTATTACATAATATTAAACAAGCTAATATATTACATAATATATTAAACAAAATAATATATTGTCATTTTTAACTTCTGTATTTAATTTTTTTAAATAGAAATAATTTATAACATACAAATGAATTAATCATGGTCTTTTGAAAAATTAATATTCGTCTTATTTCTTTTAAACATTTAACCATAAAACTTTATTTTGACAAGTCGCCTGCAAAATTATACTAATATACATACAACACAGCAGCTGAGCCATATAAAATTATTATGTGTTAATAAAGTGTGAAAAGAATGGCATTATTGGACATGACGGCTTACCAAAGTCTACCCTGGTTAGTATGCACTGCATTGGGTGCTCCGTGGTGTGTCTAGTTGTTGTGGCTCCACTTTCGTAGCAAGATGCACAAAGGTCGTAGTCGTAGCAAATTAAACACTTGTATCGGCGCCCTCTGAAGTTCCCTTTTAAACACGCATCACAGCTCACACCTGTGGGAGAACATGGAGGCATTTAACTCAGAACAACAGCAAAAGCCTCTATGAAGACAGGGTCCTTCTGGTTAGTTTATATCCATTAAAAAAAAAAAAACTCAACATCAACATTTCACATGACTCGCAGACACCAGGGTAGAAAACTTATCCAAATTAGTGTCTGAACAAATGATTAAGGACATGGCATATATTTGTGACTCTCTCTCTTTGAGGGAGCAATAATCCACACTATTACAATTAAGTTTATGCAATTAAGCAAAAAACACTAAAGCTATTTAATCATATCATCAGGTCCTACTGCATATTGTAATAAAGCTGATATTGACAATTAAGTTAAGCGTAAATCTAATCCAGGGTTGTACAAAAGTATAAAAACACACACAGCAGTGAAAACACATACAGCAGCAGTGAACACACACCCAGCGCAGTGGGGAGCCATTTATGCTGTGGCACCCAGGGAGCAGTTGGGGATTCAGTGCCTTGCTCAAGGGCACCTCAGTCGTGGTATTGCTGGCCAGAGAATCGAACCCACAACCTTGGGGTTTGTAGTCAAACTCTTTAACCATTAAGCCACGGCATCCCCATGTAATCCTCGTATGGGGGACATATCAGATATTAAACTGATAAAAACAGATAATACACTCAATCTTATCTAAAAGGCAGAGAAGTGGTCTTCTGCCTAGTGGTCGACCCATATGGGACTTTTAATGGTCGATGCCCCAAAAAGTCGGAAGACAGCTTCATCAGAGAAAATAAAACACCAGTCTTCTGCTGTCCAATTCATGTAGTTCCTGAAGAATTTCAGTCTGTCCTTGAGGTTTTTCTTGGAGAAAAGTGGCCTCTTTGCTGGCCTTCTTGACAACAGGACGTTGTCCAAAAGTCTTGGCCTCACTGTGCATGCAGATGCCCTCACGCTAACCTGCTGCCATTCCTGAGCAAGCTCTGCACGATCCATTAAATGGTTTCAGGTGCAATATTCTTTGTAGCAATTTCCTTAAATGTGAGGCCATTTTGATGCAAAGCAATGATGACTGCACATGTTTCTTTGGAGGTAACCATTAGGGGTGCATGATAAATATCGGCTGATAATTAATGTGCATCTTGTCAGTCATGCCGGTTCTCTAATCAGCGGTAAATTCCATCAGGTGGGTGATTTCACATAGAGCAGCTGTTACTAACACAGAGCCATTGTTAACTGAAGAGCTGCGCAAATCCACGTTCATTATCAGCATGGAATTGCACAGCTTGTCAGTTAACAACGGCTCTGTGTAGTAAGTTTTGTTTCCCAACTGTTTACATTCACTTGATAGCCTATATACCAATGTTATCTTGATAGCCTATATACCAATGTTACCAATATATCAATGTTTAGTATAAATTGACTTTTTATGTGAATACTCATCAAGATATAATTTGACAATTTTTGTATGTATTTGGCCATTTATGCACAAAAAGGTGCAACACAGCTTGATTCTATAGAGGTGCACACTCAGATGCTTTCAAACTTTCAAAACCACATCCATCTGTTCATTAAAGCTTAAACCATTCCAGTCTTACATTCACCATCCCTAGAAATGTTTGTGATCAACTGAAGGTGAAGATCAAATCCCAAATTATACAGAGCTTCCCTGAGACTGCTCAGTCAATTTTAGTATGGGTAATATTTGAATTAGAATGCAGCCTCAAGTCTAAGTGCATCCAAAAGAATGAGACACAAAGCAGACAAAAGCTTCTGACAACAATCTACACAGAGAAATTGCTGTCATGTACCACTGGGAGGAATTAACACAGGGAAGTAATTCCAGATTCAAATAATGAAATGCTTAGCTTGTAAAATTTAATCAGATAGCCTCTTAGTTCCCGAGAGGAAATATGTAGCCTAAGGGATTTTCAATGGCCAGTACTGACTACATTTTTAGTCTCATATTGTGGTTTCACATTTCTTAGTGTTAAAAATTATGTTTGGTAAGTTATAACTAGCATTTTCTTTTCTGAACTGCCAAATGACCTCTGCGGTCTTTTCACAGCAGAGTCCTGCAAACAAACCAAACTACACATTTAAACTAAACCACAAGGAAAGATCTCCATTTGCTCAAACTCAAAAATCTGGAATGGGATTTCTATGCATTTCAGCTTCCCCTTCGTCATTAAGAAAAAGAAAAAGAAAAATAATACACTCCAGTGTACTATACTCCAGCGGTTCTCAGGGTTTTTGACTCCAAGGTCCTCCACTGTCCACCACAAGGCACTACTAAAATTTGAGAACACTACTAGTTTCTGTAAAATTATTTTTGCAAGGTTCCCACTCTTTTTAACCAATGAATTTACAGCAGTCGTATGTGATTTAAAAAGAGATTCAACGAAATGAAAATTCCACGCCAAAACTGAAAATTTTGGTTGCACTTGGCAGAAAACCAAAACCTGACATGCCTTTTAATAATTATTTGTTTTATTAAATAACAAAATCATTTTGTAAGACTTTTTAATTTAACTAAATTGTAAATATACTGTATAAAAAAAAAAATAAGCCAATAAAATAACCATTTTATGGATCATCAAGGTTTTTTTTTTATATATACCATCATAAATATTGTTATTGTAAATATTCTTATAATATCGTGGTATAATATTAAGGCTATACCACCCACCCCTACTGTGCTGGGTCATGTGTTTTGGAGTAGATGTGGCTTTAGAGAATGATTAACAGGTAGATTGGGATCCTATGCTTTTAAAGATAGCTTGCTATTGCTAGCCTCTCCAAAATGCCTGTAGCATGATATGGAAATTGTATCTAAAACTGCTCAAACAATTTATATTACAGCAGTATTATGGACTTCAACAACTAATTTTCAAGCACACCACCTATCAGTGTACAGCGCAGACGTATGATTGTCTTTCAATTACTAGAGCAAAGTTGTGTGGCACATTGGCAGGGGCTGTCCGTCTCACCTGCTTGCATCATTTGCCAGATCACATTTGATCTAGATGTAATTAATGTAAAATGCATCATAGCAGCTTTCCCTATCAAGCACACACAAAAACACCTTCAAATAGCCAAGAGTAACAGTTTAAAAATAATGTCAAGAGACTGTCAGCGCTGTAGTCGACATGTCTCCCGAGAGAATCAAAACAGCTCCATGGCTACAGGTGAGCTTGAGGGCTTCCTTCATTCACTGGTCTAATTTCTCAGTATGGAGGTTTTGAGTTTAGTTTTCACTCAGAGCAAAATGCAGCCTGTAACACTGGTGCCATGACCCAGATGAGTGGCTGCAACAACTAATTGATAAAATTGATTATTATCGATAATGAAAATCATTGATAATGATTACACTTTTAGTTAATGGTCATATCATTATCTCTAAATGTCACAAATTCAGATTCCTAAAATATTTGTGTTTTGTCTTATTACAGGTGATCTAATAAATTGTTAAGCACTGTATGTTTTCATAGCATTCAGTTGGCACATTTGTTTTAAGGACATTGGACAGAATGTGGAATAGTGTGTTTTTGTCAGGAAATTTTAAATGAAGAAAATAGGGGTTAATTGATCAAATTATCGGCCAATTAATTGATTACCAAAATGATCGTAAGTTGCAGCCCTAAACATAATGCTCCAAATTTTTATTGTGACAGATCAAATTTAATTCCACATTGATGTGTTAAGTTGCTTTAAACACTTTAGTTGAACAATGTGCTTGCAGTGTGCCAAGGTTCAAATCCTAGAAAATACATAAACTCATGGATTCAGAATTTGGAGAAAAATGTAATCTGACAAATTATAAATGTAAGTGGTGTCTTGGTATCCATATACAGTCCGCACAAGTAACTACTGTAATAAAACTGGTTACAAAAAAAAAAATTATATTCTCATACTAAATTTAATAATTTCATGTAATAGACAAATATTATAAATGCATTTTTGTTAATCAAATTTATGTTGCTGCTGTTATAAGGAACATGGTTCTAATAAGATCTGAAACGACCCCAGATGGCAGTGGTTCTCAACCAGGGGCCACTAAGGGGCCTCGGAAAACTTTTTTTAAACATATCTAAATTAATAAATTATTAATAATACATTAAAATAATGAAACTCTAATCTAAATTAAAATGTCCAATATCCCACTCAGTAACTACAGTTTTCATTGAAGAACATACAGTCTTTACAGCAAATGAAATCATGAAATTTCAATAAATTGTGGTTGACTAATTTAACATATAAAAACTCAGTTTCTGTTACTAAAACAAGTTTGAAAACAAGCAAAAATCATGTAAATATATATATATATATATATATATATATATATATATAACCCATTTAGAAGAGGCTTCAAACATTGTGTTGGACAGTACAAGGATCATAATCAAAACCATTGGTCTCGGGTATGGAGTGTGCAAAATTTGAGTATTAATAATTATTAAGTCTGCTGGGTGGGACAAAAGGAAGAAAACACTGTTAAATATGGTGCAAATCAATTAAATCGAGACAAATCTGTCATACAAAATCATAATATTTCATGTACTGTTTTGTGTTCCAAAACCCTATATGCTAAAATGATAATTAATAGTTACAGGTGCTGGTCATACAATTAGAAGGTCATCAAAAAGTTGATTTATTTCACAAATTCCATTCAAAAAGTGAAACGTGTATATTACATTCATTCATTACACACAAACTGATGTATTTCAAATGTATATTTCTTTTAATTTTGATGATTATAACTGACAACTAAGGAAAATTCCAAATTCAGTATCTCAGAAAATTAGAATATTGTGAAAAGGTTCAATATTGAAGACACCTGGTGCCACACTCTAATCATCTAATTAACTCAAAACACCTGCAAAGCCTTTAAATGGTCTCTCAGTCTAGTTCTGTAGGCTACACAATCATGGGGAAGACTGCTGACTTGACAGTTGTCCAAAAGACGACCATTGACACCTTGCACAAGGAGGACAAGACACAAAAAGTCATTGTAATAAAGGCTGGCTGTTCACAGAGCTCTGTCCAAGCACAATTAATAGAGAGGCGAAGGGAAGGAAAAGATGTGGTAGAAAAAAAAAAAGTGTACAAGCAATAGGGATAACCGCGCCCTGGAGAGGATTGTGAAACAAAACCCTTTCAAAAATGTGGGGGAGATTCACAAAGAGTGGACTGCAGCTGGAGTCAGTGCTTCAAGAACCACTACGCACAGACGTATGCAAGACATGGGTTTCAGCAGTCGCATTCCTCGTCATAAGCGTCTAAAGACAAAAAGGACTAGACTGCTGCTGAGTGGTCCAAAGTTATGTTCTCTGGTGAAAGTAAATTTTGCATTTCCTTTGGAAATCAGGGTCCCAGAGTCTGGAGGAAGAGAAGAGAGGCACACAATCCACGTTGCTGGCGGTCCAGTGTAAAGTTTCCACAGTCAGTGATGGTTTGGGGTGCCATGTCTTCTGCTGGTGTTGGTCCACTGTGTTTTCGGAAGTCCAAGGTCAAAACAGCAGTGTACCAGGAAGTTTTAGAGCACTTCATGCTTCCTGCTGCTGACCAATTTTATGGAGATGCAGATTTAATTTCCAACAAGACTTAGCCCCTGCACACAGTGCCAAAGCTACCAGTACCTGGTCTAAGGACCATGGTATCCCTGTTCTTAATTGGCCAGCAAACTCGCCTGACCTTATCCCCATAGAAAATCTAGTAAGATGAAGATGAGATATGCCAGACCCAACGATGCAGAGGAGCTGAAGGCCACTATCAGAGCAACCTGGGCTCTCATAACACCTGAGCAGTGCCACAGACTGATCGACTCCATGCCACACCGCATTGTAGCAGTAATTCAGGCAAAAAGAGCCCCAACTAAGTATTGAGTGCTGTACATGCTCATACTTTTCATGTTCATACTTTTCAGTTGGCCAAGATTTCTAAAAATCCTTTCTTTGTATCGGCCTTAATATTCTAATTTTCTGAGATACTGAACTTGGCATTTTCCTTAGTTGTCAGTAATAATCATCAAAATAATTTTTTTTTAAAAAACATTTTAAATATATCAGTCTGTGTAATGAATAATTCACTTTTTGAATGGAATTAGTGAAATAAATCAACTTTTTGATAATATTCTAACTATATGACCAGCACCTGTATATTTGTGCTTTTAACTCACTCTCACCCATCATCCATGTGGTTCATAGATGAATTAATGGACTTGTCTAGTCATATCTAAAATAACAACTGTATAAAATACAGTCAATCTATGATCAAATGTTAAGCATTAATTGCAGAATCCAGGTCCTCTATTCATACGTCAGAGTGAATCTGCCATTGAGCTTGAATCAAAGAGCTGAACAGCTGCCAAACTGTCACCAATCCAGATATTATGGCAACAATTATGTGAGGTGTCACACAGCACTAGGATCCACTTATTGAAAGCTACTCTCAAGCACAATGTGATGTTTGCAGTCAAACTAGACGCATATGTAAGCAGCCTTCATTCACAGGCAGGTGACAGCCGCCGTCTTGAAAACTAGAGAGCTGCAAACCCTGCAAACGAATTTGAGAATCACAGACAGGCACAAATGATGCACAGACATGCTGTCTAGTTAGGCAGCTCACTAAGATTTGAAACAGACACAAAAGGCAAGCACCTAACAAATGTCTGAACAAAATGATACCTTAACCTGTTTTGAGTTACTTATATATCAGTTAGATTCAGTCAAATCTAAAATAGTAAAACAACAACAATGTTTTATTGAACAGTGAAACAAAGTAGTATTTGCAGTATTATTAATATAATTAATATAAAATATTACTACCATTTAATATATCACTGTACCATATAAACACGGGACTTTTATTAAAAGTAAATGAAAGAGAGAAACGCACCAGGCATTACAAGACAGCTAAAACGCGTTACAAAATGTACTGAGGAAGTACCATGGTAAAAGTCCACTGCACAATGTCCAAAAACATAGTATTACCATGCTACTTTGTACAGAAGATTATGGTAATACAGCGGTGATGACTTAATGACATAAATTATGACAGACCCAAACCGACACATCAACGCAATGTCTGTGGCGCGTTATTAAATTTCTTAGGTATTCGTTTTAAAATAACAGTCCTGACTGAAGTTCTGCCGACTTTGAAGTGCACTCAAGTGCACCCAAAGTGACTTTTAACAGAACAAATGTGTCTGAAGCCTCATGATCAAACCGCGACTTGAATGCAGAATCTCTTCCTTGTATCCAAACATACTGGTTTGACTAAATAATGAAAGTCTCCACAAAGGGAGTTAAAAATATAAACGACTTTCCAGAAATAACTGATTTAAGATTCGTAAGTAATCACGGCTATGGCTTCACGGACACCGGCTAATGCTAAATTCAGACGTGCAAGTCATTCACTTGTGCTGGCCTGAAACATGACATGCCTGAAGACGGATCTCACACACACACTGACATGAGCTCCAGAGCGGTCACACTGAGCTCTGCCACCAGTTCAGGCCCTCGGTCGTCATTCTAGGAGGGAAGGGTAACTTAAAGCAGAGAGCTTTAAAAAAATAAGTGTCTTAAATGAGGCCCAGCCGAAGCCATGACCTCTCCACGGGCTGCCTGCGGGAACAGTCTCACAATCAGCCCCGCGGCCGAGCGAGCCGCACAAGGCCCGGCCTAGCACACAGGCCCAGTGCGATATCACACCAAGCGGCTCACAGAAAACGCCCTGTGCGACACCGACGCAGTGTGAGCACATAAAAGGTTGCAAAATTCACGGCGGCCGCCATGATGAGTTTTTCCCAGTTCATTTGAATTGAAAACATGGCAACCCCGCGGTCAGCACTGGCCTACAATTCAAGGCAACGACGCAGCGATCGGCGGTTTTTTCACACCTACCTTCATGTCGGGACATCCTACAGACAGTGACACAGCCCCTCCTCGGGCTCCCTGACGTCTATGAGTCGGAAAGGTGCCGCTAAAAACGAAATAAAAGTGGTACGCGGTCTTTCTTTCCTATTTTGTCTCTTGAAGATGGATCCGGGGCTTACTTCTCTCCGCTTCCCCCTCCCGGTCTGTCATCAAGCGCCTGTGTGTGTGTGTGTGTGTGTGTGAGAGATGCCGCGGACGCGGTCTGCCAGTAGGGGGCGCAATACTCATCTACTTCTTCTTCTGTGGTGTTTGAAGGGCGGTAAACTCGTGTGGTAAACTCGGATCGACGAATATGGGCTCTTCTAGTGTTGACATCGCCATCTACAGTAGCTGAAGGATATTTTTATTATTCAAAACGTAGAAATACAGTAGACCCCAAATTACATTACCAGTACAAGTTTTTGAACATGAATAATTATCTTCTGCTCACCAATCCTGCATTTATTTGATTCAAAATACAGCAAAACAGTAATACTGTGAACTATTTCTTTTCTATTTCTTGCTTTCTATTTAAATACGTTTTAAAATGTTATGATTTCAAAGCTGTTTTTTAGCACAATTACTTCAGCCTTCAGTGTCACACGATCCTTCAAAAATCATTATAATATTCTGATTTGCTGCTAAATTTTTTTATTATTATTATTATGTTGAAAAACTGTGTAGAATGTTCCGTGTCTCATTGATGTATAAAGTTCAGTAAAACACTATTTATCTGAAATAGAACTCTTTCGTAAGATTGTAAATGTCCTTATAATCACTTTTGATCAATTTAAAACATCCATGCTAAATAAAAGTATTAATTTCTATAATTTATACCCCCCCCCCCTAAAAAAAAGTATATAACATATAACAATAATATTTATTTATTTATTTTAGCAGCAAATCAGAATACTAGAATGATTTTTAAATGACCATGTGACACTGAATACTGGAATAATAATAAAAAAATCGGATTTGAAATCACAAAAATAATAACATTTAAATATATATTCAAATAGAAAGCCGTTTTTTGATAAGTACTGACAGATAAAAATCACACACACACACACACACACACTAAAACTGATTAAAAGTAATTGCAAAAATGTCAGACTTAAAGTTCGTTCTGAGAAAAATTCTAACATCTTTTGTTTACAGGTAATTTGATATTTTATTGCAGTGACTCATATTTTTAGTAAGTGTGGGCTAAACTTGTCCTTAAACATTTAGGGCAACTGTAGTTTGAAACTACAATAAAATAATTCTAATAATTGATAAACCAATAAAAACTGTACAAAATACACAAGGGTTAAGTCTTCCAAGTAGGCCTACAGTGTGTGTTCATAAATTATTGTGTGTGGGTGTGTGTATGAATATGGAAAATATGTTTTTAAAAAAAATAAGTTTTTACCCTTTCCAAAAGTATGGGTTAAAAACTCTGGCTATAGAGTATTATATCAACCAGCTACATATAATTAAAAATATATATGCTAAAATATTAAAATTACTTAATAAATCACACCCATTCAGAACTTACAGTTCTCCAGAAAATTGATTTCTTTTTTTGCATTCTTTATTTCTGCAATTCATATTCAGTGCTATTTTACTGACATTGTTCAGTCCTTAGACATATAAACAGGCAGATAAACAAAAGTTGACACATTAATGTCATGTACAAAGTGACCGTCAAATGGCCAATCTCCAATCTCATACTGTTAATTAGTCAGCGAGTTTTATCTGTAAAATACAGTGCATTTAAAAAGACAATTGCAGCAGTTAAGATAAACATTCCTACATGCAAAACATGAACCCCTGTATATCCACATTACATTCCTTACATGTGATTATCAGATTATCAAACAGCATTCCCTCATACCATACACTACAAGCATGCTTTAAAGAATATTAAATAGGTTCAAAAAACTCCTCCATGTTCTTCTATGTACGTTTAAAACTCCTTGTAAAAGCACTGAATTTTGAGATGAATTAGATTACAAGTAATTTAGATAAAAAAAACTGATTTGAATTATTTTAAAGGGAGATTCCTAAATTATCTCGACTTTCTATGAGATGGTCACAAGTCTATACTCCAAATGAAGAACAGTTTGGGACGAGGGAGTGCTTTTCATTGTCATTTTTGTGTTAGATAGGCATAACATCCTGTTCTCAACACAGGTTTCGATGAAAGAAGAAATCACCATATTTGTATTTAAACAAAGCACATTATACTTGTTGTCTAAGTTTAAAACAATTTGTTAATTAACATCTAAAATGTTAATTTTGACTCATGAAGTATTAAAACACGGTATATGATAAGGCATTTTCAATTTGTAGCTTATGAAAAGGTTCAGGTCAATGTCCACATCTTTTCTCTACCAGTTATGTAAAAATAAAAATAATAAAAAATGAACAAATAAAATAATTTCAATAAAAAGCAGCACAAAGCTAAAAAGCAACATATGTCCTATGATAATTTGGCAATTATTGGCAAAAAAAAAAAGCATGATAATATAAATATTAAGTACCAAAGATGAAATTATCATCTGAAGATATTTGGTTCTTCTCATTACCATCCACTGATGTTCATTCACTGTACAAAATCAGAAGTTATGGACTTATCAGATGTTGGCATGGGATGGCAACTGGCTGAGTCACAATGTGGGATGTTTCTATAGACAAACAAGTCCGCATGCAAACAAAGCCCATCGTTTCTGTCCTTTATGAGCCCCACCGCGAGAAGCAAGGTTCCTTTCATGAAGGGAAGAAGTCTGAGTTCCAGTGAGGCTCTGAGGAGATCTAAGAGCCTTCATTCTGAATCTGAGGCTGTGCAGAGCCTGGCTCATCCTCTGCGGTCTTCTCTTTGATAGAGGAGGGGCTGCTGTGGCTTCCTGCGCTGCCCAATCGAGATGAAGCTACCACCGCTTTGACCGCTGCCTGTGGAAACATAAACATAGATGTGTGCATTGTTTTTAAAAGTGGATAACTTTTATATTAAAGCGCATTTTGCTGATTATTATTTGATAATGTTTTTTTTTTATTATTGATGTTAAATGAATGGTTCCCCAAAAAAGGACATTTCCTCAAATCTCACCCTCAGGCCATCCAAGATGTTTCTTCGTCGAAAATAACTTGCTCACCCATAGAACTTCTGTAGTGAATGGGTGCCGTCAGAACAGGTGATATAAAACATCACAATAACCCACAAGAAATCCAAACGATTATAGTACATCAATTAATGCCTTCTAAAGAAAAAAGCTGCAAGTTTGAGAGAAAAATCAACCCTTTAATAATAAACCTTTATTAATGTGTTGTAACTTTAAAACATCTTTTCTGGTGAAAGTATGTCTCTATAAACCAAATGAACACTTCCTCAAATGAAAAAGTCAAATCAAAATCCAATGACATATTAGTTTAGAAGTGTTTTCACTTGCAAACTGTGTTTGATCTGTGCATAATTCTCACCTGATTTAGACAGCAATATTATGGATAAAGAGCTGGTATTTTAGCTGGAAACTATGCTTTGCAGTTAAAACCATCTTAAAGCTGCGGTAGGTAACTTTTGACGCTCTAGCGGTTAATAAACAGAACTGCTTGAGTCTTGCGGAAGAACATCATAGCCGGAACTACTTCTCTCTGTTTATGTCTATGAAGAATCACAAAGGTACTGGGTTACTCTGCCGCGGTACCCCTGAAGCAATCTAAAATAGTCTGAATATAAACACTTATTATAGGTGCACCCTAGTGATTCAGGACAAGCTAAAAACACGGTTTGGAAAATGGATTCATGGTGTACTCGCTTATTATATACATTTTTCTACATTTTGAACACAAACAGTCAACACAAAAAGTTAGGGACCGCAGCTCTGATTGGTTGTTTCTTAACAGGAGCGATGTATTTTCTTCAAATGGCAATAGGACGACTGGGAGGAGCCAGAGGAGCTTGATTTTTTCACAGATTATCTGTCTCATATTCATAGTCAGGACATAATGACAGGTTTAACAAATATGTAAAAAATATATTTTTACAAAAGTTACCTACTGCAGCTTTAATGATGAATTTGTTTAGTACAAACAAGCAGCTTTTTGCTTCACAAGATGTTAACTGATGGACTGGAGTCGTGTGAATAACTTGTGGATTATTGTGATGTCTTTATCAGCTGTTTGGACTCTCATTCTGACGGCACCCATTCACTGCAGAGGATCCACTGGTGAGCAAGTGATGTAATGCTTAATTTTTTTAATCAGTTTCCCTGAAGAAACAAACTAATCTACATCTTGGATGGCTTGAGGGTGAATAAACGTTAAACTAATTTTCATTTTTGAATCATGCCTTTGAGGAAAAGTCTGTAAGTAGTAGAATCAAGTATAGTAAAAAATAACTAGATATTTACATTTTCTGAAGACGTGTGAGTGGTGCTTGCTTGTACAAAATGTTGGATTTTTTTTTTTAGGTTTTTAGTATGCTAAAAGGTTTTTAGTATGCTGCTATGTGTCTGCTAAGTTATTCTGGATGGTTGCTTGCTTACTGGCCTGAATCAAAAGATCCTATTTCTATATATTCTGGTCTCTTTGGTATAAGTCTAATGGGACTTTTTTTTTGCCCAGAACAAAGCTTTGAGGTTTTAATACGTTTAATTTATGAACATATTTAAAGTTTTCAATTCAGTAAAGCTTGACATAAGAAATAATAATAAGATAGATCATATAAAAGTTAAAAGGAACAGTTTATTGAACCTTTAGGCAAAAGTATAAACGTATAGAAAAAAAAAATCTTTATAAAAATATAGACTACTTACATAAAATGCATGGAAATATCAGTTGTCACTATATCTCCCAATAATATGCCTCAGTAAGATTATATTTAAATGCTTAGTTTCATGATTAAAGCTCTATAGTTTTTATTGTGGGAGGAAAGGCATATAATGCAATGCAATACAATGAGGATTGAGAGATGTATAAATAAATGTTCCACAGAAGTCTACTCACATTTTAACATGATTTTTCTAAAAATGATTATGTATGGATAATCAAGAAAGCCTTCTGTTGCTTCAGTCCAGTAAGAGTTCATCTTGAAATATTACTAGTAAGAGTTCTTACATTTACTTTATACAATTCTGTGAAGATTTCAGGGCACTAGACCAGAGGGGGACCCAGACAATCATGTTAATAATTTAGAGGCCTTAGAAATTTGTGCATCAAATATAATACAGCAGGCTTTACAGGGTCAAAACCTTCATGACAATGTGCCATTTAGCCAAAATCCTCAAACCTTGAGTTTTCTACGAGCATTGAACTCCAGGAGTTTCTTCTGAGCCGTGTCCATATGGGTGAAGTTAACAGCCTTTCCAGTCACCCAGGGGTGCTGCAGCGCCTGCTGTGTCGTCAGCCGTTTCTTTGGATCCTGGACAATCAGCTTTTTCACCTGTGGAGCCAAGAAAGATGAGTAACACTTTCAGTACACTTCTGTAACAGTATATACATGTAGATCAAAAATCAGTAGATACCCAATATACTGCAAAACATGCAAAATCACTGACAGGAAGAGATGTTTCTGATTGGCTAAATGTTTTTATCAGTTTAAAAAAAAGAAGTACTGTTTCCTCCTTTTTCTTCTGTATCCGTAAAGATGTGTTTTTGGTGATTACAAGTGGTCAGCACTAAACGCAGGGTGGGCTTTTTCATCATATTGTGTGTCAACTACTAGGATTCTTTGTTGTTGCTGTTAAAATGCATCCGTGGTTCCATTAAGAACCTTTATCAGCCATGAAACCTTTCCACTGCATAAAACAAACAAATAAAAGGTTTCTTTTGAGAACTGTTTGCTGAAAGTTTTTTTGTGGAACCCAAAAGTCTTAAAAATGGAACATTAAAGTATAATATCGCAATATTCTAAATGTTCTATTATATATACGTATATATAATATAGCAATATTTAAATTTTCTATTCTAATAATTCCTCCATAAAAATTGATATAGTTCATTAGCATAACTGTAGGCAGTTACTGTTGCCAAGCAATGTAGCGACCTGGTGTATTGAAATAGAATTGAACTGATGTGCGCTCACAGGTGTGTGTTTATTTTACAGAGGCAAATGCTGATCATCCAATAAGAGCTGAATGTTTGAACTTAAAGTATAAAACATAATATACAGCAGATAACAAATGACTTAACACACATTAAAAAAAAGCATCCGCTGTGTGTGTTCTGGCACATGGTTTTTGAGGACAGAAATGCGTATTATGACATGGATACTACAATGTAAACACTTCCAGTGTCCTCACAAACCAAATGGATTCAGAACATATAAAATTCTGTTTGTCTGAAAATCAAAAAATGATGAAAATTGTGTGTGTGTTGGGGGTATAATGGTTTGTATACTGTTTGTACAGTATAAAAACCATTATATGTCTATGAAGAGACTCCGTAAACCATATGTGTGTGTGTGTGATGTTTGTATACATATGGATTTTATAGGGGTTAATAGGGATTTTAAATACAGTAAATGGTATGTAGATTTACTCACAAGGTCCTTGGCATTGAGAGACACATTGTCCCACCAGGGGGAGACAAATTCATATTCACAGTTCAGGATGCGTTTAAACATATACTGGTCTCCTCTGTCATCAAAAAAGGGCTCAAAACCACATAACCTGGACAGAGAACAGAAGCAAAAACAATGCGTGTTTTAAAAGCACCTCTACAAAGTGACATTGAACTCATTATTTTGATTTGAAGTAAAAGGTTTGTATATAAAAATAATTACTATTTGCATTTAAACATTAATTAATTAGCCTATTTATGTATTACATGAAGAAAAACACCTAATTTGATTAGAATATAATATTATATATAATGATATTATTAATATTACAGATATCGAATATATAAAGTATATACATAATAAGTATTTGTATATAATACATGCAGCAAAATATAAAATATTCTTAGGTATAATGATTAATGTTGCACACATTGAATAAGAAATTACTTTAGAGTCAATGCAAACTACAAGTGTTTATATCTTAAGACTTTGAGCTCTTAAAGGAACACTCCACTAAAAAATAGGCTCATTTTCCAACTCCCCTAGAGCTAAACAGTTGAGTTTTACCTTTTTCGAATCCATTCAGCCGATCTCTGGGTCTGGCGGTAGTACTTTTAGCTTAGCTTAGCATAGATCATTGGATCTGTTAAGACCGTTAGCATCTCGCTCAAAAATGACCCAAGAGTTTCAATATTTTTCCTATTTAAAACTCTTCTGTAGTTACATTGTGTACTAAGATGAAAGGAAAATGAAAAATTGTCATTTTCTAGGCTGATATGGCTAGGAACTATACTTTCATTCCAGCGTAATAATCAAGGAAATTTGCTGCTGTACCACGGGTGCAGCCGATGCAGTGATATTATGCGGCGCCTGAAAATAGACCCAGCAACTCTGCTATTGCTGCAACTACACAAACTAGCTGGGGACTATTTTCAGGGACTGCGTAATATCACTGCGCCTGCTGCACCCATATAGGAAAAATATAGATACTCTTTGGCCATTTTTGAGCGAGATGCTAACGGTCTAATCAGATTCAATGATCTATGCTAAGCTAAGCTAAGCTAAAAGTGCTACCGCCAGCTTTAGCGGAGTTGGAAAATGAGCCTATTTAAAAAAAAAAAAAAAGTGGAGTGTTCATTTAATGGTAAAGATTTTACAGCATCACTGCTGCTTCTGTTTCTAATTAGTGCAACTTTGCTTTTAAGATCATTTAGATATTTCATGTTTCTGAAAAGTCTCTTATGCTTATACCAAGGGTGCATTTATTTGATCAAAATACAGTAAAAACAGTAATATTGTAAAACATAGTATTACTGCAATTTAAAAGAGCTGTTTTCCATTTTAATATATTGCAAAATGCAATTTATTCCTGTGACTGTGAACGCTGAAGTTTCAGTAGCATTACTTCAGTCTTCAGTGTCACATAATCCTTCAGATATAATTCTAGTATGCAGATTATTATCATCTAATATTATCATCTGTTGTTTGAAAGAGCAAAAATACAGCGAATAACCACCTAAATGTCATTTAGCTCCTTGCAAATTGGTGAAATGGGTTTTAAACAACATTTCATGATGACATGATTTTTAAAGAAGTGTTGAGTTTTAAAGCAACTGCATCCAATTCCCAGATTCACACACAAAAGTTCAAAACATGCTTCAAATTTGAGGCTGATCTGAGACAAAACCAGTATGACAAGTATGTTGTGTCACTCACAAAATGTAGGTGATAACTCCCACAGACCACATGTCAACCTCAGGGCCATAGGCACATCCCCGCAAAATCTCAGGAGCTGAAAGACAACGAAGACAGAACATCAGAAGAAAAGAATAAAGGGAGTGTCGACACTCTGCTGCGCCGATGCTGTAAAAACACTACATCTTTTCTGTAATTCTCTTTGTGCAACTGGAGACACAGATGGTGCTCTGTTAAAAAAAACTCCTTTTTAATGAACTCACCACAATAGCCTGGAGTCCCACACACAGTCTTCATTGTTACCTGATCGTCTACAATTTTCGACAAGCCAAAATCAGCTGTAAAGATAAATCACAAAATAAAACAATGTTTACATTTATGGAGAAAGTGCTAACTAAAACAAAACTCGGACATAAGCAGCTGATGGGGTGTTCTGGGTGGTTGCAAGGTGCTTGCTCAAGTCTCTATGATATTTTGGTCCCCAGATACGGCTCTAGTCCCTTCTTCAGCAGAAGAAAAATTAAACATGTCCCCAATTCCTATTACCGTAATGCAAGAACATTTCATTTTTATTAGTGTAATGAATTCTTTTAAATTAAATTATTTAAAAATAGAATTAAGTGATAATTAAGGTAAGTAAGGTTAAAATTGAACATTGTTTTATTGCTTTTGCTCATTGTTTCTTCTTCTTCTTCTTATATTGCTTAATATTTAATATTACAGTATATATATATATATATATATATATATATTTGTATACACTATAATATTTGTACAATACTATATATAATCTAAATACATATTTACATACATTACCATTGAAAAGTTTGGGTACAGTGATAATAAAAAAAAGAAATTAATACTTTAAGTCAGCTAAATATGGAATTTAGGTCACATTTTCAAATTTTGTAGTTACATTTATATTTGAAGTAATATTTCAGTTTAGGAGTTTGTTAAAATCCATAAACTATGAACAAGCACCAATAATGTCAGAGATTCTGCCTCCTTTAAAGCTGAAAATGAATGATCCTCTATTGTACAACAGGATCATGTTCACAAGTTAAATCGCCAGTAAGAGAAGTTTGGCTAAACTGCAGTTCCTCTTTCAGGTGAATGTAAAGCCAGTCTTACCTATTTTGAGCGGAGCATCTGGCGCTGAGGTGGCGTACAGCAGGTTCTCAGGTTTCAGGTCTCTGTGCACTATACCATTCTCATGCAGGTACTGCAAACAGACATGTAGACACAGGGGGTTGCCTCTTATTAATCTGAGGTGTACACAGACACGTGTGACTGTACAATACAGAGGCACTAATTAACATGTGTTGCTTTCACCATTATTGGTGTCATAATATTTATAGCTTTCAAATTCATATGGGATTCTCCGCTGTGGTTGGTAAATTAATCTGGGCCCGGCTGATAATGAGAAAAATGAAAGTATCGACCATGCTGTTCTGAATATATTTCTTAGGCCGTTTTTGTTTACCAATGCTTACAAAGCAGCGCTGTATGCCAGGGTTCTGTCAGCTCAGGCTAGTTTATTCCTGGTCTTGTGACAGAGATCTGACACTCCTGTATTATCCTTTTGTGAGTGTGTGGTCTTGGCTGTCTGTGTGCTTTGTTTCATGTTTGGAGCGTGGTGCTTGGATGCCGCCGCTCATGTCTCGGTCAGTTTCTGTCTGGTGCCGGGGTTTGAGCACTCACGCTCCATGTCTATCATGTGAGCGTACGGGTTGTGTGTTCATTCACTCGCTGTGCGCTTAAGTCTTGTGTGTTTTGTGAGAGCTTGGTTTATGTTTTCATTGCCCAGGTTCTCGTGTCGTTGTGTTCTGTTTAACACGCAGTTTGTGTTTACATCAGCTGCGTGCTTTCATGTTATGTTCTATTTGAACACGCTTAGCTGTGTGTTCATGTCTTGCTTTGTGTGAGCACATGGCTTTTGTTTTGTTTGTTTCTGTGTGCCATGTGCTCTCCTGTCTAATGTCTAATCCCACCCACCTTGTTACGTGATCAGTGATTCATTTGCCACACCTGTCCTCCCGTGTTACCTGCCTTGTTTGTTTCCTATTTATTCTCCTTGTGTTTGCAGTGCTGTGCCAGTTTGTTTTCTATTTGTCACTGTCTTGCCTGTTCCTGTCAGGCATTTTTCTGCCCAGCCAGTCAAGTTACAGAGTGTTTTTCCCCTCACAGGGTAGTTGTTATTGTCTTTTTTTGTTTTTATTTTTGCAAATAAAAAGCCCAAACTTCCTTCAATTGAGTTCTCAACTCATCACTTCACCCAAACACTGAATTGATATTCCTCAAAAATTATATGTTTCTTTGACATACACACTCTCTCTCTCTCACACACACACGCACACACACACACACACACACACACACACACACACACACACACACACACATATTGTTACCACATGTACTTACAATGATAAAGTTGTTACAATGACATTACAACCACTACGAGTGTTTTAATATATAATTCTATACATCTGTCCTCTTTGTCTCTGTTCTTTATCCCGGAGCCATGTGGAGTAGTTTTATGATGGATGGATACTTTTTTTTCAGATTCAGAAACAGGGGCACCATTCACTGCAGTTATACAGATTGAAACAGACAGGACAATGTCGAAAATAACTCAGAAAGTCTCGTCTGAAAGAGGAATGTCAGACATGCCTAGGATGCCTTGGGGGTGAGTAAATCTTGAGTATATCTGTTTTTCATTTTCACCAAATTTCATTTTTGGGTGAACTATCCATTTAAATGCTATTTTTGCTGCACTGCTAATTACTTCTGAAAATTCAAATTTAGTTTAAAGACACCCTAATGTGAAAGTCAAATTACATGTATTTGTTAAAATCTCAAAAAAAAAGTCCAGGTTTAATAGGGAGTACAAAACAATATCTGACACAAAACAACACAATTCTCTTATCAAACAGAAAAACTGCTAGTTTCTGCTTAAAAGGACTCAACCATTTAATTAGCTGTCATCATTTACTCACCCTTATGTTGTGCCATACCTGTATAAATGAAGTCAGTCAGTGGGGACTGTTCGGTTACCCACATTTTTTAAAATACAGAAAACTCATACAGATTTGGAACAACATGAAGGTGAATAAATGATGACAGAATTTACATTTAGACTAGACAAGAATATTAGGAATATTTCCCCAAAAATATTTTGCATGAATATTTTGGGTGACTGTCAAAGACGTGCTTAGCAAACACCACTAATTAGACCAACGTCCATCGTTTACAACAGATCTGTGTTTATAATCAGCCCAATGCACTTTGTGAGTGTTACCACGGAAACTCATTAGACAGAGTAGCATGGGCCAAAGTCTGCCTGGTTACAGAGAAACAGCACGTGGTCACCATCTTTGCATGTGCAACTGATGAATATGATAGGGAAGCAACCTGAGGAAGATGTGTGGAAGGATTTTAATGGCAGAATTTTTTATTTTATTTATTATTGCATTTTAATTTTAACCTATCCAGTTGAACCCACTGGATGCAGCAAATCAAATCGTGATCATTCAGAATATTGCGGGAAAACAGAACATCAATGCATATTTATCGCATTTTCTATAGGGACATCTATCAAGTTACACTCACGTCTAGCATTAAAGCAGCATGTTTAGAAAGCCATGTAAAGTTAATGTACGTTCAACTTATAAAAAATATGTCTCGAGACTTAATGGTGGTTTTTCCCCATTCCACTGCATCTCATGTCTTTAAGTGAAAAAAGTACTCTTTGTGATTGTTTTTAAGTCCTTTGTATTAAACTATAAATACATGTATGATGCTGTTTTGTTTCTAATTGTTTAAGGAATTTAATTAATTACATATGGTTTAGAAACATTATTTTAAACATTATGCACTTTTTAAAAAGATAGTCCTGCTATTTTATTGTTTTAAAGAAACGTGCATTAGTAATATTTTGCTCAATGCACCCTCCTGTGGCCTCAGGAGAGAAGCCAAAAGCCCCCCCCACCCCCCAACTGAAATTATGCCTTTTAAATTAAAATACCATTTGAATATTGATTATATTTATATATATATTATATATATAAATATTTAGTTTTTCAGCCAATTTGACATCCCTAGTAGAGGTCTTCACGGGTCCAAAAATTTGTGCCCGAACACAAAAGAGACCCGGAATGTACTAAACTGAACCGACCCGGACCAGTCTAATATTTCAAAAGCTGGACCCGGACCTGTGTAGATCCGAGAAATGCCTATCCGGACCTGTATATTATTTGAAAGTTGGACCCGAACCCGGTTGAAGACACAGACCCGACTGGACCCGATTGTCACATATTCCACCTTAAATTGCTATTACACAGTCCCTCCAGAAAAACGCGATTATGCAATCACGTGATTTAATGCATAATCAGCCAAGGGCCACATATTTATGCGGGGGTCGCATTTTTTCAAATACGCCGCACTTTCGCCACATAAATTGCCGATTTCAGGAAGCAAAATATGCGGAGGTAGCATGATTTCATAATAATAATAATTTTCGTTGGAAAAAAGTCACATATATATTAGCAGAAAGTTGAAAAATGTTGCGTTTACTTCACACAAGTAAATCGCCATTATTTCCCAATGGGAACCTTATGAAGTGACGTAATTGCGCGACGTGAACATCATCTGCGAACCCCGCGGTGAAACCAGAGTGAAGGACACAAATCATTCTCATCTGCCAACAAAAATAAGCGCAAAAGACCGCGCGAAGCAGTTACCCGGTGTGTTACATGACAGTGGGGGCAAATTATTTTGAGAGAGGGATGAGGATGAGGATGGCGAATGATAGGCCAGTGTTAGAGGCTACGCAGTTAGTTTTCATTTTCATAGTGGACTGTTGTAGTTTCATTCAGAAGTTGATGCACCTCTACAGTTGTAAGATTGTACTTTTTTGTTACAGAATAGTACCAAAACCTTACAGTTGTAGGTATATAGTTTGTAAAATAGTTTACGTTGCAGTAAGAGATTGCACTTTGCAATTCCTGTAAAACAGCATTTGTAGCCTATATTTGTGTGTATATTTTATTTGTATTCATTTTTACAGAAGTTGTTGAATATTCCTTTTGTAAAGCTAGATAACTTGTTTGACTCAATGTTTTGTAAGTTTGAGCCATGTGTTAATTAAGGTCTGAAATAAAACAGAATGAGAACTTAAATATTATTGGATTTGGTATGCTTGCTTATCATAGGAAGTCATAAGAAATGACTCTTTACAGTAAGGTAGTAGACTAGTGAGAACAGGGTGTTGGGGGGGGGGGTGACCTTTTTTTCTCTTTTTCATCAAACTGCAGTTTTTGCAAGTTCCCGCAATTTCATAGCATAAGATTGCAAAAATATCCCACATATTCCATCGCATTTTTTAAGAAAACCTGCCCCAAAATCAAGGATTTTTGCCCACAACAATCACAAAAATAATCTGCGATTTTTTGGAGGGACTGATTACAAGTCAATAAACCTTTTGCGAAATATACAGCTTTTTGTCTTACCTAATTTAAGGAGCCGTAGTCTCTCTTCCATGTACCTGACTGCCTGTGATGTATTACAATCCTCCGACAAGAAAGTTATCCTATTATTCCTCTCATTATTCCAAGTCCAAACTTAATCCAATCATTATTTCAGCTTCAAAAGGCCACTTGATGTCACAGTGACATGCACATGTACATTCTGCCTCAAGTTAACTCGCATAATAACTTCCGACTGTTTGCCCTTTTGAACTATAATAACGATTGCTCTTGCAATGCCATGACTGCTGACGTTATTTATTTGCTAACATCTCTGTGCTCTCTGCTCTGCGTCAAGTCTGAATCTGACCAATAAAATTTTAAGATTAACCCATTCAGTCTGCAAGCATTATCACCATGCGTGAACTTGAATTAACTCTGAGTCTGCGCGCTTTGCTTCTAAAGGCAGAGAGGGAGAGAGAGAGAGATCACTTTTCTTGGCTCACTCTTTTCTTTTCCTAATTTTTGCAAGTTGCAAGTTACAAAAAACACAAGCAGTGTTTGATCACGGTCGGGTGTTCTCCGAGTCCGATGACTCTGATCGCACGATTATTACACTCCATGTTAAACAGACCCGGGACCCGAGGTAATAGATCCGGACCCGGCAAGTCAAGGCAAAGTCATTCAGTGTCCACAGCTCATTTGTTCACTAGAGAAATAAATTCTAGACAAGCATTTTACTGAATATCAGTCTATATATGTTCATTATATTTAACTTTGTTAGTGGTGTCTTAATTTAAAGTCATGTTAATTTAAAAACAAGTTATGAATGCCTCTGTGTAAAAGATTACATTTTAATCACAAATATACATTTTATAGCCTAATTAGATTTAGGCCCCATCCACACGGAGAAGGAGCTTACCCCAATCCAATCTTTTTTTTCCTCGTCTCAAGAAATATCTGCGTCCACACGAAACCGCATAATGATGTAGTATACATGCCAGACCAGTATGTGGCGCTGTAATTCTGCCACAGAGATACACTAAAAACAGAGAAGAAGACTTGGACTATGCTCATAAACCTTGCGCGTGGTACACAATCAAACATGGAATAATACATTTATTAATCTGTGTTAATGTTAGTTAATAAAAAGACAATCGTTCAGTGTTTGTTCATGTTTTTGTTGCTGTTACGTGACGTAGAGGTGTTTGACTAGGGGGGAGACTTGGGCTGATGACGTCATCGTTTCTGAAAATATACGGATTAGCCGTCCAGACGAAAACGCAAAGACAGCGTTTTCAAATTTATCCACTTTGGGACCCGGTTTCAAAAAATAGCGGTTTCACCTTACGAAAACGCCAGATGCGTGTGGACGAAACACCTATCCGATAAAAAATTTGTGCGTATTCACAGAAACGCGTCTCCGGGTGGACGGGGCCTTAGAAGTTAACACAAAAACTGCTTAATGTGATCAATCTGAAGAGAGGAATTAAATCAGCTAAGCACAAGAACAAATTGACGATTGAAGACAAATTTAAAGGGATCCTATTATGCTTTTTCACTTTTTGAATTTAAGTCAGTGTGTGTATGTTTGAACATACATTTTTTTTTACAAAGTTACAAATATCAAAGTCCACTACAAAGGGAAATATCTTGTAAAAAAAAAAAAAAAAATCCCTATTCAAGAACTACAATGAATGGCTCATCTGGACTACAGTGTTGTTTTCCGGCGTTTGTGATGTCACAAAGCGGCTCATTAGAATATCATTAAAATAATTCTCACCTAAGGAAATTCAAATGTTTGGGGGTTGGGGAGGGGTGAGGTCATGGTTAGTACGCTTGGTTGAGTGCATCAGACAAGACAAGGACGAAGAAGAAGTACAGCTTTAGCTGTCTTCATTCCCGGAGGACGGCAGTCCACTTTAATCTTTGGTGACTTCAACATTTAACTGGACAAGCCTTATGCTACAGACTTCCATTCATTCCTTGCTTAATTTGATCTCAAACAACTTACCACTACAAGCATGCACAAATCAGGCAACCAACTTGACTTAATTTACAGACGCAATTTTACTGCAGACAACATTCTGGTAAAACCCTACATATGTCAGGGAAATACAGGATTCAGTTGCAGGTAACAGAACAGTTTATTACGCCCTCACTGAGCAAATAAGAAAACCAACAGGAACACAAATGGAGGACCACGCCAAGTCCACAGGGCCAAGAAAGAACCTCTCAGCAGGGACCGATCCTAGCGTCATCCGTGATGCAGCATCAGAGTCTCACCAACCAGAGTGTCGTTTGGGACGCAGCGTCGAAGGCCCACTGAACTCCCCGAATGAAAGTGAAGTGTGTAGAGAGGAGCTGGGACAAAACCTCCACTCACTCTTCCCCTCCCATCCTTCTTCTGTACTATTCTCCTCTCTTCCCTCACCTACTCATTTCTACACTCTACTTTAACCTCTTGTCTAGACGATATTTGTCCTTGCTCCTCCAGGCCAGCACGGGCTGCCCCTTCTAACCCCTGGTTATCTGATGTACTTCGTGAGCACCGGACCAAACTCAGGGCAGCAGAGATTAAATGGTACAAATCAAAAGATCCGTCAGACCTAAGGATGTATCAGTGTTTGCTTTCATCGTTCTCTGCTGAAGGCCATACTGTAAAATCTTCATACTTCCCCAAGAAGATCAACAGCGCTCCAGACACACGTAATCTCTTCAAAACATTCAGTTCTCTCCTCTGTCCCCCTTTACCACCTCCTACCACTTCTATAACAGCTGATGATTTTGCCACATTCTTCACAGACAAAACCAGAGTGATAAGTAGTTACAGTAGTTCTCAGCCCCACACACACACATGACTTCAAACCAACCACGCCCACTGCTAAAACTCCCTTCTTTTCCTTCTGTCCCCTCACTGTGGCAGAATCCCCTCACTCCTCCTCCAATCAATCTCTTCTACACTTTTACCAGCACTAACACACATCATCAACAAATCTCTCCTCACAGGAACCTTCCCCACTGCATTCAAGCAGGCTTGGGTAACCCCACTGCTAAAACTGTTTATTAAACACCTCTCGTACACACAGCTACAGGCCTGTCTCTCTCCGTCCATTCATAGCAAAAACCCTCGAAAGAGATGTTTTCAACCAGATATAATTTCTTTCACAGAACAACAAATTGGACTCTAACCATCAGGTTTCAGGAGTGGCCATTCAACGGAGACTGCGCTACTATCAGTCACAGAAGCCATGAGGATTGCTAAAGCTGATTACAAATCATAAGTTATTATTCTGCTAGATCGATCTGCTGCTTTTGACACTGTAAATCAGCAGATCCTTCCTTTTTTCCCCTTTCATCAATGGCCATAACTGGGATTCCAGTTCGCTGGTTTGAATCCTATCTTACTGATAGGTCTTTCAGTGTGGCTTGGGAAGGAGAGGTTTCCAAAGCACATCAACTTGTCACTGGGTTTCCTCAGGCATAAGTTCTTGGACCCCTTCTCTTCTCCATATACACAACATCACTGGGTTCCGTCATACAGGCACATGGATTCTCCTACGATTGCTATGCTGATGACACACTGCTCTATCTTTCTTTTCAACCAGATGATCCAACAGTAGCTGCACGGATCTCAGGCTACCTGGCGGACATCTCGGCATGGATAAAAGAATATAACTTACATCTCAACCTGGCAAAGACTGAGCTTCTTGTCTTCCCTGCTACTCCAACTCTACAGTATGATTTCTCCATCCAGCTACACTCTACTGCAATTCCCCCATCAAATTCAGTCAGAAATCTTGGTGTAACCTTTGATGACCAGCTGACCTTCAAAGACTTGTCCTCCTCAGGCTTGACACATACGCAGGTTGCCAGATTGACTACACCTACAAGAACGAGCGCATTTGAGAATTAATTAAATGAAATACACTGTGTCGAAATACAATTGGGTAAACTGGCAGTGGGCGGTTTTCACAAACCAAAACAGAGACCAAAACAAAGAAACAAAGGCATAGTTTAATGATGCCGTGAGTGTGGAATCATGGGAGTTGTTGTCTTCATCCCCAAAGCCAATGCAATCTGATGGGAGTTGGGCAGAAATCATTAGCATGAATGAGCTGATGATTTATTAACATAGTAGAATAAAGCAGGGTAAGGCTGAAAGCCATGTTTTATCATCCTAGATATACTAGAAATTTCTGTTATAATGCTACTCTGTGCAGTGTTGTTTCTACAAAACAAAACCGGAAATTGAAGGGGTTATAACGTCATTGGCAGGCATGACACTTTGACACTATGGACACTAGTGATGCACGGGTCAGCTTTTTTTCCAACCCGCGGGTCCCACTTTTCTGAAATTATTTGGCCCACCCCAGCCCGCCCCGCAAATAAGTAACATTTCTTTACCCGCCCCGCACATCAGGGACATTAGGAAGTTACGTTGCTACTTAGACATTAGTATTGTAACCTTATCAAAATATTCCAAATAATTAATATAGGCTATAGGGAATTACACTAGTGATGGTTCGTTTGTGAACTAACATTTTAGGTGAACGAATCTTTCTCGTTCATGTAAGCCACTGACTCATATTTCTCATTCCCTGAAGTTCCTCCCTCCACAGCAGCACTCACCGCGCGAGCTCTGCGCTATTAGCAGCGCATGCGCAGCTCGTGAACAGCTCTGTGAACCGTTTTCTTCCTGTCAAAGAGTTACATGTGACGGAGCATGTGATGTGTTGAATGTGGTGAACAAATACGATATTCCCGTTTGTGAACGAGTTGAATGAACTGATACATAGCTCGTTCGTGAATGAGATGAATGAGAGTATACCCGGTCAGTGAGCCAAGCATGTAAATCTCGATCAGCAATCAGCAGATACAAAGCGCAGTTATAGGTGCACATGCGCTTGTTTTCATATTTAGCATACAGAACATAACTCCACGTTTAATCCACGATTTATTAATGTGAATATATTATATATGAACAGTCTGACCAAACAATTAAAATGTTTAATTAAGCAAGAAAAACCAAAATACCACTAAATTCCACGCACCATAAATTGATTTTTTTTTATTTTTGTTTTTAGTTTGTTTGGATATTTTAATGAAAAAAATCGTACATATTGAGCCTTTAAGTACACAACTTGTTTTATTCAAATACATCGCGGATATGGAGATATATGTATTTGTGCCGAAAAGGGGAGGGAGGCTGCATAAGAACAGCGCAGTTTGCTGTCAGTTTTTCTTTAAAATCATTTTGGCTTTTCCAGCAGCTTATATTTTTTATTCTTGTTCTGTTCTGAATATTTAAATGAAAGGAGTTGTGGAGTGAGGAGAACTAAAATAGCCTTTAGGATAGATATTATGTTTATTTTAAGTTCATTATAACATTCCGCTTTATTTACCGGTATTATCTGAATGATGTGGGTTGTGCTTATGCCCACTCTCCCCACTTTCTCTCTCGCTCTCTCTCTCTTAAAAATACTTCAATAGTTATGTTTATGTATGTGTGTATTCTTATGCTTCGCTCAACTTGATTTCATGTATGGTACATGTATGGTACATGGATCGCAACAAATTAGAAAGAAAAAAGGAGGAGCGCTTAAAAAAAGATTAAACCAGTGATGTACATTATAGATAAGGCCATGCCTGTCATATGTTGTGTTATTACAAACAGCAACCTAAATTACAATGCAACATTAAGGCCTACATACTGGTATCTAAATATGATTTTATAATTGTATGCTATAGTACACCTACCACATCACCCTGTGTCAACACATGTATAGTCTAATGAGCAGCAATAAACAATATTTAAGTCTCACACCACATCTGTCATCTCTAAACATGGATTGTCAGGTTCAAGTGCTCTCCCATGTATCACTGACAGAGAAAAAAAATCAACTTTATACTGACAAGTACATGTCTTAACTGTCAAACTATTATGCACGACTGCCATATAAAGGCAAAGTCACCACAGTCCCGTTTTAAAAAAATTCCAACTGGTTTGTTTGCAATAGAGCCACAGAATGATTCCTCGGAGGAAGAGCAGTACTGTGTGCCATCTTCCCAACACCAATTATTATGGTGACATTAAGGAGTGTTATCTTTTACTGGGGTCCAATGGGAATACTTCCATCCTGTTCAAAACTCAGTGGAGCTGACACACATAAAGTACATCAACTCTCTCCTTCTCTTCCTCCTCTTCTCTAACAAGAGCAGGAGGTCTATAGCTCGCCACTGCTGCCATCTGTGTCCCTGCACCATGAAGATTATTTTAGCAACTAGCCTCGTTATGTAGGTCCAGACAGTTAAAGGTGAAGTGTGTCATTTCTGTGCCACTAGTGGCTCCAAATGGAACTGCAAAAGTTATGATTTTCAAAGTTTAGTTTTCTGGCTTTTTTAAATCCCTTTTTTCATTGCGATCAACGGTGAACACTGGTTACAGGAAAATCTGGTGGGTCTTGTCAGATCATTGGGTTGGCAGTGGCACCTGTTAACATTAGTCATGCTTGTTTTTGCAGACTAAACAATTGGGAGTTTGTCGGGTCATGGAATATGTGAGAACTGAAGCGAGGTATTGTAATCCAGTGATTGTTGGTGTTGTTTGCCGTCTGTTAGTGAAGTGTGAATTAGCTTATTTCAAATAAAATGTATTATCTAATTTCTGTGTACATTTTGTGTAGGATGGCTTCCTTCTAGACACAATGGCTGGTTGGGATGCATAAAAAATACTTTTCAGAGGAATATACCTTCAGACTGATTACTTACAGTTCATAGTTTGAAAAATCAAATGGTTCAAAGCTCATATGACTTCCTTTCTTTCATAGAACACAAAATGAGACATTTAACAAAATGTACAAGCAGCTCTTCACCAAATAATGAAAGTGGATGTGGACCAATAACATTGTCTTATATTACTTATTTTGTGCAATGCAATATAAAGTCATATGGACACTGTTTGGAGAGACATGAGGGTGAATAAATTATGGCAGAACTTAAATTTTTTAGTCGATTGTCCCATTAAGAGGGGCTATACAACTGAAGTTCCAAGAGGTCTGGACTCAGTATTTCCTTCCCAGCGGAGGTCTTGACAATACTTTTTGGAACAGTTGTAAAGTTCCATCTGAGCAGCTGGTTGTCAAAGGTCAGGGTATGATGAATTTCTTATTTTTTATTTGAATTGATATTTAAGAAATTTGAACTCATTTGACAATGGATAAAAAATTAAATGTGTAAAATAAACATACTTATACTTTAGATGACAAATTATTTACAAATAAATACATATTTAATAAAAATATCATTAAAAAGGAAGTAAATGCAAACCAACAGGGCACTCAGTTATAGTGTATCAGACCCGAACCAGACCAATTAAAGAGTCGATCAGGACCATGGTTGAAACATTAGCCAAATTCCTTAGAAATGCAACAGGGTGTTGTAAATTAATTCCTAGTGCCACAAGTCAGAAGCAAGATAACCAACCAACCAACTCTTTCACAGAAAAGCTTTCAACATTAACACCATTAGAACAATTGTTGACAATTTCAATTCGGAGAAGAAATTGTCAAATTTGCGGCAAGTAATCAAGATTGATGGTCAGATTGAAGCCTTACCAACACATATAAACCCATGAGAGTAAACAAGATCCTTGGACTGACTTCCCCCTACCTAGCAAAACCAGACTGAAATTCCTAAGGGGACATTTTAACCTCTGGTCTCCACAGAACATCCTTACAGTATGTCAGAGAATGGCAAAGGAACTGTCTTTTATAGATATAGATGCACTAAAATGAACTCAAAAGACTTATAAATGAATATAAGTCCATTGCTTAACTCCATATTCATTTATATGTAACCGACACATTTGACTACCATGTTTATAATCACTTATTGCGTGTCTTTTAATAACTATTGGATAGCTTAAGGATTCATATTCATGTTTAGTATGTATGTGTTTGAATCTGTTAGCTTGAAACGTTTCTGACCATAAGTTATTTGTCAAATGTATCATTTTCTTGTTATACGAATCATGTCCAAAATTATATCCTGCAAGAGCTGGAAAATTCTGATCACGTGCTTGATAAGATAACATATGATTTATGATACCTGAGCAAAGACAATATCTAATTGGTCAAGACAACATTTGAGGTGTGGCCAAAAGGCCAGTTTAAATACTCAGGACACCATCAAATTTTAGCATTTAGCTTGCTTTTAGCTTTTAGCCTGCTTTTAGCGTTTGCTTTTCTGCTGCTGCTTTTAGTCATCACTGTAAGCGTTCTTTGAGCGCGGTTCCAGCATGCGTCTGCCTGCACGCCTGCTGCTACTTAGCCACGATGAGAAGAAACACCACCTAATCTCGTCAAACTTTACTTCTATTCTTTAACTTTAGTTTCTTTTCTTTTCCGTTTGAGAGTTTCACATTAGATTTTTTTGCACAGCCCTAACATATAGTTAACAAAGCTAAACAGCGTTGCCCTTTGTGTAATAAGTTACAGAAACTGTTAAACGCACCAACTTAAATAATAAAATACATTAACCGGTTGTGGTCCATAAACAACGCCTTCTCCAGACAAAGAGGGAACTGCTCCATTTTTCAGGAATAATCTTTGTGCGAATCCGGCATTAAACTGATTGAGATGGAGAAAGTTGTCCTCAGCAAAATTTGCTGCACATAGTTTTACATGTGGATTATAATTTTCAGGAACCGAGTTAAACATAAATTGTAACCATTAATCTCCAAGTACAGTGTCCCTGGGAAGGCCAAACAAAGATGATTGGACTCAGAGATGAAAATAACAGCGTTTCGACGACATGGCGACAAACAAAAACGCAGCTCTTCCTTCTTCTCCGTCTGAGCTCAACAAGACCACGCCCCCCTTTTTGGGTATTCCTCTGGGCGGAGGTTAGTCAAAAAACAGTTTTAGTGATGTCATTACTGCAGGAACTAGAGGGATGTAGTCCAAATAGGTTGTTTTTTGTAGGTGAATTGTGTTAAATAAAATATCGAATTGAACTTTGAGCTTTAGAATTTTACAGATATTTTTGTATACTCTAACAACAACATTACACACTAACTAAAGTTTAAAACATGGGATCACGAAGAACGGGACCTTTAAAGAGCCACACAGATGGGAAATCAAAAATTACCTGTATTACAGTGTATGATGTAGCTGTCCATCTGTGTAAACAATGTGCAAATAATTAAACCAAAAAGTACACGATTTATAAAGTTATTGGCTTCTAAATTAAGGAGTCGACTCTGAATCGCTGAAACGAGTCGTTATAGATTTCAAATCTTTTGCCCATCTCTATGTACGTCACTAGGAGCACTTTGCATAATAATCTCCGCCTACCGTGTTGGGAGAAACGGAACTCTGACTTGTCTGCAGCCTTTGTTTGTGCTGATCGTCATGTACAAACACGTCATTAAAATGAAGTGTAACTCCGTGAATACTCAACGAAGAGACATGAGAGAGATGTCTATAGAAAGCTTGACATGTCTACTTTAAAACTAAACAAGTGCTGCCAAAAACAGATATTCTGTGATAAAGTAATCCATATGAAAACAACGCGGTATCTGTTTTTCATGTCTCCCTTCGTGACCACGCCCCCGCGCTGAACGCGCTATTCAGATTCAAACTGAAGCACGCGGCTTGAATACACCCACACAGAAGAAAAAGCAGCAAGACTGTTCAAGTTTTTTATTTTACTGTTTGCTTCGGGATGAGAGGAATAAGACATAATTCACCCCAAACAGATACTAACGCATAGTTTACCGTGGAGGTGTGTGCGGAACAACCAATCAAACCTGACTATGTTAGTTGACCAATCAGAACACAGTATGCTACCGAAAGGTGGGGTTTAAGGAAACTGAATCTTTTGAACAGCTTCGCGCGAACCGTTTGGGGATCTCTGAGAATTGAGGTAATTTTAAAATGATATTTTGACAAAATGACAATGTTTTTTAACCTTGGATGGATTTAAACCTGATGTACAGGACTTATAAACAGTGATAGGAAGCTTAGAATTTTCATCTTACTGGCTCTTTAAACTCATTCTTCCCTAACTTTCTCTTCCCTAATCTCCCTTCAACTTGTTTGAATGTGTGAGTGTGTGTGCTTATGTGTTAGATTAGTTTATATGTCTTAGATTTACAGTATCTAATAAAGCCTTATCAATATTGAAAAGAGAAGTATCTTGTGTTTTGTGCTTACAAGTTAATGTCTTAAACTGCCGATTTTGTTACTGTGCTAATTGATAGTGTTTTCACTATACTTTGGATATTAATATCTAGCGCAGATTTGTTGTTGTACAATGAATCGCTGGCCATTTTAGTGATCAGCCGGGAAACACTGATTCTGTTCAAATTACCTTTAAAATCTTAAATCATTCCCTTTGAGCTAAATTGACCTGTTTCCCTTACACAATATTCTGGGAAGTTTGTGTACATTGTGTACAACACTAATTTTACACACAGCACACAGAGGATATGACATGAATATGACAGTGGACAAATGCATAAAGTGCCGCATAATTTGAAATCACGAGTTTAAAGTTTAAAACGTTCAATTCACTGACCATCACACAGAGAACACGCGATCATGCTGGATAAAAATGACACTTTACAAGATCTCACAGCTGGATTCAACTAAGTTTTGTGAAGGTTTGTGAAATTAAATGTTCATTAGCCATTCAAAGTTTTGTTTAAACAATATAAATGCGTATTTGCTTAATGCGGACAGCAAACGAAAAAGTGTTATAATGTTTGCCTTTCTATTACTAATAATAACAACCTAACTGATTACAGACTTCTATCCATATTAGACATAACTGTTAACAAAGAGAGTGAACAAGAGGGAGAATGTGAGCTGTGTGCTGCCTTTCTCAGTGCCGTCAAAATAAAAGTCCCGCCTCGAACACATCGGCCAAGCAGAAAAACGTATTGGCCGATGCCAATATTTGATAAAATGCCAGATATCGTCCAATATATCGGCCTTGACGATATATCGGTCGATCAATAGTTTTTGCTTCTGTGACTTTACTGCTTGTTACTTGTGGTCAGGAGTTTGTAGCAAGCCCATTTCTCCTGCTGAACTTGGGCTGTTAAACAGTTTGTAGTCCTGCTTTCATTCCTTCTCAGTTGTCTCCTTAGTCTGAGTGTCCGCTGAGGTGTGTGTGGAGAACACAGGAGCTACCATACCAGTCTCTACTATTTAATGTGTCACACTCACTGTTCTAGTCTGTTCCTTAAGTTTTTAAATAAACTTTATCACATTTATTCACTGCAATTGAGTCCTCCATTTTTCTGAAACCTGACCCCCATACTTGTAAAAGAATAATGCAATGCTCTACCAATTGAGCTACAGGAACACTATCATATAAGATTATACTAACATATCAGATTGTATAATTATAAAATGTTGATGTTTAGGGTCCTTTTTGCAATTGCACTTGTATGTTTTATTAATTTTTATTTTTACTGTATGTGTGCATGCAGATTTTTTTTTCTCAGAATTCTGTTTAACTCTAAAATGTGAGATATTTAAGTTGTAATGGAGATAAAATGTCTGAAATAAAAGAAAAATATTATTTAAAAAAGTTGGAATTGCAAATACAAACACAATTTTGAGAAATAAGTCTGAATAGCAAGATGTTAACTTCAATTTGTGAGATATAAACTCATAATCGTGTTATAAACTGGCAATTCTGAGAACTGTGAGATGTTTAGTCAAAAGTAAACTGAACTTTAAATTTTTTAATATGTGGCAGAAACAAGCTTCTATAGTTTGAAGTGTGTCCTGCCTACTGTAATTTTAAGTAGTATGTGAAACAGTGTGCAATACTGCACAACAATTCAAGCAGTAATATGTTATGCTGGCACGACAAGGTAGAATCAACTTGGTGGCATCAACTAGTTTCAAACCTTTCTCAGCGAGAAAGATTATCAGATCCAGCAATAAAAAATACATAAACATCGAAAGCTCCAGACTTCAAAAGGAAAACTGCAAAGACATTGCAAAATCCCAAGCTACTGCGGACGCCCCAGCCAATCAGACTGGCAGAAATCTACAAAACACAGATCCAGACGGATGCCACACAGCCAGCTGGCTTTGAAGTGACAGACACATAGTTTCTGCTGTTGTGAAGGAAACTGTGAAACTCTTCACACGATAACACGTTAAAAAAAACACTCCCGGAAAAGGAAGGTCCCTTCAAAAGGGACTCACAGCCTTCACGTTTCCATCCTCTGCTCCATTTTATGCCCCGGTGGGAGCTGGAGAGTTGGCGTTCCCTTACTGCAGCCCACCAACTGAATCCAGCCCATGAGAAATTTGCCCACTTTCTTACTATCTCCTTGGCAACCACCATCTCTGATGAAGTGAGAGTCAGTCAGTGGTGAAGAACAATCTTTAAACAAACTGCTTTTAAAATACATTTACACAGATGAAGAACAGGCCTACTTTCGAATTCAGGCACCTATATCACTAAAGCACATGGATAGATGGTGGATATAAACATAAAACTGCATGCACAAGATATATAGGAAATGATAAAAATAAGCCTCATTATACATGAGTTATATGGTTATTGTTATACAACAAAACACAAGGAAAGTTAGGGAGGGAGGGAGGGAGGGAGGGAGGGAGGGAGAAAAAGGGAGAAATATAGTAGAATGGCTTGTCCATTCCCTGAAGAAAAAAAAATGGTTTCCTGCGGTCTTCATAAGCAATCTAGATCCATTTATGATGACTTCATACTGTATACAGGATTCTCTTTCCGCTAATAATGGATTCACTGATGAACTATGGTCACAAATATTAAAGCCTAAGATACATTTGCATGGGATATACAGTATCACTGGTTGCTAGGGTTTGAGTCATTTCAGGGCATTTCAAAAGTCTAATAATGCAGTCTGGCCCAAGTCAAAAGAACCCAATCCCAAGTCTTCATGATTCTGGTCTCTAGGTATCCCAAGGTCTGTTCATTCTTCAAATAGTTAACCCTGGGTTTTTCTATACATCAGGTAAATGGAATCCTAGGTTATCATGCTTAATGGTTCACACTGATCATAACAATAAATCTTGGGTATTCATAAACTGATATTTCACCCTGTACACGGTTCCAAAACACTGGGTTAACATTCCTATTTGCATATTTACAGAGTCCGTGTCATTGATTGGATGAATGCAGCATTTAATGTGTTTACATTGTTCATCCTCATATAATATACTGGCAAAAGAACCAACTATACAGTTTCCAAAATGGACTTCTTAGTGAAATTTAAAAGTAAAAAAAACAAAAAAAACAGTCTCTTCTTTGCTCTAATTTATGCGTTTTCCATCACCATTTGATATTTTTCCTCTCAAACACTGAAACTGCTTTTTATACAACACACAGTATTTCTGTAACAGTCTGAAACACACAAGTATGAGGACTGGGTGTCTGTTGATAAGAACTGCATCATGTTAACACCACATCATTTCACACTATACAAGTTTGTCAAAAGCAATGCAATCCTGCTTCATAATCCTGGTAAAAAGCAGGGCTTCTACTTTAAATGTCTTTACCTAGGGTTTAAAGAGGGGTTTAGATTGACAATAAACTGGGGTTAAGTGCAATATGAGAAGCCCTCTGGAGTTTTCAGCTTGATTTTTCGCCAAGGCAACATATCTAAATATCATCTAGCTTAGTTTATTAATCTAATATTTAACTTTATTTCAGCTTTATATTAATTAACAAAAATCTTTTAATACTTTTAGTTTTCACGATATTAGTAGTGCATCCAATCAAACCCTACGGTATCCTACAGCAGCATAATGGTAATGGAAAGGTTGCATGACACTCTTATCTCACAAACTTCTAAAAACTACACAAAATAAAATATGAAAATATGAATTGCAATAAGAATAAACAGAGTTTCAAGTAAGCACAGACTGAAATCTTCTTAAAGTTGATGTATTTAGCGGTGTTTCATGCTTTTCTCATGTTCAGAAGACTAATAACAATATTTGCCCCAGTGTTTGCTTCTTGTGTTATGCAAACCTCTTCTCGTTTTTATGCATTTACAAAACAGTCAGTTTTCTTATTTAGGGATGGCTTGTTAATAATTTTACACACAATATAGTTCAGGATAATATTATTGACAAAAAATTGTGGAACCTTGCTGGGTTGTAAATCGATGACCAATGTAAAATCTGTACCCTGAAGCAAAGGTAGTTAAGGACCACTAGTGTATCACATTCACAAAGCTGCTAGTCCAGGAAAAATCAACCGTTTTTGGACATGAAGGTGTGAGACACTCACCGCGACCGCCTCCAGCACTTGTTTAACTGCATCAGCGGCGTCTCGTTCGCTGTAGTAGCCCTTTTCCACCACCCTGGAAAATGGAAGGCACCATTTGTTCTCCAGTGTAACTCCATATTGAATGAACAAACACTGGCTGACTCTTTTTCCAATTTTCACTTTATTATTTTCCAGCCTAAGTGAGAGTCAACCACACCACAGCACACAGGATTAATGGAGACATTTCTATTGGTTGTTCTTTAGAATGACTCATGTTGATACAATCATATAGAAATGGGAAATAAGATAGCCTTGAATGAGAGTAAAATGGAGTGAATAACAATTAAATTAGTGGATTTCACAAGTGTTTCTCTATTAAAGTGTTGTTTCTCTATGTGATTAGTTCATGAATGCAGACACTTTTATTCTGTAACAAATGATGAAGGTTTATTCAGGGCTTAGAGTTTTTATTATATGCTTTTCACTAGACCAACTAGACTGGAGCATTTCCCAAAGTACAACTGACTGCCAGGGCATTGCTACAGGTGCATCTCTATAAATAAATAAAAAAGTAAAAAAAAGAAGTTGTGGAAAAGTTCATTTCAGTAATTCAACTCAAATTATGAAACTTGTATATTAAATAAATTAAATGCACACAGGCTGAAATAGTTTAAGTCTTTGGTTCTTTTAATTGTGATGATTTTGGCTCACATTTAACAAAAACCCACCACTTCACTATCTCAACAAATTAGAATATGGTGACATGCCAATCAGCTAATCAACTCAAAACACCTGCAAAGGTTTCTTGAGCCTTTCAAAATGGTCTCTCAGTTTGGTTCACTAGGCTACACAATCATGGGGAAGACTGCTGATCTGACAGTTGTCCAGAACACAATCATTGACACCCTTTACAAGGAGAGTAAGCCACAAACATTCATTGCCAAAGAAGCTGGCTGTTCACAGAGTGCTGTATCCAAGCATGTTACCAGAAAGCTGAGTGGAAGGAAAAGGTGTGGAAGAAAAAGATGCACAACCAACCGAGAGAACCGCAGCCTTATGAGGATTGTCAAGCAAAATCGATTCAAGAATTTCAGTGAACTTCACAAGGAATGGACTGAGGCTGGGGTCAAGGCTTCAAGAGCCAACACACACAGACGTGTCGAGGAATTTGCCAATCCTAAACCACAGACAGCGTCAGAGGCATCTTACCCGGGCTAAGGAGAAGAAGAACTGGACTGTTGCCCAGTGGTCCAAAGTCCTCTTTTCAGATGAGAGCAAGTTTTGTATTTCATTTGGAAACCAAGGTCCTAGAGTCTGGAGGAAGGGTGGAGAAGCTCATAGCCAAATTGCTTATAGTCCAGTGTTAGGTTTCCACAGTCTGTGATGATTTGTTGTGCAGTGTCATCTGCTGGTGTTGGTCCATTGTGTTTTTTTAAAACCAAAGTCACTGCACCCATTTACCAATAAATTATGGAGCACTTCATGCTTCCTTCTGCTGACTAAGCTTTGCTGATTTCATTTTCCAGCAGGATAAGTTGGTTAAATGACCATGGTGTTGGTGTGCTTGACTGGCAAGCAAACTCAACAGGCCTGAACCCCAGAGAGCATCTATGAGGTATTGTCAAGAGGAAAATGAGAGATGATCTGAAGGCCACTGTCAAAGAAACCTTGGCTTCATACCACCTCAGCAGTGCCACAAACTGATCACCTCCATGCCACGCTGAATTGAGGCAGTAATTAAAGCAAAAGGAGCCCCTACCAAGTATTGAGTACATGCACAGTAAATGAACATACTTTCCAGATGGCCCACCATTCACTTAAAAACATTTTGTTTTATTGGTCTTATGAAGTATTCTAATTTGTTGAGATGAATTGGTGGGTTTTTGTTAAATGTGAGCCAAAATCGTCACAATTAAAAGAACCAAAGACTACTTCAGTCATACAACATGTTTCACAATTTGAGTTGAACTACTGAAATAAATTATCTTTCCACGACGTTCTAATTTATTGAGATGCCCCTGTATGTGGTTGCATGTGTTCTGCAACGTAAGAACCTGCAGTTGTTATGTTAAAAAAATTTCTATTGGATTTAACCACAGACTAAAAATAATTTTGTTGTTATAAAATAATTTACATTGATTCAGTAATAGTAAATAATATTTTTTGATTTGAATAAAACAATTTAGATTTGAAAACTTTTTTGCTTTTTACCATGCCATTTTAGCAGGTTCAACTTTGCTGGTGCAACTTTAATAATATATATATATATATATATATATATATATATATATATATATATATATATATATATATATCCTTTTCCGGACATTTTGATGATATGCCGGTCAAGTATCGCCTCTTAATTAGTCAAGGTGAGGAAAACTGGAGGCAGGCTATGTAACGTAAAAAATTTCATAATCAGGCCGCCGAATGCAACGTTTATTAGCCTAACTTTCAAATAGACAAAAAAAAAAACATTTTCTACTATGGTTCATTTCTTCATTCGGATCTATTTGCGATCCATTCCATTCTAAACAAACAAAGCATATGTTTCGTCCTTGTTTCATTATAGATTAAGATAATAATTCATAAATGCACGCATAATTATCAGTGAACTTGATAAAAGTTGCAGATATGTTTTACTTGCATGCACAAACAAATGCCTTTCAACTTATGTGTGCAAAATTCAGAATGAAATGAATGTGCAGCAATTTGTACAAATAGAGATTCTAGGTCTACTATACATGTTGTAGCCATTAAATAAGCTTATTCAGTTTAATATTTGTTAAAATATTATAATGTTATTTTTTAATTTATGTTGATTATGAAAAGTGAACCGCATGAGTAAGATAAGATGCGCAATATCGAGAGACATGGAGCGGGTCAGACATGATTTTGACCACTTAACTTGATTTTGACAGGCCTAATCATGCAGGCGCCCTCGCGGCCACTTGCATTGCTAGTGAACTGGAGTGCATCTCATCCTAATTTAACGAAACTCAGCGTAGGCCTCACAGACATGAAATATATCTTGAAATGTCTTTTTAACAATTTAAAACGAATTTTTTTTTTACCTTTGCTAATTACACATTAAATTCAGGTAGGCTGAGTCGCCAGAAAAGCGCTGAAACGGAGATGAAAGGGGAACCCGTTTTTATTTCTTTATTTTTTTTTTTGGCTTATTTTAACTGTCCCATCCAGTTTTCTGGAGGCCCACCTACAATCAAAATCCTGGCGCCGCTAGTGCTTCACAGCGGTCTGATATCAAGAAATAACAGACCGCATTCCACATTGGAATTCAACCAAGCCATGTAATAATGTTTAATAACTTTCAAACAAGCCTGTTCCTTCATAACATAGCCAAAGTTCGGTGTATTTTTGCTTTATACATTTTAGGCTTATTCTCAAATTCAGATTGTGTTAGGGGGGGCGGGATTATTAGGCAATTTTATTCGGACAATTTGACCGGAGAGATTTAGTTTTGTCAGACATTTCATTTTTTTTCCAGCCAATGTCCGGCAATTACCGGACAACGGAAACCTTGATATATATATATATATATATAAAAAAAAAAATAATAATAATAATAATAATATGGAGCCCCGCACATGACATGAAGGGGAAAAATTAATAAAAGTGTTCCTGTAGCTCAATTGGTAGAGCAATGCAAGGTTGGGGGTTCGATTCCCTGGGAACACATGATAGGTAAAAAATGATAGCCTAAATGCACTGTAAGTCGCTTTGGATAAAAGCATCTGCTAAATGAAGGAACTAATTAGTAAATCACCAAATTAGTGTAAAGAATATATAAATACATATATATATATATATATATATATATATATATATATATACACACACTGTATATTAGTTAAATTAAAGGATTTAATTAAATTCAAATGTACATCACAAATGACAATTCTAAAAGTATGTGTGCTTTCCTCATCAAGGTGTCATATCGGTATCACAAATAAGTTAGGATGAAAAAGTTCTAACTCTAAAGTATGAGCAATAGAAATAGTGATTGTTGCCTTAGCAGACACACTTAATTACAGTTCTGGGAGAAAGTGTCACTGCACAGCACCCAGTTTACAACTTAATCAGCCATTATTTGCATGTAGCACTTTACCCCCATGGTGAACTGACCTGTCAAATAATTCTCCACCGGTAACAAGTTCTAGCACAAGACTAATCTCCGCAGGGGTCTCAAAGATTTCCTTCAGTTTGATCTGACAGAAAACGGCATGAAAAAAAAAGAGAGAGCATTTCACTGGAGGAATTCAAAAACAATACATGATGAATTATTGATGTAGACTACGGTAGCCATAATGTCAGACTAACATTTGCATAACGCTTACTAAATCAAACACAGTCAGTACTGCAGAGACAGGGTGAACATCTAAGTGAGTGTTCTTGTAGATTTATGCATATTTTAGGCTGTGAAACACTGTAACTGCCCCTTTAGACTTACTATATTTGGATGAGAGAGGCGCAGCAATACACCTATCTCCGTTCGTACAATCTTCTTGTCAACCTGCAAGAACAGCCAAGTTATTGTCTGAGTACAAAGTGAACAAGGTGCACACTTATAAAGCCATTACAATCAACTAAAGTGTAATAGCAACATCAACTCACTGAGGAAAGAAAGAAAGAAAGAAAGAAAGAAAGAAAGAAAGAAAGAAAGAAAGAAAGAAAGAAAGAAAGAAAGAAAGAAAGAAAGAAAGAAAGAAAGAAAACCAAGCACTTGTCCTCAAGAACATTTAAAGGGACTTCTGCAAATGACTTTCATATAGATTTGGAACGATTTGAGGGTAAGGAAATTCAAAAATGTGAATATATATATATATATATATATATATATATATATATATATATATATATAGTTTCTTGCTGTTCATAAACAAGTAAATAAATAAATAAAACTTTGTTCATGTTTGTTTTTCTCGTTCTATTTTTTTCTCTGTCCGCTACTGTTCAGTAGTTTTTGCGGTAACTTGTACACAATGTCCACAACATTTATATGCAGTGGCTAACAATGTAATGCACTATATATTATAGCACACAAGTAACATAATATAAATACAAATGCATTAGAAGCTCAATGCACAAATGATGATGTAAGGCAACAACATTGAGGTCTTTTAAGATGGAAGGAAACTCCTTGGCAATAGGAGGCAGAACAAAGGCAAGAGAACAAAGCCTGGTAACATGTGGAGAGAAATGTGTCAGTGCACTTACTGTTTTTTTCAGCATTTTCGCAGCATAGTGCTTCTGGGTGCCTTTCTGACGGCATCGGAACACCACTGATGTGGCTCCCCTGCAAGAGACAGAAAGAGCAATGACTCCGTTCCACAGATTAATAGGGCACATTTATCTTCAATACACTACAGTTCAAATATCGGTAAATAATTTAGGTATTTTTAGAAAAATTCTGTCATGCTTACCAAGGCTACATTCATTTATTTGATTGCAATACATTTAAAACAGAAATATTATTACAATAATAAAAAAAGAAATTTTCTATTTCTATATATTTTAATATGTAACTTATTTCTGTGATGGCAAAGCTTTTTTTTCAGCAGCCATTACTCTAGTCTTCAGAGTCACACGATCCTTCAAAAATCATTGTAATACACCGATTTGGTGATCGAGAAAAATTTCTTATTATTATAAAATTGTAAAGAGTTTGTAAAGAGTCCAGGGTCGGAGCACTCACAATTGCAGTTTTTGTCTCTTTTTCTTTTGACAAGAAATTCATTAAGCTGTATCTCTTTACAATCATAACAAACAGAGACTGTTCTAGACTATTTAACACTTTGCCTCAGCGCCAGACGTAAGTCAAAAGAGCGCGGAAAAGTTAGAGATGTTAAATGAGCATCAGTAGAACAACAGTAAACTGTGGTCTGATGAGATGTTGTTATGTCAGTAAAACTTAGAAACTTAGAAGTTTGACTTTGCTCACAGTGCACACTCTTCAACTGTACGTGAAAATGAGGCACACACTCTATATCACTTCACCAGAAATAAAATGCACAAGAAACTATGAGCTTTCAACATTGTAGTTCTGACGTCAGTTAAGTCATAAAATTACAAAAAGCCGATTTGATAAATTATCAAAAATGTGCATGCATTTTTGTATTATATGCATCACATTTAAGAAGATTCAAGATTTTATTTGTCACGTACAATACAACAAGCAGTGAAATGTAGGTCTGGCATACTCTTTTTAGACTGTGCAAAAAAAAAGAGAGAGAGAGAGAGAGAGAGAGAGAGAGAGAGAGAGAGAGAGAGAGAGAATTAAATACAAATAATGAAATACACCCAAAAATTATAAGAAAAAAATATGAAGAAAATTAAATACAAATAATGAAACATTAACAATATAATAAACTACTACATAGATGATGTTTCGAGATGCTGCACAAAAATTGCTACACAGATGATGTGCAGAGATGTAAACAATGTGCAGTGAGGATGAGTTGCATAGCTAGTTTATCTCAAAAAAAAAAAGTGCAGAGTGCAGAGAGTTATTGGGAAACCCTACACTACCAGAGTCTCTAAAGTGCAGTGTTTTTAATGTCCATGTTTAGTAGTCTGATAGCGTGAGGGAAGAATCTCCTTCTGAGCTTCTCCATTTTTGCCACTGCGGAAGAACGTCTCTCAATTGCATGTACTAAAATATTCTGCAATTGAGATCAGAATATAAGGCACAAGCTGATATGTACTTTTTTTGTAATTGAATGCACAAGTAAAATTGAGCACAGTGCACTTGTACTAGGAAATATGCAAAAAAAATATATATATATATATATATTATTTGGTAAAGAACAAAAAAAAAGCCTTTGTACCTTCGTACAGAGTAAATGTAAGTATTGGTAGAACTGTTGCAATTAATTTATTTGGTCAACTAACAGAAATTTAAACATTCACTGTTCATTGATTATATAAAAACAGTGAATAATATAATACAATATAATAAAATATCAGTGAAGGTTGAATAAACTTTGAAATATGTAGTTATTTGCATGTCTCATCCATTAGTATGCAATGATGGAGAACAAGCTTTTGGGGGCGTTGAGAAAAAAGAACCAAGCTGACTGTACAATAAAGCTATAGTGAGCACCTTTATTAAAATGCCTGGAAGAAGGGATATGTCATATTCACTCAGTATTACTTGCTCTAATTCACATCTCAATCTCAATTACAATTAAGTTTAAAACAGTTGTACTGAGTTGTGTTTTGGGCATTGAAATAGTGCAGTACTTTATGGTCAAACAAATTTTTATATTGAAATAATGAAGATTTCTGTTCAACCCCAGACTGGTTGTTGGCCCCTCCCTAGTCACACATAGCCAGACCTTCAGACTTATGGCTAAATGTCTGGAATTCACGGCAGCTTTCACTGACCGACATGTCAAACAACCAATCACAGTTCGCTTCGTTCATCGTCACGTTTCGAGGCATGGAAATGTTGTCACAATAACATTTATCATGTCGGATAGTATGGATAGTCTATCGTGCATTATTTGTGATGCAGCTAATGTGTGCTTTTAAATACAACAAACATACAACAAAATAACTATCAAATATCAGCTCACAATTTTGTTGAAGCACTTAAAGGGTTTCTTTCGTACAAAAAAAAAGAGTGTTTTAAAAACCCTTTAAAAATGAATAAAATGTTTATTTCCATACTATATAATTCTACATGGACATGAAACTTTTAGCGAATACTAAATAGGATGAAACTGTAGTTAAGTATTGCCTTGGCATGTACTTAAACCTACAGTATTGTTCAAAATAATAGCAGTACAATGTGACTAACCAGAATAATCAAGGTTTTTCGTATATTTTTTTATTGCTACGTGGCAAACAAGTTACCAGTAGGTTCAGTAGATTCTCAGAAAACAAATGAGACCCAGCATTCATGATATGCACGCTCTTAAGGCTGTGCAATTGGGCAATTAGTTGAATTAGTTGAAAGGGGTGTGTTCAAAAAAATAGCAGTGTGGCATTCAATCACTGAGGTCATCAATTTTGTGAAGAAACAGGTGTGAATCAGGTGGCCCCTATTTAAGGATGAAGCCAACACTTGTTGAACATGCATTTGAAAGCTGAGGAAAATGGGTCGTTCAAGACATTGTTCAGAAGAACAGCGTACTTTGATTAAAAAGTTGATTAGAGAGGGGAAAACCTATAAAGAGGTGCAAAAAATGATAGGCTGTTCAGCTAAAATGATCTCCAATGCCTTAAAATGGAGAGCAAAACCAGAGAGACGTGGAAGAAAACGGAAGACAACCATCAAAATGGATAGAAGAATAACCAGAATGGCAAAGGCTCAGCCAATGATCACCTCCAGGATGATCAAAGACAGTCTGGAGTTACCTGTAAGTACTGTGACAGTTAGAAGACGTCTGTGTGAAGCTAATCTATTTTCAAGAATCCCCCGCAAAGTCCCTCTGTTAAAAAAAAGGCATGTGCAGAAGAGGTTACAATTTGCCAAAGAACACATCAACTGGCCTAAAGAGAAATGGAGGAACATTTTGTGGACTGATGAGAGTAAAATTGTTCTTTTTGGGTCCAAGGGCCACAGGCAGTTTGTGAGACGACCCCCAAACTCTGAATTCAAGCCACAGTACACAGTGAAGACAGTGAAGCATGGAGGTGCAAGCATCATGATATGGGCATGTTTCTCCTACTATGGTGTTGGGCCTATTTATCGCATACCAGGGATCATGGATCAGTTTGCATATGTTAAAATACTTGAAGAGGTCATGTTGCCCTATGCTGAAGAGGACATGCCCTTGAAATGGTTGTTTCAACAAGACAATGACCCAAAACACACTAGTAAACGGGCAAAGTCTTGGTTCCAAACCAACAAAATTAATGTTATGGAGTGGCCAGCCCAATCTCCAGACCTTAATCCAATTGAGAACTTGTGGGGTGATATCAAAAATGCTGTTTCTGAAGCAAAACCAATAAATGTGAATGAATTGTGGAATGTTGTTAAAGAATCATGGAGTGGAATAACAGCTGAGAGGTGCCACAAGTTGGTTGACTCCATGCCACACAGATGTCAAGCAGTTTTAAAAAACTGTGGTCATACAACTAAATATAAGTTTAGTGATTCACAGGATTGCTAAATCCCAGAAAAAAAAATGTTTGTACAAAATAGTTTTGAGTTTGTACAGTCAAAGGTAGACACTGCTATTTTTTTGAACACACCCCTTTCAACTAATTGCCCAATTGCACAGCCTTAAGAGCGTGCATATCATGAATGCTGGGTCTTGTTTGTTTTCTGACAATCTACTGAACTTACTGGTAACTTGTTTGCCAGGTAGCAATAAAAAATATACTAAAAACCTTGATTATTCTGGTTAGTCACATTGTACTGCTATTATTTTGAACAATACTGTACCTTAGAGCAGTGTCACCATTGGCTGGTCCACCTGGGCAACCGTACTCTTGTACTCTTACTTCCATTTTCCTTCCCTACAGACCCTAGACACTAAACCACTGATCTGATCCTCTGATGAATATACATCTCAACATGCACTGTACCAAAACACAAGATCTTTAAATAAGCCATTCCTCTCCAACTGCGATTTCAAAATAAAAACGTAAACCCTCACTTCGAATTTCCACGTTTTGATGTCCACATATTCAAGAAATTACAGTGGCTATAACATTTCTGTTTTAAAGAAATGGCAAAATATTAAAGATAAAGTGGATATTTGAATTAAATGTTGTTTAGTCAATATTAACCAAGGATTGCGATGTAAACTGTAAAACAATCGTCAGGCTGCTGGTGCCCTCTGCAGTCATTTGTTATAATGCGTAATGTACATTAGCTCTATTGTTTATAATACATTAATTTTACCAGTTTTGTTCAATAAAACTAGGGGTGTCCATTGTTAACCGGTTAACCGATTAACCGTTAAAAATTGCGTAACCGAGTGAAACATTTTGCTCGGTTAAGTGACGTCAATGGCGTGCATTGAATTTAGTTGTAATACATTTTTGCACCACCAGAGACCGCCAGATCGCTCCCAGACATTTGTAATGTCCACAAGAAGAAGTCATTTTCTAATATGAAGCGGGCAAAAAAAAGTACAGCGTTGGAGCACTTTAAAATTGAGAGTGACGGGGCAAAATGCAAGTATTGCAATACAGTGCTTGGATATTCTTCAAGTACCACCTCGTTGTTGTAATCTCAACAGCCAACACCCGGGCATCATTAGGCTGGTCAGGACACACTGGATGCGTGGCGATGGGCGAAAGCATCTCAGCTGCGTGGCGTGTCTGTTTTTAATTCGGCTCCCATGTTAACAGGTTAGAGCTTGTCGACTGCCTGCGTGAGACGCGCGGCTCGACGCGTGCATGCTAGAAATAGAACCGACGCCTTGTTGGAAGCGTTTCCAGGCAAAATATAATAGGAAAATATGTTTGTCATTTTGTACCCAAATACATATTAATTCATGACATTTTGATATTTGAAAGTCTATAGGTTGACATAAATTCAGATATAAATGTAATAAAAAAAATATATATATCGATTTTCAAGTATTGTACCTGTCAAACATAGTCATAGCCTTAGCAAGATTATTAGGCAGTTTTAATAGGACAATTTGACCGGAAAGATTAAATTTTGTCGGACATTTCTTTTTTTTTTTTTGGCCAATGTCCGGAAATTACCGGACAACGGAAACCCTGGCGCACACTATGGTTAACCGAGTATTAACCGATAAGGGCCTCGGTTAACGGTTAATGAAAAACTTGAAAACGTGCAGCCCTAAATAAAACCATATGATTACTTGCTTTTGATGCTTTATTTGAACTAATTATTGCCTCATTGCTATTATATATGTATTTTAAGTAATTTTAATGGTTGCTGTTTACCTAGGTCTATTTTTATTACCAAAAAAATTAATACAAATTATAATTATAATTATCAGATTGCTCGATTAATCAGCAGAATGATAATCCGATTACTCAATTACCAAAATAATTATTATTGACATGTCATGATTCTGCCCTCGTGTCCTTGATTTTTTCCTAGTCTTGAGGCAGGATCATGACAGACCCGTGTTTTGTGTACAAGCGCATGGCCTTGTCTTTGGGCCATGTGCTTGTGTTGTCTCGTTCCCTTGCCCCGCCCCCCTTGTTAACCTAGTCGTGTCTTGATTGTCCTATCTGTAACACCTGTCGTGTCTTGATTAGTACCCCTATTTAGATCTCCTAGTGTGCTCTGTCTTGTGTCAGTTCATTGTACCTGTGATTGTGATTGTTCCACTCTGTGATTGTTCCTTAAAGAAGTGTTTGTATTACCGTGAGTGTTTGTTTATAGTTAGTATTTAGAGTCCTTGTTTATCTTGTTAGTCCAGTCCTGTTTTAGTTATTTAGTCTTTACCTTGCTCCGTGTTTTCCCCCTCGTGGGTTTTGTTTTCCCCTTTTTGTAATAAACCCTTTGTTTGAGAATCCCTGTCTGCACCTGAGTTCCTCCCTTACCAATACCTGACAGAATGAACCGACCACAATGGAACTCAGCAGACAGGAGGCAATGCTGGATGCCCGTGCCAGCAGCGTTGAGAGCTGGCGTGCCCGTGCCAGCCGCGTCGAGAGCTGGCGTGCCCGTGCCAGCCGCGTCGAGAGCTGGCGTGCCCGTGCCAGCCGCGTCGAGAGCTGGCGTGCCCGTGCCAGCCGCGTCGAGAGCTGGCGTGCTCGTGCCAGCCGCGTCGAGAGCTGGCGTGCCCGTGCCAGCCGCGTCGAGAGCTGGCGTGCCCGTGCCAGCAGCGTCGAGAGCTGGCGTGCCCGAGCCAGCAGCGTCGAGAGCTGGCGTGCCCGAGCCAGCAGCGTCGAGAGCTGGCGTGCCCGAGCCAGCAGCGTCGAGAGCTGGCGTGCCCGTGCCAGCAGCGTCGAGAGCTGGCGTGCCCGTGCCAGCAGCGTCGAGAGCTGGCGTGCCCGAGCCAGCAGCGGTGAGCGTGCCCGAGCCAGCAGCGGTGAGCGTGCCCGAGCCAGCAGCGGTGAGCGTGCCCGAGCCAGCAGCGGTGGGCGTGCCCAAGCCAGCAGCGGTGGGCGTGCCCGAGCCAGCAGCGGTGAGCGTGCCCGAGCCAGCAGCGGTGAGCGTGCCCGAGCCAGCAGCGGTGAGCGTGCCCGAGCCAGCAGCGGTGAGCGTGCCCGAGCCAGCAGCGAGGAGCGCTGGCGTGCCCGAGCCGGCAAAACAGAAAGCCGTATTCAAGTCTGCAGTCGTGAGAGCGGAGGAGAGAGCCGCGGCCGACTCTGCAAAGACTCTTGAACTGTCTGTCTCATCTCGTAAGGAGATGCCAATTGGCCTGGCTGCTAAAGCCTTTTCTGATTATTTGTCCCGTCTTGTCCAAATCCTAGAAGTCCCCGTCAGTCCTGTTTTGTCCCCTGACCCTGTCCCCAGAAGTCCTAAGTGTCCAGCCGTTGTCTCCCCGTGTCCTGTTGATGTGGCCCCGTGTCCTGTTGATGTGGCCCCGTGTCCTGTTGATGTAGTCATGTGTCCCGTTGATGTGGCCCCGTGTCCCGTAGGTGTCGTCTCCCTGTGTCCCGTAGATGTCGTCGCCCCGTGTCCTGCTGATGTAGTCATGTGTCCTGTGGATGTGGCCCCGTGTCCCGTTGATGTGGCCCCGTGTCCCGTTAATGTTGCCCCGTGTCCAGTAGATGTTGTCCCCCCGTGTCCAGTAGATGTTGCCCCGTGTCCAGTAGATGTTGTTGCCCCGCGTCCCTTGTCTGCTCCTGTCATGTCCCCCGTCAGTAGTCCCGAGACCCCTCCCCGCCCCTCACCACCCAGACCTGCCCGTACCCCCCGTCGTCAGCCTTCGTCCTACCCTCCTAAGATTCCTACCGCCCCCTCCCCTTCCCTGTTTGTTCTTTTTGATTTGTCACCCTAACCCTGCCGTCGTGTATTCATGTCTGCCTTTGTTATTATTTGTCATGTCTTGTTGGTTTGTGTCGGTGTCCCAGTCTGTCATGTCAGTCGTGTCCCGTGTTTGATGTTCCCTTGAGGAGCGTCTGGAAGCCGCTCCTTAAGGGAGGGGTTCTGTCATGATTCTGCCCTCGTGTCCTTGATTTTTTTCCTAGTCTTGAGGCAGGATCATGACAGACCCGTGTTTTGTGTACAAGCGCATGGCCTTGTCTTTGGGCCATGTGCTTGTGTTGTCTCGTTCCCTTGCCCCGCCCCCCTTGTTAACCTAGTCGTGTCTTGATTGTCCTATCTGTAACACCTGTCGTGTCTTGATTAGTACCCCTATTTAGATCTCCTAGTGTGCTCTGTCTTGCGTCGGTTCATTGTACCTGTGATTGTGATTGTTCCACTCTGTGATTGTTCCTTAAAGAAGTGTTTGTATTACCGTGAGTGTTTGTTTATAGTTAGTATTTAGAGTCCTTGTTTATCTTGTTAGTCCAGTCCTGTTTTAGTTATTTAGTCTTTACCTTGCTCCGTGTTTTCCCCCTCGTGGGTTTTGTTTTCCCCTTTTTGTAATAAACCCTTTGTTTGAGAATCCCTGTCTGCACCTGAGTTCCTCACTTACCAATACCTGACATGACATGCATACATGTACAACCATATCATCAGGGGATGGACTCTTTTGACTTAGCAACGGTTTAAATTTCAGCAAAACATTACAAAAACTCATCTATACATACACCAAAGTAAAACACCAACTACATTTTAATCAACATTTTACTTTGAAAGTGTTGCAAAACATGCAAGAAGCAGGGTAATAGCCTACGATTTTGCAGAAAAATTGTAGGGCCAAAATGGATGCTTAGGAGGTGAAATGGAGGCTTGCCTCTGGCTATTACGTTTTGGTTGCAGCAGCAACTAAAGCAAAGTCTGAGGTGTGGAAAAGTTTTGACCATGTTATGTGAAATGTGAAATGCAAAAAAAAAAAACGTTGCGTTGAGGCCAGATTGTGGAGAGAAGTGGTGAAGCAAATCCTGCTGAGCCTTTGTCTTAATTTCATTATTGCCAAATACCCATCTTAATTTAGAATTTATCTTAATTTAATTTGTTATTAAAGATTCATTTTTATTGGCGTATTGGGCTATTTATAGGCTAAGTGTATGAAATGTAACAATGTTACAGAGGACTTATTTTATTTCTTAGTTCCAACATCCAAGTGGCCTATAGCCTATGTTAGTCATGAATAAATTATATTGAAACATGTATAAATGACTAATTCTTGACAAAAGGCAAAAGAGCTTTGTGCATGCGCACATTTGAATAATGAACAATCAAAATGTACTTGTCGGGCTCTGGCCCTGGCGGGGCTAACGTTTAAGGCACGATTACAGCTCTACTCTATACTGTGCAGAACAGTAAAAAAAATCTAACCTTACATTTAATGTAATTTTACAGTAAAATACTGTTACATTTACAGTTTTTCAAAGTGAAAAAGAAACAATTCATTGTATAATTTACAGTAAAAAACCCATCAATTGACATTCCCAGAATTCTCTGCATGACACTTCACATTTTATGTTTTTTTCATTGAAATACTGTTTCTTAGTTTTTTCTTATAAGTTGTCAGTGTATTAATAAGTTACAAAACCTATATTAGTACTTCAATAGGTTGGTATAGTAAAATCATATCAGTTAAGAAGCTTTTTACTGGAAATTTAAATTAAATCTGTAAATCCTAAAATGTTGCTACCATATTTTTTTCCTGTAAAGTTCTGGCAAGCACAGCTGCACTTTTTTATTTAGTTATTTTTCACTGTGTAATTATTAAATCCTGCTAAAGACTTCGGAGTGTGTTCTTTTAACTTATCCCAGAATACAATCATCTAAAAACCACTCAGAAACAAGCGCCCACAACTAGTTGTTTGTTTAACTTTGTGAGCTTTCATTCTCTTAATATCTGATTCATAATCAGATCACTTAATACGGTATTTCACTGGCACAGGACCAGTGCAATATGCTGGAAGCAAGCAACAGCCAGCAGTTACAAACAAGCATCTCAGCTGGAAAGTGCCAAGTGTGCAAATAAATGAAATTTGGGTGGACAGCTTGGCTAATGCAATTAAAGCAGAGAGGCCAACTCAGTGTCCGAGAACTAGCATCTGGGTACTCATTAGGAGACCAGTGCCAGATCCACACAGCTATAGATCCCCTCCCTCTCTCTCTCTATGCTGACGTAAACTCCCACTGACTCTACATGTGAACAGATATCAGGCGAGTGTAGGAACCAGTCTAAAGCTCCAATCTGCTCCACATAATCCCCATGTAGGTCCCAAAAATATTGACTTCAGTTGGTTATATAACCACATTTGAGAGAATTTATATACCTACCAACATCAGCTGGTAATTAGCAAAGTACCTCTGTGCATAGAGGACCCTGTTTAGACTTCCTCTGGATCCTTAGCACTTAAAGTACTTGAGTTACTGTACTTATGGCGCTTTTCCACTGCGTGGTACGATTTGGCTTGGCAAAGCTCAGTATGGTACTGCACAGCTCTGCACAGTTTGCATTTCCAATGCAGTTTAGTATCGCTTTAGAGTGAGCAGGATTACTCACCTGTCATTACAGTTGTGCTGCCTCTACTGCCACGACTCCAAATAAAAACTTTTTAATTCCGCATTTTGTTTCTCTTATCGCTTCAGAAGTTTGTTCTATTCGAACATAAGTGCCCTGTGAAGTGGACATCACAGGATATTCCGCCATGATTCCAGTTCGAATGAACGCATATGTTCCATTCAAAGTGCATTGAAGTGCGCGAGACGTGAATTTAATTTGTATTTATTTACAGAGGTATGATGTCACACTTGATGACGTGTATAAAGACGTAGCGCAGCACAAATCCGTAAATGAATGTTCCAAAGTGAAGTAAACTTCATCAGATTCTCCCTGATCAGGGAGTAGAGAGCAATGAACACTGTGTAGGGACCATGTCAATAGGAACACAGTTCAAGACTGGAGCTCACTTCTAACAAACTGATTAATCTGAATCAGGTGTGTTAAAGAAGGATATACAAAATGTGCAGAGCAGGGGGGCGCGAGGCTTGGAATTGAGAACCACTGCTATAGAAGAAATGTCTGTAAATATAATGTACTGTGTTAATGTGAAGCCTGTGATTGGGACTCATAATGATTCAGTTCACTTAATCATTAAAAGTTAGTAAAAAGACATGGCAGGAGGATCTATATTAATGAGGATCCTCGGCTTGCAGGGTAATGACAGGAAATGGACCAGCCACTTCCCCTACAGATCCTAATTGTCTGTCATGGACTCATTCAAAACACAACACACATAACCCTAACACAAACACACAGATATAGCAGGACAAGTCTGCATACCTGTGATTATCTTTGGTGACAGATTGATGTTAGACTTGACTTTAAATTAACTGCACCATAATAAGATATTTTGCTGTTGCTTAACATTATTTATTGTGATGTGAACAGTGAGCAGGGGTAGCTTTTTAGTGAAAGATTAATGAAGTCCTTTTAAAAAAACAAAACAAAAAAGCATGCAAATTAATGGAACCTGTTTAAAAAGTTAAACAGGTTCAATTCTGATTTCATTTTGTCAATGACAACGGAACAAGATAATCCAGGATTATGTTGACCCAGGGTCATTTATTTATGTGTATGTGTGTATGTATTTATTTATGGTAATACATTTTTGAGAAGATGATTGAGAAGATGTAAGTGATCTTATCTTTATCACAGGATAAATGATTAGTTGATATCTTAATAAATCCTCCACTGATAAGTCACTCTGTCTCAACCTCCTTCAACTGTAGCATTCACTCCTTGGAATGAGATGCTAGAGGGATTTCCATCTCATTAGCTTCCAATTGGACTATTTAGCATTGTTTGATTAAACACTTGCATGAGATTAGAGGCATTTAATTGTAAGGTGATTAGACAGTTTTGTAACTGAGTTGTCCAGGAGCAGTGGCTAATTTGTAAAATGCAGTTTACAAAAATAAGATATTTTGTGGCAGTGATTTTTTTGGCACTTCTGTGATGGTTACACATCACTAGCTAATACATTTGCATAATGTAAAGTGGAAAGTGAATTTGTCTTATTTTCACTTCCAAAAGATGAAGCTACAAATAATCAGTGGTATAAAGTGGTACAAATAAACAGAGAAAATGACATGAATATGAAAGTGGGCAAATGCATAAAGCACAGAATAATTTGAAATCACGAGTTTAAAGTTTAAAACATTCAATTCACCGACCATCACACAGAGAACGTGCGATCATGCTGGATAAAAATGCACACTTCACAAAATCTCACAGCTGGATTCAACTAAGTTTGCAAGGTTTGTGAAAATAAATGTTCATTAGCCATTCAAAGATTTCTATAAATGATATAAATGTGTATTTGCTTAATGCTGATGGCAAACGAGAAAGTTATTAATAATAATATAAAAGCAATCTTTATAATACTTTTTGTATACATTAATTCCTTTTTTAACCGTTCTATCTGATTATTAGACACACTTTAGCATATTAGACAGAATTATTAACAACGACGGCAAACAAGCGGGAGAATGTGAGCACTGTGTGGTCACTGCTAAGGTACTGCCGCTATCAAAATAAAAGTCCCACCTCGAACACATCGGCCTAACTGAAAAACGTATCGCCCGATGCCAACATTTGAAAAATGCCAAAAATTGGCTGATATATGAGACTTGGCGATATATCGGTCAACCTATAATTACCATTCCCTTTCTACATTTATTCACGATTATGTTATTATGTTGTTATGTTGTGTTTATTCATACAGCACAGGCTTTCTGCAAATGTTTGAACAAAATTTTTCAGTAACCGTATGCTTTTTGAAAAACTAACAACATATACATAACAACAACAACTTGCAGTATACTTGCAGTATAATGGCAGTGTAGAACACAATGAGCAATCCAGTCATCATAAATTAGTGTATTAAATGCATATTTTGAGAAAACAAAAAACATTTTTTGATCTTCAATGCATGTAAACATATTGTAGGAAATGCCCAATATAAGGTAGCTTAAAAATGACATAATAGGGCCACTTTAACTTATTTTAACTCTTGCAGTTAAGTTGCAACTTCATCATTACAAATGTGTAATTAAAATGTAAGTACATGACATCAATACAATATTCAATTCAATAGGAATTAAGTATATTTTGCTTTACCATAAGTGCTTGTCAGTAAATTTGGCAGTACAACTATTTAAAAGACAAGAAAAGTAATTATAAAATTACATATAAATATGCATATAAGTGCCTCAAAAAATGTCTAACTTCATATAATAGAAATTGTAATTATAAAACATTTTAATTTAACTGTAATTAAAATGCAATTAAGTGTGCGAAACATTCAGTTTTATTCATTTCACTTTAAAAGTATATAAGTTTCAGAATCATCAGAATCTCTTTTAGAAAGATCAAAAGGGTCTTGCAGCAAGACTTTTAACTATCAGCATTAAGTCTGGTCCACATTCCTGCATATTCTGGCCAAGAATCGCCCACGAGCCGTAACAGACCGAGAAAATGCAAACAGAATTTGTTTACCAGGTGGATGGATAACAACTTCTGTACTCTGACTTCCAGAAACTGTAAAAAGTCTGCAAATCAAATTTAAGCTTACTGTTTTAAGAAACTTTTTGCTATTCATGTGTACAACATGGTCTATAATCTCTCTATGAGTGAGCGGTCAGAGACTAAGAGTAGTTCAGATCCACCAAGCCTGAACTTTCAAATCGTGTTCTGGGAAACAGAAAATGAAAAAGCCATAGTGTACTCCTTTTAACTAACAAACAGGCTGGCAGATGGCAGTCCTTCCCATCATAAACCATAGCTCAACTAATATTCATCATATTAATAATATCACATTGTAAATGAGAGCTAGATACGCAGAGGGCTAAATGACTACATCCACCAGTTATGGCAGATCATTATGAAACACATACGAGGTGATGATGATTAATCTAAGGGGGCTTTGATTATCAAATCTGCAAAGATTAGCACACTACAGCACCATGTGTAGATGTGTCCACCATGATTACATTTTTAGATCATTAAAAAAATGTAATAACATGTAATGGCATGATCTGCACATTGAACTCAGGCAGGCAACAAGCTCACAAACTAGCTTTATGACAATTTTCAGAGGTAGGGTGAGCAGACAGACGCCCCACAGTTCTGGTTTCACAAGTTGTGTGCTTGGCAAAAACAAATAATGCATAGTGAGATTCCTAAACATTTTTGTCAGCTGAACAAGTAATTATTTAAATAATTGGTAACACATTATAATAACTGCACACTATTAATAATTAATTTAGCATTAGTAAACAGATAATTCATAATTTATAAAGCATTAATAGACAGCAATAAGCAGTTTATAAATACAGATATAAATGCTTTATTCTTGATTTAAAAGCATATCTATAATGTGTTTAATAATTGTATTTTCATACTTTATTCATTATCAATTTATCATTTATCAATAAAGTATAGCATTATTTACAAACCAGTTATTTAGGAGTTGCCAGTGATTCATAAAATCAAAAGAAATGTAGTAAATGCAGGTAGTTATAAAGCATTTAGTAGTGGTCAGTTAACTATTTATGTGAGCTCATCTAAAGTGAGTCTAGTTATGCCTTGTAAAGCATTTATAAAGGATATTTAAAGGCTCAGTTATCTTCTAAACAAAAAACAGGAACAAACACCACACAGTGATACAGAACATAGAAATATTAACAGCCTTTAAATCTCATTTGTAAAAGCTTTACAAGGCATAAATAGTCCTCACTTTAGATGAGCTCAGAAAAATATTTAACTAATAACTACATATGTTTTATAACTACCTGAATTAACCCTGAATTACAGTAGAAATACATGTTAATAAACCATTTATGAATACTATAAGTAACTATTACTATATGTCTGAATAAAAAGATGTATGAATGCACATTTGAATAGTTTATTAATCATTTACTTACAATTTCTAAGTGATCTTAATGAACCATTGACAACTCCTTAATAACTGGTGTGTAAATAATGTAAAGTATGAAAAAACAATTATTAAATACATTATAGATATGCTTTAAAATCAGGTATAAAACATTTATATCTTTATTTATAAACTGCTTATAAATGTCTATTAATGCTTTATAAATGATGAATTAACTGTTTCCTAATGCTTAACTAATGATTAATAGCATGCAGTTATTATAAAGTGTTACCAAATAATTTAACAACATATTCATATGTACATGGTTCTTTGATATTGGTTATTGTCACAGACATTTTTGTTTGATTTTTTGTTTGTATTTTACAATTTATTATTATTATTTTTTTTTCACAGAATGGATAGTTCCAGTTCTGAATACTGACTGGTCAATGCAGCATTGCAATCATGCTAAAATACACATAGCCAGGACCATATTCACCATACAGCAAAACTTCTCATATTTTAATGCATAAATAAGACTGTTTCAATTTGTTTCACTCAATTCAATTGGATAATGATTCAGTTGCAACAATTCCATGCAAAGGGTTTGCAACTGTAAATATATTAATCTTGATCTAACTGTAGTGCTGATAGTGTATAACTGTAAATAATGTTTTGGATGAATGTGGCTTTCTCACTATAACCGCATGCATCACATACATTCTTAACAGAAGCATTCGCGTGCACTTAATGCATAGCTGAGTCAGTGTGGATTGTATGTTACACAAGCTGCTCCTGTTTCTGTTTCCGAGCATTATATAATCACGGCAGAGACTGAGAGAGAGAGTGAGTGTGAGAGGGAGGAAGAGTAGCTCTCCTGGGAGCATGGAAGGCTTCATTATTCAGCTCATTCTGCCTTCTTCAGGACCTGGGAGGTTTGCATCTGGCCCCATTTTACACGAGTCCAGCTTCTAAGCCCATGCACTCCAAAATGATCAGCCAACTATGAGCCGGTAATGCTAATGTATGAACTTCTTTAAATCTCTATTCATAGCATTCTTAGTTTAGCACTGGGTTACAGATTTTTGTTAGAGATTGTAAAGCACAAATATGAATATGAATACGAAAGGAAATAGAAATAGAAATTCTGAAATCATTTACTAACCCTCATGTTTACAACCCTGTACGCATTTCTTTATTTCTGCATTATTTTTATTATGTTTCTTTGTATGTATTTATTTGTCTGTCCATACAAGGAATTGATGTCATTGTGTTTCAGTGTAATGTTGTTACACTAAAGCTATTCATGATCATTGAATTAAAGCTTGAATAAAATTAAAATATTAAATGAAAATCTTAAGTTTATAAAAATTACATGAAAATTAGAAATGTTTCCTTAGCAATTAACTGAAATAAATAAGACGAAGTATTAAAATGGCTAAAAATGTATTAAAATTAAAGTTATACTATCCTACCTGTATAAGGCACACATCACTAATGCTTATATTTAACTCATAACCCTAATGATTAAACTTCAGCACACATTAAGAACCATTTATCACTGGATCAGACGTCCAGTTTTCACCTAGCGGACCACAAAACAGATTTAAAAAATCCTATCAATTACATGAATGAAGGGACCTGGGTCATATCTAGAGACCTGAATATCATAGATTTGGAGTGGGCTCTTTATACCAATAAGTAACCACCTATAATAAGCTTGCAACCCTCTAACAACCATCCAGAACACCCAGCTACCACAAAGAAATTGCTAAAAATGTGCAAAACACCTTGGCACATATAAAAGGACCTAAAAATTACCATAATGCTATGACGTCTTTAGAACCTTGGAGTACCATGCAAATGTCACTGTACATTAATTTGAGCACCATGATGATACCATTACTGTTACTGTACGGTTTTGCCCAGAAAACCACCCACAAACACACTACCATCTTGGCAGGGATTTCATTTTTCCAGAAAATGAGTTAATTTTGTAATGTTGTGCCTCAGCGCTGTCCGGTAAGTAATGACAACAACAGATATATTACACCCCCATCAGCACAGATGCATGTGATTATTTTATTCCGAGATTAACTGCATTAACTGAATTTCTCTTTAAGTGCCCGCAGATACACATCACTATCAGCTGAGCGGATGACAAAGTTGATTCGTTTTGCTTCCGCAGGCTGTACCAGCTCCATATGCGTGTGCTCTGCTCTAATTCGTTCATCCGCTGGGTTTCCGTTCCTCAAATTAAACACCTTGATTATGATTGTTCAGCATCTGCCATAAAACCTCACAAGATTACAAACAGCTTTATAATTAGGCCTTGTTAATTTTCACCAAATGCCATTTTTACTTTTTTAAAAACGTGACAAATGAAACAAAAGGCTTTTGTAGGATACATATTTCCATTCAGTGGAAAGATATTGATTTAATATAGGCCTACAATTTATTCAGGAAAACACAGCAAGCATTTCATGGTACACCCTAAATGGGATTATGCATTCTTTCTATGTTAGACTTTGGCCCAGGTCTCCCTGAGCATCTAGAAAGTACAGACTGTAACTCTCATCTTGGCTGATATAGTAGTGTGGGGCAGCCATTGTTATAGAGGCAAGCAATTTATGGGCATTCAGCAACAATTCATGGCCAACCCGTCACAGATCGATGAATGTTCCCCCTCCTACACACCGTGCTGTGCCCAGTCCAGAGATGCTGAAACGCCACAATCCGATTATCCAAGACAATTTAGGTTCAGCATGAACACAAAATCTCACATAGTCAGATATTTTAAAACGTCAAATGTTCACGATATACCATCTAAAATCATCACACACTCTTAAAAATAAAGGTTCCAAAAAGAAGGTTTTGCAACAGTGCCACAGAAGAATCATTTTGGGTTTCCCAAAGAACCTTTCAGTAAGACCTTCTGTGCAATGGAACTTTTTAAGATGTTAGACGTGCCTATTAAGATTCTTTATGTTCTGTGCATGGTAGCAGTAACAAAAACAATAGCTACTCTATAGCAATATTGTGTCTGAATACATAAGAAATGACATCTTAGCATTTATGTTATTGTTTAAACCTGTATGCAAGATCTCACTAGCAAAAAAAGTACTATAACCTAACTGTGATTCTTGGACATGCACTATGGTAATATAATAGTTTTTTTATTAATGTGCATTATGGAGGACCATGGAAATATCAAGGTGCGTGAATATGGAAGTAACAAGAGTCACACTGTTCCAATTGTTTTAACAAAATATACATAAACAGTCAAATTAATTATACCTGCCTCATATCTCGAAAGCATTTATTTGCACAAAAAAAAAGAAAAAACAAATGTTGCTAGGTTTAAGCAAGTTGTTTCCGCATCTTATCCTAGATTGCTTGCCAAACAAAGTACACTATTCAGAGTTCTGCTCATTTAATGATACTGCCAAATGTGTCCGACTCTGTGTCCTGGAAACACTTTGAAGATGTCCTCTACTACTACACATATCACCTGGTGACAAATGACAATGTAATGACAATGTAAACACCACTCAGGTTTAGACTAATGACACCTGTCGTAGACTAATGAGACTTTTTTTCTTATGAAGTAACATTTCCCATGAGTCTCATAGAAATATTTTCAACAGACGCAAATATCTGACACACATACAGGAATTCAGCCCTGCCTGAGAAAGAAGAGATTCTGTGTTGAATCCAACTTTGCTAAATATATAGATCCCATGACCAAATATAAAGAAGAGCAAAATCCTAAATAATATAGCAATAAAATATAATAATGATATTTCTGTGTAATGCATTGTCTTTTATTAAAAAGTCCAAAGAGAATGCACAGGAGAAACACTGACAAGACAACTGAAACATACAAACAATACAGGAAAACCGAGTGCTTAAATAACAAGGGGTAATGAGGGAGAACAGAAACAGGTGGGAACTAATCAACTAACTAGAAAAACTGAAAACTAGGTCAAAAGAAAGAAACAATGGAACACAGAACAGACCAGACACAGGACATTCTGCAGAATTCAATTCAATTGAATGAGTTGTCTGGATTTTCTATTCCAGTTTTTAATATGGCACTTTTCATGAAAACGGTTTAAATTGGTGTCCCTTTGTCCCAAACTAGGAACATCCAAATTAAACTCAATTTTAATAAAACTTTTAATGTTGACTACATTGGTCCAGATCAACCCTGTTACCAAAAACTATTTTATAAAAGATGTGCAAACTAATCTTTCTTATTGAACATTCTGAATTTAACATAGGCTAAGTGTACAAATACATTTAAAAAATAACATCTAAAAACTTTTCTAAACTAGCTGGCCATGACAGCTAAATTTTGGCTAAATCATTCCATTTCTAATCCACAAATTAACAAATTAGTAGATCTCTAGTAGCAACCAAGGTTCAAATCCCTATATACTTGTCTTTTTAATTTTTTAATTGTAATTTTTTTTATTGTTGCTGTTGCTGACTGTTGCCAAGCTCAATCCAAAGGAAAGTGTTAATACTTACAGTATACACTAAAATTATATGTGTATCATCAATAACTAAGAAACATTTTCAAAGTAGCTGACCACTATGACAGCTAAATCATCTCATCATTGATTACATAATTTCACATAATATGGTACAAACTGGTGTCTAAATAAAAACACCAATCCACATTCTTTGGAGTGACAACTATTAAATTAGTCTCATCCATTTTACACACATTTTAGCGTTTGTCAAGCTCAACTATTCAACCTTGTTACCCAAATTAAACATGAACATAAACTCATTATGTTTTTCTTCTAATAATAACTAATATTGATAAGAAACATGCGTGTATTATTCTGACCCAACCGCTGGTCCCTACAGCCTGTAGTGTGCCACCACAGAGTGAAAGCTTAAATTAGGCGAAATCTGACTGCAACCCTGTTACATGTTCTGTTATATTTTGTTAGGGGGGCAAGCAGTGAAATTCGCCTTTAATAAGCGTTTGTTTGAGCTGCTGCTTTCACCGGCGCATCCACTCCCAAAACTCATCAGCACATACTGCTGCACTTCAGCTTACCGTCCCAATTCAGACTCCAGCTCATAGAAGTCCGCCAACGTCTCTTTCTTGGATCCGTCGATCCAGTATTCAGGAGCGGCTCTCGAGGCGGTCACTTTCAGCATCTCCAGCGCTTCAGTTCACTATCAGCGGAGCGGCGACCTACACACAAACAACAACATCACCAAATGCCTCGGAAGAAAACGGACACACAGTCCGGAGAGGCAAATGATACACGTCTTTGTCGAAAGAGTTCCTCCTCACCTGGAATGTACGTCGGTGAGATGCTCTGGGCGGCCGTGGATGTGTAGCGTCAGTTGATCGCGGTTGTCATGTCGCTCTCCGAGCAGGGAGCGCGAGCGCGGCTTCCACTGGGTCTTACTGTCGCCCGTGTATGGCGCTGTCATTTTTTATCGCTTTATTAGATTGCTTACATAAATGAATAATCATTTAAAACACTGTGGTTTGTATAATGTTTGCTAACTGTGATTGGAGCGCCAAACTCGAGTTTTCAAAATCGCTGACTATAGATAAATAAATGCATACACCGCACAAGATAATAATAATAATAATAATAATAATAATAATAATAATAATAAAAAAGAAATTAAGAAATTATATCTTGGCATAAAACTAAATAATATTATGAATAAGGTTTGAATTGACAATTAGGATTATTTTTCCATGGACATTAATTACAGTATTAAAAACTATTATTTAAATATGGCAAAATGTACTATACTGTAATAGTATCTGCCAATATTGTTATTATTATTATTATTGAATGACTTATATGACTGTATAAATCCAAGTATGTATTTCCATCTGATATCAACTTTTTTAAGTTGTTCTGAAACACCAGAACGTTTTACTGAAACTTTTACCCAATACCTCGAAGCATGTACTTTTATTTCAGTCTTCTTTCGTTATATGACAGCAATTCCCTTGCCAAGCTAGACTTAATGTGCAATATTGAGGATCTTTTCCTTTAATTTTCAAATATACCACCTTCAATGGTGTTTTGAAAGTGCTATGAGGTAGAAATCAGCCACACTGAGTCCTGATCTGTGCTGGCCTGCATGACTGGTCATCCTTTAAAGCTCAAGCAGTGCAGGAGTGTTCTGGGCTCCACACTGAGAGACCCATCTGTTCAGTATCTGCTCAACGCAAAACAACCACAATCCCAACTAACCAGCAGCATCCCTCTCATCTCACACATTCACTTCCTCAAGGCTCAGTCATACAAATAATAAAAACTGGGAGGCAATGTAGAATCTGTAAGCAAAATAATATAGGTTTGTGTGTATACATAAATACATTCATTTATATATGTATATATATATATATATATATATATATATATATATATATATATATACATACACACACACACACACACATATATATATTATGCACATTGGTCCAAATATTTGAACACTTAACATGTATGAATATCATGGCTTTAGAGAATAAAATAAGAAATCAAACTACTTTTTTTTTTTTTTAAGGAATAGTTCACCAAAATCCTCAGTGATTGGATGCCATCAGAATGAGAGTCAAAACAGCTGATAGAAACATTACAATGATAAACAAGCAATTAACTCAACTTGAGTCCATCAATTAACGAATTGTGATGCAAAAAGCTGAATGTTTGTAATAAATAATCATTAAGAGTTTTTTTTTTTTTTGACTATAAGACAAGTCCTCTATCAATTTTACTTTCTCCAGTGAAAAGGTAATCTTGACTGAATAAGGAGAGAAATATGCACAGATCAAAAACCATTTACAAGCAAAACGGTTCCAAACAAATATGTTTGTGTATTTTGATATGACAAGACAAGAGAGGATGGAAATTTTCACTATTAGTCTTTTTTTTTTTTTTTTTTTGGCCAGAGCCAATTGTAATGTTTTTATCAGTGGTTTAGTCTTGTTCTGACGGCACCCATTCACTACAGATGATCCACTGGTGAGCAAGTGATGTGACGCTACATTTCTTTTCTGATGAAGAAACAATCTCATCTACATTTTGGACGGCCTAATAAAATTTACAACTTTAAACTTTGAACATTAATAGTGAAAATCCGACCTTAAAATAAAGCGACTAAAGAAAACTCAAAACTTTTCAGTTGTTTTAATAAAACAGGACAAGAACATTTAGTCCGATACAAACAGTCAACAACAGCTCAGAAAAGCAAAAGGAGGTCTATGAGAAATGTGCTTTACAGTAGTGCACTCTTGATATAAGACAACAGACATATGTTCTGATTTAGGAGCGTCTGCATGGACATCCATGTCTCCTCCAGGTGTGCCGACACACTTTCTGCCTCCTCCATCAGTTCAGGCTGCTCTGCGATGAACCGAAGATGGAGCTGGAACAGGAAGACGACACGTTAAAGAGTTTAAAATTCTAATACCTTTAAAGTCAAACACTCCAAACTGTTCTGTTACTTGATGTTGTTAAGATGTAATTAAATTAATGTTTATAAAGTGAATTCTTTTAACAGTATTTATAGTTTACCGTCCACGAAAGGTGTTGAACTATAAACCATAAAGGGAAAAGGTTTCATATACGTTTGCTGCCATCTGCTGTTTAAAAAACAAACAAATCCAGTGTTTCCTATACAGCAAAATTACAACTTTCATGCATAATTTCTCTATGCATGTATAAATACTGTGACAAATTCATAACCAATTGGAACCAATTCACGTTTGTTGTAGCCCTTTTATAAATGACAAAAAATAGAACTTTTGAATTATAAATACTTATAAATAAATAAATAAATACATATAAATGTATATATTAAATCATGTTTTATATTAGTAAAACCATGTTCAATACATAATTAACATATTTACACAGATGGCTAAAAGTTTGGTAAAATTATGATTATTAAATGTTTTTGAGAGAAGCCTCTCATGCTCACTATAGCATTTGATTTATTTGATCAAAAGTACAGCAAAAACTGTAATATTGTTAATTTTTAATATAATCTTAAAGGACTGTTTACTATTTGAACATGCCTTTAAAAAAAAAAAGTCTCAAAAAGCTGAAAAGAGTTTTTGCTGCTTGATATTTTTGTGGAATAGCATTTATGTGAAATAGAATCTTTTCATAACATTATAAAATTTCTATACATTCAAAATACATTTTTACAGAATAATACTATACATTTATTATTATTATTATTGTACTACTAATTCCAACCTTTCATACCATAGTGTTTTACAGTTTGCATAAAAATATTAAGCATTAAAATCTGTTTTCAACCTAAAAATAAGAAATGCTTTTGAGCACAAAATCATCATATATTAGAATGATTTCTGAAGGATCATGTGCCATATGAAAATATATTCAAACAGAAATAGTAGTTATTTTAAAATGAATGAACTAAATTATACTTCTATTTACTGTATTTCTAAATAAATGAATGCAGCCTTTTATTTTATACTAAATTCAAAAATTGTTTATAGTACATTTTAATTTCCTGTGGAACTGCATTATCAAACATGAATTAATTTGTATCAAAAAATATGACATTAATATTATATTCTACATATTTTATTCTTCTATATTCTAAACATTTAAGTTAAGGTGAAATAAAAAATGTAATTAAATTTAAAACAGCATTCCACAGTCTTTGTTTGGAATGTGGATGAGTTCTGTGGAACAGGGTTTTTAGATCAATATAATGTTTAACAGTGAACATGGGCTTCCCATCATGTCTACAGTCTTGTCATGGTCGGTTGGGCCAGAAACCTGCAGTTCCTACAAAAAAAAGTCTTGTACTGGAACTAAAAGCTCAACTATTGTGTTATAAAGTAGATAAGCATAAACATCAGCAGATTGCTCACATCGTACCTTTAGGAACAATGCTAGGTAGGCTTGAGCCAGGTCGAAATCTCTTTTGGACTGAAGTATGCTGCTGATCATCTTAAGGAAGCTCTCCATAACTCGGACTTCTCCACCCAAATCTGGTGACAGGGCCCGAAGTTCAGTTTCAATGGCAGAGGGGCCTAACTCTCTCAACAGCTTTACTGGCTCCTCATCTATCAAGAGGAAACGGATGATTAACACAGCCATCATTCACATTACAAACACAAATTCAATAGAACAGCATCATTTCAAATGAAAGCATAAAGGGCTTACATGAGTTGTTGTCTAAAGCCTTCTCAAGCTGAAGATAGAAGGAGGACTTCTGTGCCAACACTCCCAAGTTGACAATTTTAGACTGAAAAACAGAGAGACTTTTTTAAAATGTCATATATGTATATTATATTTAAATATACTTCATTTAATTACATACAAATAACAAATACAAACAGCAAACCTGTGAAATGTTTACAATTTAATATAACTTTCCTATTTTAATATACATCTTAAAAAGTTATTTTTTCAAAGCTGAAATTTCAGCAGCCACTCCAGCATACAGTGTCACATGATCCTTCAGAAATCTTTCTAATATCCTGTATCGAGGCTCAAGAAACATTTCTTATAATTATGAATACTGAGCGTAACAAACTAAAAATCTTTACTTTCACTAATAATCAATTTAAATAATCTGTACGGAATATTTTTATGCTTTTTTTTTTCTCATGGTGGGTTAGGTAAAAATATAAACATGACATAAATCTATAAAATAAATAATGTTTTCTTATTTTAACCAGTCAATTTTTTTAACTACATTTATATGTATATTTATATGTATATATATATAGATTTTTTTAACCATCAAAACACTGAAACCCCCTGATTTTTATGATCTTAAAATTAACAAATAAATTCCCAACAACAATAAATAGTACACTAAACTCGACAGAGACATTATCAAGAACATGTACCTGATCCTCTGAGGGAGTGCTGGGGAGTGCAAACTGGGGCACCAGCCCTGGAATGGTGGGAATGAAGAAGGGTGCAGCTTTGGGCAATTTCGGAGGCTCTTTGGGTTTGTTCTTTTTCTGTAGATGCAGATTTTTATTTGATTTTAAAAGGTATGTAATGGTCTTTCAAACACATCACAGTTAAGCACAGACCACTGTTGTTTTCCCTATTTTTACACACACATACCTTGATGATGTCCAGGTGCAGCAGGTTCTTCCAGCGTGAGTCCGGAAGCAGAGAGAGTGTGATCAGATGCTCGTCCAGCTGTGCTGGTGAAATGTACTCATCCATCTCAGAGCTGTCAGCATCTAAAATGTCCTCCTCTTCTGTATCTGTTGACAAGCACACAATCAATGGGACTTAGTCTCAAGTTAAATGATTTCAAAGTTATAATCAATATAAAAATGTGTTGGCACCTCTGCTTGGGCAGGTGCCTGGCAGCATGATCACAGTCGGCTCGTAGTCTGCAGGTAGAGGGCGCAATGACACCATACTGCACAGTGTGTTGTTGGACCTAGAGAAAAACAGAAAGCAAGGCTGAATATGCAATATTTCATAAAGCAAAGTCTTTGAATCATGAAACTAAAAGCCAATGGTCATTACAGGCTATGTACTTCAGGCTAAATACAATAATGACTGAGTAGAAAAACACAAATCAAAGTTCCTCAGAAGTCCGATGTATCATATTTGATACATTTTAACATGATTATCCATGGATCACTTTTTACTTATGTTTACTTCATAAACAAGGTAGCACAGCAAAAAGACACGTACCACGATCAGATTAAATGTAAAAGTATGAACTATCAATCAGACGACATCAGAAGGTTTTAGTAGACTGTGTACAACAGGGTTTTAAAGTAAAGCTTTGATCATTTGATAATCACCTATGATACAATAGGCTTTATAGGGTTAACATTTCTACAATACAAAATATGTCAAACGCAAATAGCAAATTTTATGTATGCAGTGAATACCTATTTGGCCTACAACAACAAAGCATACATTGCTTGGGTTCTGTATCCCAATGAACTCAACTTAACCTTGCATTTCAAGCGTGAGTCACAGTAAGTCACTGCATTTTGTCTCATTTTTGACTGATCATTTTATCACACTGACAAGAGTTATGCATTTTCATAAGATGTGACATTTATGTATGTTTATGTTCTGCTGCCATAGAAAAGAGCAGCCTGAACATTTCTCAAAGCTTCTAATTTTGTGTTGTATGGAGAAAAAGAAACAAGGTTAGCACGAGTAAATGAACTAAAACTATTTATTCCTTTTAAAAAAAATGATGCCATTCATACAATCATTAGCAGATTAATGTCGCAACCTCAAGAACTCAACCCACGATACCTTTTCCCTGTTCAGTCATTAGCTAATTGTTTTCCAAAATTCTACTGTTCTACTGAAATAACTAATAGTAAAAACAAGAGTTGACAGAGACGGTATCTGCAAGGAAATCTCTTACCATAAGTAAATACCTAGACCATCGACATGTGAAGAGGCCAGGAAGTTCCCGGTAGGGGACATACTGAGACTGACGGCTGCTGCGTCTACCAGGAAACAGTCGACCAAACTATGAAAGACAACAAGAGAATGTGGAAGGGTATGAAAGTGTGAAAGGAAATCATTCAGTCACTCAGTTGGGCCATAGGGGACTTCATGGGCTAGAGGAATCCCCGTTAGACAAATGAAAATATATCCGACATACTAAATGTCACTACGGCCAAATCTTTGAAAGATAATAATTATCTCTGAATTTGGTTTTACTGGTTACTTTGAAAACGATCGGTGACTGAGTAAACAGAAAAGGTCATCACAAATATCTAACCAGTAAATAATATAGAAAGTGGAAAAGGTGTCACTGGACTGGCCTGGTCTTTCCCTCCTTCAAAAGGCTACTTTTGTGGGTTGTAGTAGATGCAATGATGCAATCTTACTTAGCACCCCAAGCATCACCTGTGACATAGATGTTACAAGACACGCACTTAAAGAATTTAGGTTTATGCCTGGGTTCTACAGTTACTTTCTTTTAGGGCCAGACTGTCCCAATTGAAAAAAATACAAAATAAAATAAACAAATAAAATGAAACATTTACTAACTTAATAAACACTAGAAATGCCTATTTCAGTTCTCCTCACTCTACAAAAAAAAAACAAAAAAAACTTTTAATTGAATTCTATTCAGAGAACTGGAATGAAAAATTATACAACCTTCAATTATAGTGGCATTCATTTTAACCAACAGCCTGAACATATTTATTTAAAGTGAAACTGAAACATGCAATGATAATCTAAGCAACTTCCTCCATTAATAATAGGGTTGAGCTGAACATCCTTGGTTTACGCTTTAAACTTTATACCTGCCAGATGGAAGATCCCATGTTCTGATGGTGCAGTCCATAGACGCTGTAATCAGCCAACGTCCATCTGGACTAAACGTCTGGGCAAAAAGCATTCAGCAAATTTCTTAAACACTTACTAATACACTTGTGTTCAACAAAGAAATGTGTGAATCTCAAATGGAATGTGTAAAACTTGTCCCTTTAGCTCACCATGTCGTTGATCTGCCCACGGTGTCCAGAGAATCTGCGGACAGTCCTCCTTGTCTCCATGTCTAGGATGTAAATGGTAAAATCATCCAGAGCGATGGCGAGCATCCCGCTGTTGGGAGAGATCAAGCAGAAATCAACTTTATTCAAACAATGTCATCTCTGGAAATGGCGTAAAATGATTTCCCTTCTCATGCACCCACTGTTGCCAGGTACATCCAGAATGTACTTAATCTACTTAAAATGAACGAAAATTCAGTAAAATCTAAAGGTTTTTCAACCTTGGACTTGGATCATTTTAAAACATTTCACTAAAATTGACATGAAATGGAACAGAATGGAATATAGAGTGAAGTACCTCAAAGTTCTGTCCTGGACCCTATTTTATTTAGTCTTTGCGTTACATTCATTTGAAATTTTGAGAGAAATAAAAACTATATACTTAATTCTTATAGCTAGTTATAGCAAATTTAAGTGATTTCAGCCATACTAACAATACTGACATATGGGTATCACAAAAATATAATTTTCACTGAGGGCGAATATTCAAAACAGAAACAATGTGATTTGTTCAAATGGTCTGATTAAATCAAAAAGTTTGATCTTTTCATGAATTTTCATGAACCTGTTATAATTATGCAGCAACTCATTAGCATTTTGTATGGTCTTTTATGAACTATTATTCATGCTAATATACACATAAATTACATTTGAATTATACGAATAGAATCACCAGTTGCTAATACATTCAGAAAGAAGCTTACAAGTTTTGACATTGTTAGTGACATTCGCTATGATAAAAATATCATCTGTAATCATGAGTGCAATGGTATGCCTTAAATCAACATTAATTTATGCTGAAGAGTCAAAGTCAAGTCAAAGCCCAGCTCCTATAAACAATGCTCCTCACTAAGCAACTTGCATTTTCACGTCTCAACTGCTAATCTTGCATACAGTGAAAATATGTTTTTATTTAGCTATAAACCAAATGATGACCATCTCCATTTCATTCAATGATTTTGAAACTGAAAATTACTTTTTGGTCATTAATTTAACCTGCATTTCAAATGAAAAAGCGGGGAAATGAATGAATGTCTCTAATACCTCTCCCTGTGAAGCAGAGATGACGCTGGGGCAGCTGGCAGGCTGTGTGTATGTAACAGCTCCTTGGATTTGAACCTCCAGATTTTCAGAAGGCGATCTGCTCCCACACTAACAGTCAACTGGTTCAGAGCATCCACAGAGACCCCGCGAACAGCCCCTGCATGTGCTGCACACACACACACACACACAAATGTCATTAAAATCAGAATGTACAAGGCATGTATTTCGCCAGAAATACAGATGTTTAACTCACCCTTGTCCTCCCCATAATGTCCTCGATGAAAACCAGACTGCATGTTGTACACATCAATGTGTCCTGAAGACAGTGCAATCACTGCAAAGTTTCCGCAGGATGTGATATCAACAGCCTGGACAACATATGGCCCAAATGGGATTTGAAATCATCTGTTATAAAGCTAAATAATCATGTGAACACACATATTATCTACAAACTTACAGTTGCATGGACATTGAGGCTACGGTTCTTGTTGAAGCGTTCAGGTTCCAGCTTGTGAGCACCAATCGAACCTTTCTGATAGTTCCATGTCGTGGTCACAAGGAAACCACGGTGGCATGCAATAATGCCATCCCAGTCACTCTGACGAGAAGTTTCTATACAAAATAGCATCAGTAGGTTTATAGACTTTACAGAGTTATGGATTTCAGTATTTTTTATTTATTTAGTTCTTTATTGGGTAATTCTAACACTGCTTTGGATATAAAGAGATCTATAAACTCAAGATTTAAACATTTTAAAGGGATAATTCATCCAACAAAAACAAAAAAAAGGGGTAAACCCTCATGTCTTTCCAAACAACATCTTCGGAAAACAAATGAACATATTTTTTAAGAAGTTCAATATTTTTAAGAAACCTAAACGTGTGCACTTCACACAATTGAGCTTCTGTTTATCATAATTGATGTGCTCTTTGTATGTCGGTTGTTTAATATTTGTATGTGAATAAAAGGCCATAATATATATGGAGAATTTAAATAGATCGCTCGATTCATATGGATTATTTCACAATGTATTTGTGTGCTTTTTGAAGATTGAAAATGTTGCTTGTGTGACTTACAATGGATGGACAAAATTGATGAAAGAATATGAAAAATATCCTCATTTGTGTTACAAACATGAACAAAAGTTTAATGATGAGGGAATGATGGCAGAACTTTCATTTTGGGGTGAACCAACCGATTTTAAAATGTAAACATAATTCGAAATAAAAATCACACCTGCAGCAAAAGTGGTGATGGCTGGAAGTTTCGCCGTGTCATTCATCACGCCTTTCTTTTTAGCTCTCGTTTTGTTGAGGGTGCCTGTTGGTTAACATGACTATTGAAGCCTTATACAGTGCAAATACTACATGAAGCAAAACAGAATGACACCAGTCTCCATAACGGGAAAATGCTCATCATTATGAGCTAAAAAAGTGCTGTGTGCAGTGTTACACTGAAAATACTTTCTACTAATGTGAAAAGACAAGTAACTATTGTACATTTACATGCACTAACAAAAACATGCCAAGTAGTTATTACCGTGCCCCAAACTCTTGTTGAATCTTTCGTGAACAGTTGAAAATGACTGCAAAGTGCCATCTTGACCTATAACGAGATGACAAATTAACATCATTATGATTGAATACATTTGTCTACAATGATCTCCCTTGTCTACAATCCTTGATTTATGACAGTACCTGCACTAAGAATGTTTAAGCTGCTCTGGTCGTGGTGCCGAATCTTTGTTGGTGGGGCGCTGTGACCCGTCCGCTGTCTTAGCAGACGGCCATCTCCTCCGGCAACATCAAAAATCCACACCTACATCACACAAGCCATTGTTTAGTGGCATTCAGCACATTGGGATTCTATTAAGAGCTGCCCGATAAATGATATCATATCGAGATCATGATAAAATTTGTGTCAATAGCGATGATGAGCGCTTCACATTTTTACTCGGTATGGATTAATCTAACAGTCGATCACACAGCAGAAATAAACGTGACAACAGCCAGTCAGTGCATGTCTGTGTGTGAATGAATGTCACAGTTTTCGTCTGATACACAAACTATAGCTCACTGTGTTTTCAGCATCTGCATCTCAATATATGAGGACAACAACAGATGGAGTTTGTTTCTAGAGCCGCCCCTGATTTACATTTCAGAGAAAAAAATTGAGTAAAATATTGAAACGGACACAATGTCAATCTTTCAAAATTAATGTTTGGTTTAAATTGAAGAAATTATGGCACAAATACACGTGACCCTGGACCAAAAAAACAGTATTATGTCGCTGGGGTATATTTTTAGCAATAGCCAAAACATGGTATGGATCAAAATTATATATTTTTCTTTTACGCAAAAAATCATTAAGATATTAAGATCATGTTTCATGAAGATGAAACCGTAAATATATCACAACCTAATTTTTGATTACTAATATGCATTGCTAAGAACTTTAAATGTGATTTTCTCAGTATTTTTATTTTTTTGCACCCTCAGTTTCCAGATTTTCAAATAGTTGTATCTAGGCCAAATATTGTCCTATCCTAACAAACCATGCATCAAAGGAAAGCTTATTTATTCAGCAGAAATTGAACCTAATGATTGGTTTTGTGGCCCAGGGTCACATATCACTATTGTAATTAGTAATTACCAAATTAATTGTCACCCCGTCCCGTATATGGGACGCCTACGTTGACTATACTATATTACAATCAAATCTAATCTAATCTTGACAAACTATGTATCGTTGGAAAGGTCTAAGACTCCCAAATATATATTTTGCCAATATTTTTTGGTAAAAATTATGTAGGAAAAGTAATAGACTAATTTATGACAAGAGTGCACCCTCAGAAATCTACATTACAAAAGGAGTTTTGACCTTTGTTTAAAAAAAAGACTTCTTCATTGCCTTTTTCTCTATCACATTTTAGAAATCATCAGAAGTTATATATCACTTGAAAACATAAAATCTAAAAATTCATCCTTTAAAACCCATTTTAAAATCAGACATTGCATTACCATGTAAATGGCACATCAAAATCATGTTACAAATTTTTTTCAGTCATGAATTATAAAAATTTAGGTTTGTATCATGCACATTCAAGTCTATCTTCAAAAACATGAGTGACAGTTAACAGGGAAAAAAAAAACAAAAAAAACGTATTAGATACATTTGTACTGAATCATATAGCATTTAAGGGAAAATTGATTCCATGGTTCCCCAAAAGGTCTCTTACTCTATAGAGTTTAATAAGTTATGTTTACATTCATTCTCATAATCTAACAAACAAGTGTAAAGCATTTCCTTCCCCATTAATATAAATCGATATCTTATGATATGGAAAAAATACTGTGATAACATTTTTGGCCATATCACCCAACCCTAATAAAATCTGAATAATTCACATCATGCAAAAAAAACAAACCCGTATGGCATTGTCTGCTCCATTGGTGATCAGGAGCGGTTCGTTTTGAAGAAACGTGAGACCAGCGATGGCTGTTGTGTGAGCATCGCGCATCTGACTGACAAATTTCTTCTCCTCTAAATCCCACAGACCAATGTGTCCAATAGGACTGCCAGAAGCCATTATTGGATGTCCATCTGCATGGCAAGGACAAAGTAAGACAATACAATGGGAGCCGAAAAGTATAGTATAAACAAGGTATAATAGTATACACATCACCTGTCCTGAAAGATAAAGCTGTGACGGGACCCCAGTCTTGTTGGAACTTCATCAGTGTTTCATCGAATCTGATATTGTGAACGATGATCTGCCCAGACGCTAAACCCACACCCACAACATCTACAGCTGGAGTCTGAAGACAAACATTACACACTAGTAACCACTGATCTATGAAAGTAGGACTGGTTGATGGGTCATCCACCAACTGACTAATTGAGAGAGTTTTAACATGCATCTTTGTTAGTTCTGTGCAAAGGTTTTTTATATTCAGTGGTGAAATTAAATTAAAATAAAGAAAGTAATAGGACTAACCTGTTGAAGAACAGTAACAGCAGATGCCCATCCAGGAAATGTGTACAAGAGTTTGCTGAAGTAAGAAAAGCAGAATTCAGTTTCAATTTTTATCATCAAACAACATTTGCAGTACTACACTACATGTACCTCGACATAATTAACAAAGGTTGAGCCTCAAAAGTTCTGTTAAGAAATTCTAATAAATAAATATAATAATGTAGTGTAAATATATATATATATATATATATATATATATATATATATATATATATATATATATATATATAGTTTCTATTTGAATCTTTAATAATAATTGAAATATTTTAACATTTCAATAATGTAATATAAAAAATTATTACAAAATTATAAAAAATGTTAAAAGTTATGTCTGAAATAGAACATTTCTGTAAAATTACGAAAGTCTTTACAGTCACTTTGGACAATTTAATGCATCTTTGTTCAATTAAAGCATTATTTATTTATTATTTTAAAAAGTAATCTACATCATAGCAGCATTTGGTGTGCTGGATTTAATTATGCTGACATTCATACTATTTTTGTAACTATAAAATTCTATGGTTATACAAAATGTGTTTACTGTAATGTTTCTATAACCCATACAAATAATCAAAAATAATTTTTAAATTCCATAATTTAACTGTATATACACAAACTTCCTAAGTCACTTTAAACACCACAAATGTCATCAAGTACCCTCAACTTTCATCAGAAGTGCATACTTTGATTTGACGTTCCATAACTGTAGACTCCCTTGACTGCTTCCGAACAGGATTTTGTTCAGGTAGGTGCTCGGATGCATCAAAGCAGATACTTCAAATGATGCTTTGTCATATGAAATCTGCAGGTATGTGTCTGCAATGTGAAAAAGACGAAATATGTTACATGCACTGTGGAGATATCCTTGTTTCTTCTCCAAGAAAGAAATGTAAACCTAGCAAAAACAGTAACAAACCAACCCTCAGACTCCACATCCCAGATTATGACAACATTATCCTTGTCAACAGAAATCAGATGATCTCCGAAAGGCAACAGTAAGTGCACATCAGCTTGATGGCCTGTGTATGTGTGAACAACCTGGATGGCAAAAAGAAATATTAAAGCTTCAAACTCATTTTTATTTAATCGGAGTCAGTTATGCATCATTTTATGCTTTACCTCTTTGTTTTTTGCAAAAGCGGAGATAAGTTTTCCGTATGCAGCATAGACAAGCATACGATCTGCCGCCAGGGATGAAATGTCTTCTGGGAGGGCATTACCTAAACAGGTGGTTATTACAACTGTTTTGATCAAATGCATATGGGAACTATAATTGTTTGATCATGGATTCTCAGAAAATGCACTGTACTGTAAAATAAATGTACTGGACTGTACTTACTGACTGCAACGATTCCGAGTTTCTTCACCTGCCAGAAAAAAAGACGGGTTTATTTTATACTTCACTGAAACAATTATCGTAAACTAATGAAACCCAATGTTTTATTACTTATAATTATTAACAGAGTGATTATATAAGTATTACAACTAAACATGTATTCTAACTTTAACACCTCCATATTTGGTTGATTACTGTATCTAAAGCATGAGTTACACTTTTTTTTTTTTTTTTTCAGCGGTCCTGTTACAGTAAAATTACAGAGCAATATCAACAATGAATAGAGTTTAGTTTGGTTTAGTTGATTGTAATTACACAATTTACAGTTACTGCAGTGAGTAATAATTATAATGCATAAAAATGTGTTAAAAAAAAAACGGTAACCAAAGTATGCATGAAATTAATCGGTTACTTTGAAAACATAGATTTCTAAACCAGTTTAATCAGTGTCAAAACTACTATTACTGTAACTGTACTACCCAAAAGTGAGAAGTTACACGGAGTTAAGTACCGATGTGGCTACTTTTTTTGGATGTGGTCTCACAGTACAACCCTTGGCA